>NW_019174576.1:0-70851 GCF_002260705.1 Seriola dumerili | reverse complement strand
TTTCATTTTGATCTCAAATACTCGCCTGTGAAGTTTCATGTCTGTATCGTGCTTACAGATTCTGTCCACAGATGACACACACACACACACACACACACACACACACACACACAGACTCACAAGGTGAAAATAATATACATTGACTTATATTAAACTACAAGTTGGGCTTCACCAGAGAACAGCGCCTCGTCGAGGCTGTATGCTGCACAGTTTCCCAATTTGCTCAAAATAAAAACTGTTATTGAATTTGGCCACTGCTGGGAGACTAAACTAAACTTAACAGCATTCGTCAGGACTCCCCCCCCCCACTCATTAATATTGACAGGTCAGAGGCACGCGGCAGCTAAAAAGATAGTTTAGTTAATATGAAAATCTTCACCGCTCCACAGACATTCTGGTTCAGATTGTGTGCATTTGATTAGTTTCATCACCCTCAGAAAAGGGGTGAATCCATTCTCTTAATGTTGTGGAAAATGTACCATGACAGTGTAATTATTTTGAGGGGACCAATTTGCATTTCCAGTGCTCCGCTAAGTAAATGTTACTGTAGGTTCTAAGGCCTTAAAGATAAATTACTAATCTGGAGTATTTAAAACCCATGAAACATTTAAATTAAGTAATTTCACTTCCTAAAGGGCATCGTGGAGATTTTTCCACACATATGCAGAGAGAAACACTTTTTTTTTTTTAAATAAACATCAGCCCTAATCACTGAGACAGAAATCTGAGTGAGAGCAGAAAATATTTTCTGGAGCTTTTAATGGTTCCTCAGGGGCTTCCCCCTCTGACTTAGATTAGATGGGATTTAGACAAAGTTGATGCATTGCACCTCTTTTTATTCCTCTTTTATTATTAGGATCACAGACTTAAAAATGTGTACTGTGCGCTACATCACTGACAGAATCACCACATACGTGTTTTGTGTTGGGTTAAAACGAGGAGCGGAGCAGAGCTGGAAACCAGCAGCTGTTTGTGACATTTCTCTGCAGCGAGGCTTTGATCAACTTTTAAGGGAAATCGATTGGAATTGTTGCTCTGCCCCAATTTAGAAGACATCTCATCAAATCGAGCTGCAAAGGGTCTAAAGACTACAAGTGTTCATTTTTGTTCCCCTAGTGCTGCAAATTTAGTAATTGACTCTGATTTTTGGCTTCAGGCAATAACCTAATAAGGCCATCCAAGGTTAATGATAGACCCTTTTTAGACTGGCTGAATGTCTGACACCGATATGTAGTGGTGGTGAAAAACAATTATTACTTACATGAGAGACACTCAGGGCAGAAGCCTCTGACATCTGAGGGAAACGTTGTTATTCTGCGTGTTAGAAGCCGCTGTATTTATTTACAGTTTTGCCCCGTGCGTCAAAACGGCAGCCGTCGGACATTAGACCAGAACACCACAATCTCTCAGACGTCAGAGTCTCAGCTGGGGGGGGGGGGTTGTGTTGCTGCAGCCGTCTCTTCCCAGGAACACCAGCGCCACAAATCTCTGTGATTTAACGTCTTTCACGTCCAAGCAGCTGGAGTCAGCACAAGTGTCATGTGCCATTGCCAATCTGCTATCATGGCGTCCTCTGCAAAACAATTTATCCCTTCCTCTCCCGCTTTATTAGCCATAGATTACGGGTGGTCGTGGACAGTGCGGAGCCTCTGCTATCGAGGTAGCCCTTGTAATTGACTCTGGGGAGGAAGGGCGGATAATCATTTGAGCATAAACCACGCTATCAGTAAATAGCTGTTGAATACAGCTATTGTGTTTCCTCCATTCAGCAGGGTTTTCACTTCATCCTGTTACTGTTACAATGCTGCTTCATCCTCCACCTTTATCTCCACAGCCGTGACATTTTTAACACACAGTCGCATGGTCCCAGAGGATGAATCCTACTGACTTTGATGATGTCATCATTGGGCCAAAAGGTCGCGTTGCCCAGTTCTTTGGTTTGTGACCAAAATCCTGATGGGAGTGTCAGTAAAAACATTAAACCTGCTTGACATCAGCAGGTTGCGACTGTCATTTTTAAAAAATTTAAATTTATTGTTTTTATAAAAATCTTTGTGTAATGTGTAAAACAGTTTTGTCCTTCGATGTTCATTCGCAGCTTCTACGTCAAGTGTGAAAGTTTTAAGTGGAGCACATTTTCTTCCTGTTTTTCAGAACTCTGGATCCTCAGCAGCCTCCACTCCCAGTGCTCCAGTAACCGGCTACAAGCGCATGGTCATCCCAACTCAGCCACCGCTGACGGCCACGAAGAAGTCTACACCCAAACCTCAGGCTCCTGGGGGTGTCTCTTCTATCCCCCCTTCCTCTGTCAGCCCGGTGGCCAAGCCTCAAAGCCACACAGCTCCTCAGCCTGTCCCAGCATCCTACGCTACAGCCTCAACCCCGAGCCAGCCCACCTTCAACGTCCAGGTGAGGTCGGCCCAGCCTGGCCCCCAGCATCAAGCCCCGGCAGGGCACCATTTTGGCCAGCAGCCCATCCGCAGTCCCGCGCAGGTGCAGTACATGCCGGCCCAGCCCAAAGGTCCCGACTTCGCCTACGGACCGCCGCAGCCCGGCTTCTCCCCGATGGCTCAGGGTGCATATCAAGAACAGCACCATCCAGGAGTAGCTCAAGTAGGCGGGCTGAGCTCCAGGAGACCTGACCCTGTCCAAGCATACCAGCCTGTTGGGCCCAAGAAGACCTACATCACAGATGTTCCACCAGGCATGGCTTCCTACACCTCTGGACCTGCTGTCCCACCAAAGGTAAGAACATTCACACATGTGCGAAACAGACTAGGAAAAATAATAAAGCATCTACAGTCCATTCCCTGCACATGTCCCTGCTGTATGCACCCTTCCATCCATTCATCCTTTCCTCCAGTTTCTGGCACTTGTCATGGTCTGATTTGGGGGCAGTAGGCTTAGAAGAGTCGGCCAGGCATCCATTTCCCCAGCCGCTTCGCCCAACTCCTTTCCCGAGAATCCAGAGGCGTTCCCAGGCCAGCTGGGATATTTAATCCCTCCAGTGTGTTCTAGGTTTGCCCTGGAGCTTCCTCCCAGTCAGATATCCCTGGAATACCTCCACAGAGAGGAGTCTGGGAGGAGTCCTGATTGGATGCTCGAACCACCTCAACTGGCTTTTGTCAAAAGCGTAGCTGTTCTACTTTAAACCGCTATGGGACATTTGAACTCCTCTGCCTATCTCAAAGGGTTGACCCAGACACCATGGGAGAAAAAACTAGTTTCCACCATTTGAAGCTGAAATTCTCTCCTTTCAGACACGACCTAAAGCCTGCAACCAGAGCTGAGGGCTGGAACATAGATCCAGTGATAGCTGCAGCTCCTTACTCACACAGTTCTGCATGACTGAATCACGTAAAGTCGTGCTCCATATTATCGTCATGAACACGACCCAACACACTCTCAGTCAGGTCATGTGTTGGGTAACAGTAAGAGGAGGCCTGGAAACCTAGTTTGGTATTGTCAAGTTCTGGTGTTATCAGTTCTTGTTTATCTTTTAAGGAGGGCTGAACAATTAAAGGACATATTATCAAAATCACAATGTGGCCAAGTTCAATATCCAAATCGCAAGAACTGCAGTTTTTTTTCTTTTGTTGATAAAGGTCAAATCAACAGACGATAAGTGAAGCGTTGTGATGTCACACAGACGCCCCGGCCGACAAATCATATTCTCCAGATGTAAAGGAACAAGTTTGTTTGGTACAAGACCAACAAAAATCACGTCATCATCATCATTTTTATATTTTTTTCAATGAAAATGCAGAAAATTAATTATCCGTGATCCTTATCTACATATGATATTTTTTTTTTTGCATATCGTTCAGCCCTAAACTTCAGTATCTTTTCACTCATTTCCTCTTCATGTATGTATGTGTGGGTCTACAAGAGCACAAGATTGTGTGTGCATCTACTCTTATATACGTGTGTGTGTGTGTGTGTGTGTGTGTACAAAGTATGCATACATTTGTGCAGCATCCGATGTCAATGCAGTTGGGAGCTCCTTGCCATCTTTCATTGAAATGCTCAGAATAAACAGTTGTTTTAACCTTTATGAATTTTTGAGAGGTATTCTCTGCTGGGGGTTTACACCATCTGATTTCATTTGTCTCATAAAAAGCCGATTGTATTCAGAAGTATACTGTATATCTACCCGCCGTCACTGTAGGAACCCAAGCTTATAGCTTTGTGATAATATATATTTTTTGTTTATCTCATGAAATATAAACTTCAAACATTAGTATCTCACCTTTCTGAGGGTTACTACCAACAGTAGTATCTTCAAAATCTTACTTTCAGGGCCAAGGAGCTCAAAAAATATTTATCTACAGTATTTTATGGGGTTACAGCTTATATATAAAAAAAATAAATAAATAAACAGTTAACGACGAACAAAACCAATGGTATCATTTCCCAGCTGTGCAGAAGCTGGTCCAGCACTATCAGAGTTAACATTAGCACCCAATGTTACCGATCAATGCTCTTACATTTGCCAAACTCATCAGTTCATTCTTGTCCTGAAGGTCTTTTCTAAAGTGTGTAAGCAAAGAAGTCAAACATCATTGCATTGGAACAAAACCACAGTCTTATAATAAAATACAATTAACTAGATCTACGCTGCACGACAAGGGGAAATGCTTGTGTGGAACATGTAGCTTCAGTGTTGTAGCATAACACATGTATGTGGTCGTCAGGTACATACCTTTTACAAGAGTTTCTTTTTAAAATAGGTCAACTGGAAACATTAAAAAGTTAGCCGGTTTTCATCCAACTCACGGAGCTAACGTTAGCTTAATTAGCTAGCTGATCAGCTGAATCTAGCAACATCTGCCATCAGTTTCCTGACAAAGTTGATGTTTGTCAAGCAGAAAGAAGAAGCTTGCATCTGAAATCAAGGTGGAAATCAATATTGTGTCAAAAATTACAAAGAAAATTTTCAGATTTAACTGTCCGACCATCCACTCTTCAACAGTGTAGCCGTTTAAAACACACAAAGAAAATAAAATACTATTCAACACAATCACATACTGTATATCCATAGTAGTTAAAAAGCACTTCATTAAATCTTGGAATAAGCAGAGGAAAACCGTCACGTGCCCAATCCCAAGCCTTCAAAAGCAATGCAAGGTTGGATGCGGCGCTAGACCTTTTTATAGAACTGTATGTGATTGAAAAGAATTACAAAATACTGTCATCCCTTAGAACAGAGTAGTCAAAGCCACAGAGACATCTATTCTCATCTCTATATCCAGCCGTCGACAATCTCTGGAAAGTGCAAGGCCCTCGAGTTTTCTTTAATTCAAGGATTTTATGCTGGTTCCAAATACAAACTGGGCCTCTCAGCCTCTGGGAATAGCTCATCAAGGACTGTACTTTACTAAATACAAATTAGCTTCAACATTGCAGCTAGTATCTTAAAAATAAGTCTAATTATATTTGTTCAAAACAAAAGTCTACATTTTGCTTGAAAAGCTCGCTTTGGTCCCAGTATGATGAATTATTAAAAAAAACAAAAGGTGGCGTTTAATAGATTTGCGAGCAACTCTTTGATTTCAGATAAAAGCAAATCACTAATTTTACAGATATAGCTCATACATGTAAATAAATATATATGTAGGATAATGGGCTCTGTGCCCCCCCACCCCCCATATTTCATTTGAAAGCTTTGAGAAACATATCAGGAAACTTAATGCTCCATTTGCACACATTCATCTAAATTGTATACCGTAAATGATTCTGTGGTGTCACGCATCATGTTTGACCCGACCGTCCCCTAAAATATTTGTATCCAAACCTTAGCTCTAATCTGTTTTTTTTTTTTGTCTATTTGTGTCCAGTTTTTCTTTAATGCCAAAACAGACCAGAGGCACTATAAAAGCCAGATTAGAATTAAAGCAAAATCTGTCAACTTTGCCTTTGTGATCATCACTCTGCTTGACCCGATGTCGTGACATGTTCGTAACCTTTTACAAATGGTGTTAAATCTGCTTAAAAGAAAAAGGGGTTGTGCCTCTTTTAATCTGTTGTGTAAATAAACCAAAACACAGTCAATTAAAGGAACTATTTACATATTTGTCATAATTATCAAAAATGATCTCCAGTCACTTAGAGTTAATGTTGATTTTATGTAACACCCGAGACTTTCTCAGTAGGGGGTCTTTGATTTTGATTGAGGACTTTATTAAAGAGATCATTTCACATAATTGAGTGTATTCATAGAAGGTCAGTGTCATTAGAAGTCCAAGATGAAGTCGTTGTATGAAATTCTATGATCTCGACTTGTTCTAGCTCGCCTGCTCTGCCCCCCACCTCGCCCTGTATCACCCTCTGCCACCCAGCACCCCAATCCCCTAACGTGTTCTTACTCACACGTAAAGTGGAGGTGTAAGAACATCAACAGGCTCCAAGGACGCTTAATTACCCAAATCCACCAGTGTTTGATCTCTATTGTAGTCCAAAAAATTAACAGATTTCATGGCTGCCGGTTAACATACCAATTTCCACGAGTCTCTCCGTCTTTCCCGAAATTGGAGGAAAGCTAAGCTGGATGATGACTTGTGTTATGGCTGAGCTTGAGTGACGTTTGGCAGCGGAGGATTATTTTGAACTGCTCAATCCCTGCAGCCAGTTAAAGCCCCTCGAAGGTCAATGATGGTTTCAACTGTCAAACATGTTTAAATATCTGACATTTTCTCTGCCTTCCAGTCCTGGCCACTGCGCCTTTTGACCTGCACAAGAACATTGGCATATGGTGCCATCAGGATGTGTCCAAAAGACCCTTTTTATATGTGTGACCTGCCATAAACCCTTATTAATCTCCAAAATCCTATTTAAGAAAGAATACAGCAAGCAACACCTGTGGAAATCCATCAAAGGCATAAGCAATTCACTGCCCATGTAACCATTACTTATACAAATTATCTTTGACAGGGCATAAACACATTATTCTGGTATTTAAAGATAAAGTCCCGATTTTTATGTAATCTGTTTTAGCTCAAATGTGCGTGTTATGTGTGAAATGGATCATAAAACAAAATGACTTTGTGCTTTACAATAAAAGAAGTAATAGTCCAAAATCTAAATTTGTAAAATCAAATTTATGGAAATGATAAAGTGCTCTTGACTCGACTTAAGTTAACTGAGCACCAAAAAGCAACTGGGAGTCAAAACTTACCCTGAGACTAGACGAGACATACTGGGACCAGGAGAGGTATTTATCAGGGTCTCAGATTTGATTCATCATTTGTCATTCTAGTGGAGTACTTTTTTTAGACATCTTATTCTTAATATCAACAAGCCGAGACATAATTAAAGACCTAAGTAGTTAAGGTTAGATTCATTTCGGGCATACAGCTTCATATCATTCCCATATCAGTGGACGTCAATATAACTGTACATCAGTGAAAGATATGTCCCAGAGGTTGCATGTAATAGGGAAGGAAAAGGGGCCTAGGATACGACCCTGAGGCACTAAAAAAACAAAAAACAAAGGATTTGACATTGACAGATATTTTTGGGTCTACTACCTGGAAGCTCACCCACTGATGATAGCCCCAGATGGTTTTTTGCTCTGCACTACGCCCATCTAAATATTATTTAGTTGAGCTGTTCCCTCATGTGGACGGGTGGCACTTCTATTTATGCCTTGAAAGACAATCAGGTGTGAACTCCCCCTGTGTTTACATCATACATGATGTCTTCTCCTTAGGTGACTGACCCTAGCTGCCCCAAACTCAAGAACTATGTGCAGCTCCAAAAAAAGCATGCTGGCTGAGTGCAGGGTTTCCAGCTCTGCTATAGATTTCCTGAGTGGATTTTTCTTCTGGTGCAGGATTACCACATGTAACTACAAAGTGAGAGCCCAGGGCTTCAACAAGATGAAGATGTTATCTGCAGCCCTGTGATCTTTTCCCTGTATATAGATGCACCTTGAAACAAATTGCACTTTGTTCTACACAACAAACAAATGGTTATTCTAAACCGTATACTGACAGACAAAAAGTCCCATATGTTTTATTGTTTTGAAAATTTGTTACTTGTCTGTAGTTTTGAAGGAGCTTTTTTTAAAAAAAAAACAACAACAACACAAAAAAAACCGAGACAAAACATAGGAGCTTAATTCAGATCAGTGATTGATATAATACATTCACCATATTTCTCTGACCCCTTGATCTATTTTCATTTATTTGACAGCACCATCAAAACATCACATTGAAAGCCCATCCACATATTTTAGTGTGCTTGCCTCTGCAAACTGCACAAGTGAACAATCTGCAGGATTTCCCTCCGGCTACACAAGACAAGAAATGAATGATTCTTTACAATTCCTTAAAGCCACTTCTATTTTTGCTAAAACCACAGCAGCAGTCTTAATTCTCTCCACGTTCCTCAACATTTGTTTATTTGCTATTCAAGTGTCGCTGTGTTTAAAGGACAAAATCATGATTTCTATTTCTGTTCAGCAATTGCTGCCAAATTAACGTACAGCAGAGCTTTCAGAAAAATGACACCACTAAAATAAAACTTTGTATGGGCGTGTGTGTTTGGGTGAAAGGTGCAGCAGTGAACCTGAAAATATAATTAGAACATATTCCACTCAGTCTTTCAGACAGTGATATTGTCCTAAAAGCACAATAAAAATAAAAAAAACAAAGTGAGTCATGAATTTGAAAAAAAACAAAACAAAAACACACACCCACTCACATCTGAGTATGAATTCATTTACACCTGTGAGTGACTCTGCCTTCTCAACAATCTCTCTGTTTCTTCTCATACTTTTCAAGAACGTAAGATTATAGAAAGAAGCACAAATAGTAGAAGCTTTTTCTTTTGCTCATCACAATTTATTCTCATCATTTTTTTTTTAATCTAAAGTGAACTGTTAGTTTGAGTGAGGCCAATATCTCTGTATTAATGACACACATTCATAATGAATAGTGTATATTAGCTCAGTATATCCAAGTTGTTGGTATGAGTATGTGCTTATGACACAAACAGGACACATAAACTTTTGCTGCCTTCAAATAGAAAATGTGAGGTCGAATTTTTGACACGGGAAGTCAAACGCATGATACGCTTTAAACGTGCCATGCATATCCATGAGGCCTGACAAATGTGTTGAATGTGGTAACTCCCACCTCCAACATTTTTTTTTAAACATTAACATATGTCGTGAGAAATGAAGTCTTAGGTTTAGATAAATAAATAAATCCACGTAGTGAGAACCACAGCAGTGGGTCACTCAAGTCCGCTCCTCTTGTGAACTCAGTAAATACGACTCCACATGAATGAATCATTTTCCACACACACACAAACATCATAGATGCGTCTTACACTTAAAGCTGCGGCAGCCGTCGGGTTGGGATGTGCATGACAAGATGTTGTTGATGTTTTTGAAACTAGGCTGTGAACTTTGTGAGGTTTTCAAAATATCAATAGTGACTCGGGAGCGGCGAGGAATCTGTACCAGAATCTGTGAGGTGCAGAGCATGAGAGACAGGAGCCTGAAATTACTTTTTAAAAGGCCGTTTGCAAGTGAATGCGTTTCATTATGTCTTTACACAGCAGACAGACTCAACAGTAAACGGCCTACCTCATTCTAGTCGGTGAAATTAGAAACATAAAAAGATGAAGTGGATAGTGTAAATATTATGATAAAATAAAACGATGGCAGACATCTGAAGGAGTCCGATGCGGAGACCCCGTCACATTCCAGAGGAGAAGCTGCATGAGGCAGTTTAATCCTCTCACCCTCCCTGCTCATGTTAGTTTGTAATATTACATCTATTGACACATACCAGCTGAGCTTGTAACCGCGCAGCGCACATTCCCCTGCTCTGTAGTATCAGGAGAAGCCATTCCAGCACTAATGCAGGTCAGACTGCGTGACATGTTGGATTCCTCTTGCACTGCACACGTACAGCTAGTGTATATGATTATTGCTGTGCTCTACAAACTGTGTTGTTGGATGACATGATGTTAGCCGGTGGTCCAGGATCTGGTTACTGGATGCTTCAGGGACTAAAGGTCGGTCGACTAGACCTGATCCTTGAGGTCAGTGACGGAACATGGAGCTCCTTGTGTTTCACTTTTCTCAAGCTTCCTTTTAGTGGCTGCTTCCAGGCTGGAGCTGTAACAAATCTCAAGTGCAAATATAGCCCCAAGCGACAACTAAAAGGAATTAGGCCCATTAAGGGTAACAGGGCAATTTGTAGTATTGATAAATATTGGTGATTTTACGTTAAAGTGATTGATGGTCAGAGCTATGAATCTTTTGTGATTGGACTCGACAAATAATGGATATAATTGTTTAAGAGTTATGTTGGTTATTTTTCTGATTAATTTATTGTTACTGTGACCAGTGTGTAATAAAGTGTCACTTTACTTATTATTATTTATTATTCTTTTCTAATTTCACTGTGAAACCAGTATGTGGACTGCGAGATTAATTAAAGTATTGCAAATTAATTAAGAGTTTTAATTATTTATTACGATAATGAAAACAGTCATACAGCAGACTACAGAACGTCGTGTTATGGAGGAATGTTTAGATCATAGACTCTAAATAAAGACGGACGTTGCCTCGGTGACGTCACCCACAGGTTTCAGAAGATGGGTTTTGAAGCTCAGAGTGGGCTGCTCCACCATCGCCATCTTGGCAGTACCTGACTCCGTCCAACTCAAGATTAATCCAAAAACACTGATCCAACTAATCGGAACCGTATTGAATTAGGAAACACCTTTGCTTTTGCCTTTGTCGTGAAACAAAGATTTTCTGAAACATTTTCTGGTGTTTTACGGAATTTTCTTTTTTTGGAAAACTAAAAAAAAAAAGAAGAAAAAAAGAAAAAGTAATTTATAAAATAGGCTCCACCCAGTCTGAAATGTTAAAGGATTTCCCCAATGGTTGTGAAATTATTACTTCCCAGGAATGGAACACTTGCCGTGGTATTTCTTGCCATAAATTAAATGTTATTTTAAAAATAGAAAACCAAAGAAAGTAATCATGAGACGATATTGATTCTAGTTTTCTGATGATATTTGCTCATGTTCTTGTAGTGAAACAATAATTACTCTGAAAAAGCACGTCATCTTTGAGGTAGAAAAAAACCAAGCCAAGAGATATAAATAAGAACATTTCCTTTATGAATCCTAAATACTACAACGACCCCTTCGCTGTTATTTCATTTACAGATTTTGACCTTCACTCCGTCCACTCTAAACAACACAGCTGCACTGAACGCACATGCTAAAAATCCCGGGGTCCCACAGGTATTTTTCTTGGGAAATGACAGACAGATTTTAGGGAGAATTCCCCAAAACAAATCCCACGGTCTTATTTCCCAGCTTTCAGCCCTAGTTTATAGTTTCACATTATGCCACATACACAGATAATTCTGCCATTTTCTATCATAAAACTGAGCACTGTCTAAAAAATACTACACCTAAAGGGTTTCTATGTATAGAGCTGAGCCTCTAATTATCTGCAAAACCTCACAAAGTGAATTGATTCAACATGAAATAAAGACCAAGTCAGGACTTTGATTAGTGTTCAGTTTTGGTCTCACTTAGCAGTGAAGGCTTTTCCTGTCCACATTCTTTTCTGTTAGGAGTTGATTGGCCGGCTCGTTCGGTCAGCGGTAACCCTCGGTAGATCAGAAGTGTTTGTCACATAACCGCTTATAAATAATAGGCCCTGCCACCCTGCTCTCAGCCGGCCCCCTCCGAGACGAACAGCGCGGCTGGTAAATAACTGGCCGGATCGATACCTGTCATTACAGTTCAGTGAGCCCCGGCAATCTGAAATGTCTGAGCTGTTTGTTTATTTTCTTGTTCTCGGCCTCTCCTCGACGGCCTGCAGTGAAGAGATGCAGATGTGTCCTGCAGCACTGAGATTATCCTGCACATTATAAACACAGTCAGTTTATGGTGCGGGCTGACAGCTGGATGATGATGTTCAAACTCGTGTCATATGAAAACAACAAATATGCTCACACATTCACAGCAGCTGATTTTGACGTATTTTTTTGTGAGTTAGACGTTTGACTTTGTTAGTGTATTGAGCCAAGCATTTCACCCACTAAGTCCAATCTACAGGAAGGAATAGAGTTGTCTTGGTTCAACCAGAAAACCAGGAAGCCACTACCACCTGCATAAACAGTGGCCCCTGCTGGCTCCTCTAGCACATGGTCCCCTGTCAGTGTCAACACCTCTCCGCACATAAGCAAGTGTTCTGTGTTTCTGAAGCTGGATTCCTCTCTGCCCTCTTAACATCCTTCTTCTGTCCGCAGAAGAACTCTCCTCCGCCCCCTGGCTCCGACTCCGTGAAACGTGTGCACTTTCTAAACATTTTTTCTCTCATCAGGGAAGCAGCCCTGAGTGGATCAGGCTTCTGTGTATTCTCGGCTGCAGCAATTTAGTGGTGGTGTTTGGTCAGGAGAGATCCCTCAGGGTGTCATTCACGTCGACCATGCAGCTGTTTAGGTGGAAAGGGGCGGAATATATCATGGTGTACTTAGGAGGCAAAATTACACAGGAGATCAACAATTACAAAAGGGAAGTTCGCGTTGCCAATGCATCGATTTGAAGACATAACCTGTATGAATCCTCATTATGTCCACCACATGTGTTTAAATATGGATCTGTGCTACCACATGAGGAAACAGCAGGGGAACACTTTGAGCTCTCACCCAAACCAGGCAAACCTGCATCCTGTGTAATGTAGTGTTTGCTACATTCACAGGATTGTAATGGTACACAAAGAGACGCCAAATAAGTTTTATCTCTGTCCCAAACAATTTGTGCAGTCATTTGTTGTTGTTGTTGTTGTTGTTGTTGTTTTTTGTTTTTTTTCCGATTGCTTGTGGCACCCCTCTCTACACTCTCAGATTTTCAAATATCTGTTTGCAGGGGGATGTGTCAGTTCCGAACAGATGACCTAGTTTTTACACACGCACAATCTTACAAACGTTGAGAGGCCCCTCTACATACATTACATGTCTGTGAATACTCTGAAATTCATCCCTTTATATGAATTTCAGTTTACAAGCAAGAGATTTTAGTGGCTGTGGAAAATGTCAATTATGGAATTGGTTAATTTTTAATTATCGTCGGCTGCTCTGTACACAGCTGCTCTACAGTTGACTGTTATTTTTTTTCCTCGGCATTTAATTGGAGCTGAAACAGCATGACCTATTTTGTTTGGAGAGAATGTATACTTTATCTGCGCCTCCTCAGAAGGTGGCCTTGAGCTTAATTTGCAGCGCCTACGATGGTTCTTCTCAAAGTCTAATGCATTGCAGATTACTCATAACCTGTTTAACATCGCGAGCAGAAAATTCATCAACTGGATTACATAAAAACCTCTAACATGCGATCCCTCTCACAGACTTAACACGGTCTTAAATTAAACATGCAGCTGCCAGAAAAATGACAAAGCAACTTTTCCCACAAATATTATTTTTTGTCCAGACGAGCGGAGCACCCACTGCTTCCTTAAGATGCTCACAGCGGCAGTTTGACTCCACCTGTGTCACCGAAACACAGAGTCGTCCTTTGTGTTATTATGAATATAACTCTCCGTTCCGTCTGGTCAGTCTTGTGAGTCAATCACAGTAATCGGGCGCTCTCCTCTCCAAGGTTTCTATTGAGCAGCGCTGCCGTGTCGCCATGACACAAACGGTCTCTGTCAAAGCCCACTTGAGGGAAATGAGGTCTCGGCACTTTGGAATCAAATAAAGTCATCCACTTTAAATCGATGGCTCTTAATACACATTTTTTTTTAAGTGTTTAACCCATATGTTTGGTTCTAGACGCACGACATACTGCAGCCCCCTCTCCTCAAAACACCCACTGACACACACACACACACACACACAGGCGCAAACACACACTTACAGTGAAAGGATAGTGTGACTGATCCAGCAATCCTTTCATTGTTTTGGTAAAACGGAGTCGCCTAAGCTGCAGTAATCACTCGTTTAGTGTTGTGGCAACAAATGCTTTTTTTTTTTTTTAGATTTTCCAATCCAATAAAACATTTCAATCCCCTCGTGCACCCTAACTAATGCAGTGGTCCATTTGCTCTTGTTGTGGTTATTATTGACATTATTTCTAATAAGCCATTTCCCTTTGAAAGGCTCTATGTCCATTTCAAATAATACCATTGTGATTTGAGGAGACAAAAAAGCCAGGACGTCAGATTGTGAGCTGACTAAAGCTTCTCTTTTAAAAGCCCGAGTTAAAGCTGCGGCTCTATTGACACTAAAGAGCATTTTGTATTGTGAAGTCCATCATCAGTTAATCTGTGGATAAATATGTCTGTGAGTGATTATGTCTTTCTTCAGTTTGTGCTGATGGTGCAGGAAATGCTAAGCTATCGTAAAAAGCGAGACAATTGCTTTTGGGGTAAGGTGTAATTTTGCATTTAGAGGAAGTAAAACAGAAGCTGACTGATAGATAGATGACTGCAGGTTTAGAAGCACAGATTAGTGTTGTTTAGCGCTCGTCTTTCACCGGGCTCCCTCCACAGTGCTTTTACTTTCAGCTCAGTGGTTTGTGTTGTTTGTGCAGTGGTTCCCAATCTCATTGTGTTTGCACGTTGCTTTTGAACCTTGCAACAACAAAAAAAAAGAGTCCTGGCCTAAATATGAGGATACGGCTCATGATTCTTCAAAAGTTACAATGAAATTTGAAGTCTCCTCACTTTTTGTGCAAGGAAGTAGAAACCATGATGAAACTGCACTGTCCGTTTTTCAGAGGAGGATGAAAACAGCACGAAGTTTACCCCTTTTCTCAACAGTACAGCATTTGTTATATCAAAAAATGTCCCTTTATAACATTCAACATTTATCAATGGAGGAGCCATGGCGCTGTTTGGTCTGTATTCCATTCAGAAAGTGGAAGCTCGTCAGTGACTCATCGCTGTAACTCAAACCCACAGAGAGCCGGAGGAAACTGGAACTTCCAAGTTCTGTTCCAAAAAAAAAAAAGGAAAATTTCTTTCAAAATTTCATCGACGTTGTGACCACACTCAGAAACTCACCAGAGTCTTTCTCATCAGTGTGTTGTGCGGCCTCTCTCGTGTATTCAGATAAGAACGTCCGTCTTTTTTTGAAAAACAATCTGACATCATTGTTTATTCAAGAGGACTGAACGGTGCAGACGTCTTTATACAGCAGCACAAGAAGTCGTTTAACTTCGTCTTATAGCTTCTTCTGTTGTGGAGCTGGTTTGTGAGAGAAACTAGTATCGGCACAGAGGAAAACATGCGAACATGAGTCACAGAGTGTTCAAATTACAAATGAGACGAATCAACAACGAAGCCGCCCAGCTGCTGAACTCCCAGTGTGACCAGTATAATATAATATCAGAACTAGAACTAGTTTAAGTGCAATGACACACTGATGTTACACAAATATACACTGCAGCACCAACATCATCAGGTGGAACCAAATAAATGAACGCCCACTGGTGTAAATGAATGCATGTGGCGCCATTATTGAAGAAAAATAAACTTTGAAATTGATTATTTTTGCTCGTTTTAAACCAAATAAGGAAAACAAATCAAAAGAAACATGAAGGGATATTATACACTCAGTGCCAGTTTATTAGGTACACCTAGCTAAAGCTAATTCAGTCCAAACCCTTATGGAGGTTGTAATGTGCTGTCGAACTGTCCTGCTTTATACTGAGAGTCGTTTATGTAAATGACACATTATACTGCGGTGTTAGCAGAGTGCATGAGTTTCAGACGGGTTAGCTTTAGCTGGTAAACTGATAACCGAGTGTGAGCACGGCTTTCTTAGCAAAAAAGGACATTTTAATTTCAGCTTTCAGAAGTGTTTCCGTCTGTATTTCTGGATCCAGACACAACGTCCTTCTCATGTTAGCTGACCCGTGTCGTGTCTCGCTGCGATTCCTCCTGCAGAACCTGTGAGCTCCCTTTGTTCTGTACATGGTGGGTGATGATATGCAAATAGTTCCAGCTTCCTGTTCACTTGCGCTCCTTTGTTCCACCTGCGCTAACAAAGGTGCAGATCAGATGCCCCGAGAACAGTTGTCTCTCCCGCTCACTCTCTATCGCTGCGGTGGAAGAGGGAAAGACGGAGCCTGAGGTTTGGTTCCTAGCGGGACACGGTGCTGTCAGGGCATCAGGTGAGAGCGTGTGCCGAGGCCCCTCTGCCCACCCCCACCCTCCGCTCCTCACTTAATCAGTTCTGACACAATGCCAATCCCACGGTGGGTGGCACACACAGCTTGATTCATAGATGTGGCAGTCGGGCAGTGATCAGATCCCAGACTCTGCTCACCCTTCACTGTCATTGTGTGTCAGGTAGCATGCACCAGTGGTCACTTGCAGATGTTGTTGTTGCTTTTCATTTTCAAGTGGTCTGGCCTTTAACAACGCCACGGCAATCATTTGTCCGGGCGATGGCATTTGACGGTCCACCGGGATCCTTCACAACCGATAGGATCTCTGCCATTAAACAGCACAGATCAGATGACCTGAAACTACGAGCCTCAACATACTGGGGAAACAAGGAAAATGGGTGCAACTGTTAACCCAGTCGCCACTGAATTTAAGCACCGACTTCAATGAAACCGTGGCTGAGTGTCCCGAGGGCGTAGGCAAGCAATTTACTGAATTGAGCCAGACATAACTGAAAAATCATGTCTGCAGCACGTATAGCTGCTGTATGGTTTCTATTGTTGCCTCTGAAAAGCTGAACAGGAACTGCGAAGCAATCATAAAGCATGCAGGGAAGCAATTTCTTTCTCTTATTCAAGTGAAAAATTATTCTGTGCTGTCACAAAAGACTCCCTAACAAGGTGCTTTAAACTCTCTGGCAGTGCATTGCTGCGGGGTGTCAAAGAGTGGATAAGGTATAAATGAAGCTTAAACTCAAAAGTCTGTTTCTGGTAATAGCAGCATTTCGTTCCCTCTCCAATGTGCTTTTGATGTGGAGCTAAGATTAACAGTGTTAAATCGTCCTCTTCACTGTCTCAAACTAACAACACGGGCATAATGAGCACAATGTTGACAACAAGAGTGTTTCTTTGAGGTGTACGAACATTGCGCAGACTTATTATCTTTTCTTTTGTGCAGGTTGTTGTATTAGAATTCAACCCTCTGCACGCACACACACACACACACACACACCGTCATTGACGTGCACTGTGTAATTATTTAAAAAAAAAAAAAAAGTCATATCATTTGAGGTGGCAATAGAGGAATATCCAACCACTGAGGAATGTTCCTTTCATCTCCTCCTAATCCTCCATGATGCGATCCTGGCCGTTCATGCTCGAGTGGCTGAGGAGGCGCGGGGGTGCCAGGGAATCCAGGGAATCCGACATGGCAGGAAGATTTGCGCGTTGAACGTGTCGATCCCTCAGAGTTAATGAGGCCTATTGTTTGGGCTTCCATTATCAGCCTGCTGCATCCTGAGCCGGGGCCGAGCAGGAGTCATGCATCGTAAAGTTTAGACTTTTCCTTGATACATTGTGGACAGTAAGCAGAGCTCAGCATTTCTCGCTGTCTCTGGAAATAAACCCAGTCGACCGGTGAATGTTCTCACTCCAAATGTGCTGTGCATTTGCATTATCAACTTTTAATGTGTTGTCAAAATTACACCTGCTTTATATATAATGTTGAAACCTTCACTGACACATACAATGAGCCTGCTGGATGAATATTCCAGTCATTAGTAATACCAGAAGAGCTGTCCGACAGGATCTGTAACTGCTCTCATTCTGAATGCAAAAATATTTCTCACTCAATCTCTTATTGACAAATCTGATTCCTTTATGTGACACAGTAAACCTCGGATAAATCGGTACAAAACCAGACAGGCTGCTAACATTCACCCGGCTCCCAGACGTCACAATTAGGAGCACCTCAAAGGTCAGCTCAGATCATGGCCCGTGTTTCAATATTGAAAATCAAATCTACTGTAAAGATCCCGCCGCCCCCAGATCTAGGGAAGGTCATGCGAGTGTCACTGATTTTTTGAAAAAGGCACGGCCGTGCGGCACCAGTAGAGTCAAGTTCAGGCCTCCGGGGTGTCTGCAAAGGACACGCACACCTGTGACGGGATTGCGCCGTGAGCTGGGGCTCAGGGAAGGAGGGAGGTAGGGAGGGAGGGAAGGAAGGAGGGAGGGGGGTGAGGTAGCTGTATTCTGCAGCTCCGGGAATGATTGGCAGAAAATGTCAGGCACAACACGTCAGCCCCATACAGACACACAGCAGGCAGATGTCAGAGACTGCGGGATAAGAGGGAGGGCAGGCTCACAAGTAAAAGGAAGGAAGTGGCATCTTCAGAGAGTTATGTCATCCCTCTGAATCTTCCTACACAATAGGCCTCAACATGGCTCACACTTTCCGTCTTTCATGCTCAGAGTATGTCTAAATAACTATCTCCTGACCTATCACCCAAATGTGCAAGTCTTTAAACGGTAGCTTTCTTCTAATGTTTGCCTCCTCTTTTCTCTCCGTTATCATTATTTTTCCAAACACAAGGATTAGTCAGGGTCACAGTTTTGTCCACATGCTTGAATTGCACAGAAGGATATGCACAACCTTCTGGGCTGCACACCACTGGGGCCTGAGCCAGGGTCAGATATCTCAGAGGAGAAAGGCAGACTGAAGACTATCCGCTGCATGTTAATTACAGTAAATGTGTTTTGTTTGACCTTGAGACAGTACCTCACCCTGATTTACTGAAGTCAGGTTCACTGAATATTTAAGTCAAATCTGTATTTTGTTAAGCAATACATTCTTGTGCTTTTCATCTTTTCATCTTTAGCAGCGGCTGTGTTGCATTGAGCACAGGTCGACGTCGACGGGTCACGTTGGAAATGAATGCAAAGGAGTGTGTGCTGGAATATTCTTTAATATGTTAGGTCAGCTTTGTGAATCACAACCATGTCTCTTCTCTGGTTCTCAGGGCAGCGCTCCGATGGCCCACCCTGAGGATGAGCTGGAGCGTCTCACCAAGAAGATGCTGTTTGACATGGACAACCCTCCATCTGAGGAATATTTTGGTAAGGAAGACAGCTCATCTCACTCGCACTGGATTCCATTTATTATGGTGAAAAAGGACGTCGCAATATCAGTATGGTGCTTCTCTGTCCCTCTACTGTCAGTGTTGTGATGGCATTAACATTAAATCAACTCAACATTTAGCTGCTGTGGTTTCAGGGTCATGGTATCGTGTCACACTACCCGGGTTTCTGTTGCAGTTTCGTGCAAAATAGAAGCTTTTTCTTTTCTTTTTTTTATTTAAACACAATGGTGAATGGTGTGTGATTGAGTTACGTTATGCAGATAAAGCTGGGGTTCCTCCTCTTGCGATATCGTTTCCGAGTGTTCGAATAGTCTGAAAAACATCGAGAAAACAAAGCATGTTTTCATTATTTGTTTTTAAGTTCACAATTTCAAATTTGAATTAAACAGGTAAATGGAAACGCACCTATTATCATGACTTACTCACACACAAGCTTTTCATTTTAAGATTTATGTGGGAAGGAAATGACAGCTAGTTTTTTTACATCTTATTTTATTGCGCATTAGTCACAAGAATCATTTCTAGTGAGTAAGGCAAATTTAGCTTCAAAACATCCATAAAATAAGGGTTTATCTGACAAATACAACCACTAAGACCTTTGGCAATTAGTCAGTGAGAAAAATTGCCAACCACAATAAAAATAAATTGACACAAAATGGGGTTTTTAATTCCTAAGCCTACAAGTCTTGATATTATATACTTTCAGTATTGCAACATAAACAAGCTTAACTAGCCAAACAAGCTAACACTTGTTTAGCTAGCTAGCCACAGATAAACAGGAATAAAACAATGTTAGATTATGGGCCAGTTAAAAAGAGACAGCATCATTGTTTTCATATTGACGGAGCATGAAGCATTGTCAAAATATTTCATTATTTAGCAAGTTTTGCTATCGCTACATAGCCAACGTTAGCATTAACAGCTGTTTACTGCGAGTTCAGTGTCAAACTTTATTCCTTTAGACGCCAAGATCTCTTCTCCAGCGGTGGAAAGCAACACCACAGTGTTAACTCTTGTTTTGCCTCCGCCGAAGTTAGCATGCTGACCAGCTAACGAGGCAGGACCGTCTCATCACTTTTCTGACAGCTGTCCTGAAGAAGAGCGTGTGTATTATAACCTCTTGCCTTGCAAATGCGATGATGGCTACCTGGGCCTTAAAGAGGTTTAAGAAAGAGCGGTAAAGCAAACACTTTTTCGTGCATTGGACCGTGCGACAACCAAGGACAAATCACATTACTCCTAATCTTCACATACGGCCACTAGACTCATTATTGTCAATTATATATATATACTACATTTAGAGATATTTTTCAAGGTGAATACAGGAGCAATGATCATTACGGGCTGCTGCTTGTTACATGTCTGCTTTACCTGATTTCTCTGCGCACCAGCCTCTTCATGTTCTAGTTTTTCTGATTCTAACAGGATGACTCCCCCTGTGCATGTTGTGGTTTCATGTACTCCATGAATCCTGGTGCTGGTGTTTGAACACAGCTGTATAATAATAATTCGTGCTATTAATGATCCCTACATACTCAGCTGTCAGTGTCTCTCACACGGCAACAGTCTCTTCACAATATAGCGTTCGTAGGTGAGAGTAGCAAAGTGGCTAAAATAAGCCTGTGACTCACTGTTTGATTCACATGTGACACTGACACTGGGAAAGCTTTGCAGACACACACACACACACACACACAAAAACATCCTTTTTGATACATCGCAAAAGTCGTTCAGGAAACATTAGCGCAGGTAGTGTGATCTCACGGGGAGCGCTCACTCTGTCGCTTTTCGCTGTGACATTTTTGTGAAAACACTAAAATAGAAAAAACAAACAGACTCCTCAATTACGCTTGAATTTCTCCTGAACCACAGGTTGTACTATTAAAACGAAGCTGCCACATTTGCGGCGGTAAAGGCTGAACAAAACAATGTGGGATAGTGGGTTAATAGACTGAAACTGGCTTAAGGTTTCCTAGATTAGCCTACCCACTGACCCACAAAGTTAGTTTTGTTTCACAAGAACAGTGTTTTTGGAAAATGGCTCAAGGCTATTGAGTGCGGTGCAGGTGTGTGAGATACAGACAAGGATAAACTGGTAATTATTGGTACTTCTCATCCCCTTATTTCTGTGGTGTTGACACTGCAGAGTATCTACCAGTCTGGGAAGCAGTCCTCAAGGTAGAGTCTCAAAACTATATCAGTGCGATCGGAGGATAAGGCACAACTAACGAGCAGGAGAGATACAGATGAAACGTCCTGATTTTGATGAAACTCTTCTTTCACTGTCCAGCTGTATTTTTTTTTTTTTTAATTTAATTTTATATTATTTCAATTTTTTTTTCCTCTGAAACGCTTGATATTTAATTTTGTTCTCGTTTTGAAAAAAAAAAGAATAAAAAATACAAGTGCCAGGATTAAACAAAATACCGATTTTAATACTATTTCGCAAAATAGGATTCAAACGACAAGGATTCTGTGCATTTATATTTCATTTCTATTTTTCCGCCCTCTGTACCCTCTGCTGCCAGCGAGTGCCATCCCTCTGCTGCTCTCTGTTCTCGAGCCTTTAATCCCCTTTGCCCTGGAATTAGTTCCCATGCCCATTAGATACCTCACTCAATACATTCAATGGGACTCTGGAGCAGGCTTTATATCAGCACATAATCACACAGCACACCATGATAGCATGTGTAGGTGTATTATAGCTACAGGGACGTGTATTTAACTGGTATTAAGGGATATTCGGCCTCACGTTGGTGCGCACTGATGTAAAGACCTTAATTGGTTCACATTAGACATAGGTCAAATGGATCTGCTGGCTTAAGCAAAGTGTAGTCATTTTACAGAGGAATGGCCCTCAAAGCCTTGTTGGCCTAAATTTTGTGTGAATGTGTATGTGTTGCAGACCTGGCATGAACTCTGTGTACTGCTATACCATGCATGCGGTTGCACACTAATTTGCCAACTATAAGGCTGACTGGCTGAAGGCTGGTAAAACAAGGACAAGCGAGTTGAGAAATGGGTCATATGTGAGCTGAGGTAGCCAGAGCAAGTTAGGGATAGCGCGTGCGTGCCCCAGCTGACAGCGGCTGACTGTCGCTGGAGTGGAGTGGAGTGGAGTGGAGTGGAGTGGAGGCGAGGCGAGGCGAGGCGAGGCGAGGGGAGGGAGGAGGGTCATCTTGTGGTTAAACTAGGCGACAGCTGAATTAACTGAGAGATAGAAAGAGGATGAGAGCAGGAGCCCACGACTGAGGTGACTGCAGGGACTCATTAGGAGAGAGTTCAAGCGCAGGCACATGCTGCTCTGCAAATCCACAGAGCCTCCTTCCTCCCCCGCTGAATAATGTACATATAGTCGCCGCAGTAATGTTAAAATTGACTTTAGCCTGCCGTGTCTGTTACTTTATATCCAATTCTGTGGGAAAAATCAGTCCCAGAGCATGAGACTTTTGTAATTACAAAGAAGCTGATGGCGCTACGAGCCTCTTCTGTTTTGGCGGGGTACACGGGGAAAGAGGGCCAGCAGTTGTTGAAACCCTAAGGCTAGTAATTAACAAGATTAATCAAAGTGGGGCTGCGATCTCTAGCGCACTACTGGACTGGATCATTGTCTTCCTATAGCAAAGTTTTATTGGTGCCACTAATGTCTTTGATGAGCTTCTAATCTGAAACGGCTATAGTAAGTTTTCATTGGTCCAGAGGGGGTTAATTGAATTGAATTAACGTTAGACTCCGGCTCTGTGATGTCACAAGGAAACTTTTCATTCGACTCAATTGAGCTCCATCTGTAGCTTATAAGTTACACAACATTATTATGCTCCTTTACAACAACGGCAGTCCAGCAATTACACCAGACGAGTCTTTGAAGACTTCCTGTACAAAAAAAAAGAAAACCGGCACATGAAAAGCAGCTATTCTCACATACAAATGCTCCTCAAACTGTAAAAAACCTGAAAATGATGCACTATAAAAGAACGGCTTTTCTTGTGAGAAACCCAGTTTGCAAGCCAGAAATTCCCCTATGATTGAAGCTTCTTTGAAAAGCAACTGATTAGTCCTGATTTAGAGTTCCAGATTAGATTTGAGTAATCTGAAAGAGCCTTTTCTCCAAATGTCATCATCCGTCATATTTAATCCACTTAGGTTGTGCGTAGGTGTACTGTGTTTGTGGAAATCTAATAAGACACAGCTACTCAGCTTGCGGTACAGATGCCTTGGCATTTGTGCATCAGAGGAACTTACAATATTTTGTCATCACTACATTTCTGTCAACCAAAACCAGGACGTAAAGCTGAATAATTGAAAGGATGAGATGCTTTGCATTATTTACAATTAGTGATGATGATACTTATGCAGTGTAGTTCATTCTGCTGCAGAGAATCTGTTTTTATTCCTCCTTTTAACACCAAAGTGACAAGTTGAGAATTCCTTCATGTGATCCCAGACTGTTTCAGTTTTCCACTGTATAGAATTTTTTAAAAAAAAAGGAGTGAAATTTTGATATCCAATCAATATTTATACAGTGATTTTCCAGAGAGATTCCCGAGCGGTGGCATAAATTATTTTGTAATGTTATTATCAGATGGTGGAGAGATAGTCGTTGGAAATTAGCAGGGAGAGTCTTATGGGCATACTGTACTCCGCTCAGGACTCTCGGCTGTCGGGAAAGCCTCTCCTCCTGGTTTGAGCTAGCCTTTGTTTTACGATAAGAGCCGGAGAAGAGAAGGCAGGCTTTGCCATTTTTTTCCTCATAATGTCAGCTGGAGGAGCTCTCATAATTTATGAGACACCTTGCATGAAATGTTCATGAGGAATCTTGGAAGAGATACAAATGGCAGTGTAGCTCCAGTAACAGTACAGGCCAGAGGAGTCAGAACAGATCAACTAAGGTAATTGGGTCAGAAAAAGTTTAGGTTCACACAGTGCAACTGTTGTGGAGCTGCCTGTGTTTCTTTTACAACACAACTGAGCATCATAACTTAATGTATTAATAGGCTTCCAGTTTAGACAGCTTTGTGCATTGTCTAAGATACTCTGGTGGAATTCATTTGCATATTACTGAGGTCGCCCTCAGCAACCTCTTAGGAGTTTGCTTTTAGATGTGCCTCTACATGTCATAACAAGTGGGATGTGTGTCAGAGTAAAACCTTTCTGATGCTTTAAAAAGAGCCCCCCCCCCCCAACCGCGCTTCCCCACCACTCTCCACCTCCACAGTCTTCAAATGCCTTTGGCCAACCGTCTCCCCCAGTACAGATAACTGTTTCCATTTACTCTGTGAAGGTTCACCTTTAAAGTCATTCTCGATGTTCATTTGGCGTGTACACAGACAATAAACAAAAGCGCTTCCAAAATATGCAGGTGCAATATGAACAACACATTTACAACTACAGACGCTTAGTTTCATATAAAAAATGCAGCTTGAAAAATGTTTTTCATCAGTTCGGTTTCCATCCAAAGAAATAATGCAAATTTTGACGGAATTTGAAGAAAATCACTAAAAATGCAAATTGATAAGTTTCCATTTACTACTAAGATAAACAGCTGGTTAACCTGCCGCAGAAGAAGAGGGAGCAACAAGACGACGTAACTAAAAGAGTGCAAGTAAAACCTCAAACAAACACAAAAAAAAATGTCAAAAACATAAGACGATTGTGTTTGTTACAGTCTCCTCGTCGTTCCGAACAGCCCTGATGTTTTTCCTCTCAAACGGTGAAGTAGAAGCTTCGGTGGATATTTAAGTCACGTGCTTCGTGTACGTCATGATTTATTCGCTGGATCTGTTTTCACTGCAGACGACGCTAACCCGACATTTCCCACAGCTGCTGCTGCTTCACATTAAAAACATTCAGTAGGCAAAACACGGAGCAGCTTTTATTGTGAAAACCGCCACAATGTCTTATTTCTGACAAAGTAGCTGCTCAAGGAGATGTTTGCTGTATTATTAAACCGCAGTTGCTGTAACCACGGCAACCACAGGTGTTGCCAAATCAACCAGGACTGAAATCTTAATGATTAAAACAAATTAAAATGTGTAAAAATAAATAAAAAATAAAAAAAATACCAACAGTAGAGTGACATGTAATTAAATAGCTGAATAAAAATAAAGCTTTGGATCAAATGAAAATACTTAAGATAATGAATCATAACATTGTGCTGCACTTAATTCTGACTTTGTTTTGATGCAAATTGTAACAATGCAATACAGCAATACTTTACCTACCTACTTTTTTTTATTATTACACAGTAATCTTCTTGTAGGCCTTTTACTGTGAAGAGCCTATTTCCTCTTTCACTGTCAGAGGATTTCCTCCAATCACAATGGCTGAGTGTTTGGCCCTTGTCTTTGTTGTGCTGTGCTGTAATCCATGTGCATGTGCATGTGCATGTATGTTGCTGCACTCACTATGAGACAGAAGAGCATAATGCTGCTGGAAGGAGGTCAGCGACCACCCAGGGGCAAGAGGGGGGGTGCTGGGGGGGGGGGGGGCATCATAGAGGCAGTCTGGTTGACATGTTCAAACTTCAATCTAAAGCCCATGCATCACTATACCACCTACAGTGGATTATAATGTACGACTGCAAATGACAAGATTATACAACACAATAGCCACGGATGATCCATCATAGCTGCCTTTTGTGAAGGAAATGCCGTATGTATGTCAGTGTGAGGCTGCAGATTTGACTTTTAAGACCCTTTTTTTTCTCCTCATTGAAATCATGTTTAACGCTTTGAACGACAAATCTTGTAAAAAAATCTGTTTGTGCAGCTTCAAGGAAAACTGTCTCTAACTCGGTTCTTTTATGAATGAGATCTTAGCAGTTCTGCTATGTCATCATCTTGTTTGTAATTGGTCACGTGATGTTTTCAAACCTTAATTATATTTGTGACTGTTTTTAGCGCGGTGGGGGTGGGGGGTGTGGGGGGGTGGGGTGCCAGTTCCAGTCAACATGGAGTCGTGTTTTCAGCACAGTTTACGGCTCCTCTATGCCACTTTTGTCCTCTCATTATCTCGTCCCAGCGCCGCCGCCGCCGCTGACCTCGCAACGCTGCTTTCTAGTTTCTCAGCTGATGCAGTGTGCCAGCATGGGGCTTCTCTTCCCAGCGACAGAAGCCCGCTTTTTGGCAGCGGTTCACGTGAGGTGACCACCCCCCTCCTGCCCCCCTTCTACCCCCTCTACCACCTCCTCTCCCTGCTCCCTCCCCTCCCCTTCCTCCCCCGCCAGGCTCGGCGCTTGCTATCCTGCCTCGTTGAGACAGCTCCACTGAGGCTTGCAAGATCAGCTGCCGTGCGAGCCCAGCTGAGGCTTCCGGGCACTCACGTTGCTAGATTTCATTTGTGAGTGAGCGTTTGACCTCAGGAATGAGTAGACATCCGCATGCTCATGCACGCAAACGCAGACGTACTTTACAAGCACACGGGTGCGCACGGATAAACAGCATATAAACACACAGACGTCTTTGAGCGCACAGCTTGTCCACATATTCTGCTGCACACACACACACACACACACACTCACCTGTTCCCTGCCTCTCTCTCTCTCTCTCTCTCTCTGTTTCACCTCATTCGCCAGCCCCGCTCGCTCTCTGGCACCCCTCCATGTCGCTCCCGCCAACCTGCTTCTAAAACATGTAACCTACACTCAGGCCCCCTCGCTCTGCTGCCGCGGGGCCCCTGACACGCCGGGCCGTAATGCTTAGTGGCACAGGCTCGCCTATCCTCCGTCCTCCACCATCACCGCAGCAGTTCTGCAGATTGCTATTTGCTGACATTGGGAATGAGATTAAAGGCGGGGGTTAGGAAAGAGGCATTCAGAGATTGAAATGCAGCGATGACAGCTATTTCTCTTGTCATCCCAAGGCAACCGAGGGCCACGGCACTGTCAGGCTGCACGCGGGCCAACGTGAGGCAACAAAGTAGATTAACCTAGAGGGGAGAGAGATGAAGCAGTGAACAAATCGCGGCCTCTGGTGCTTCAGTAGCTGCCGGTTACGCGCCTAATGTGCTCAACAGACTTATTTTCTGCTGTTAACCACTCACTGACCGATTGTTTATGTCTTTAATTAAGTGCGAAGAACTTATCACAACTTTGTACCTTTTTATTTGACTCACCTTTTTAAAGGTGTCACAATGAATTCATGCCGTACGAGAGGGAGGAAACACTTACTCAGAAATCGAACCAACTAAAGATTCATTTGTTGTCGCCACATTTCTATTAGTTTTTTGTTTCAGTCCCTTCCCTCTTACCCTGTTGTGTGTTGTTAATATTGAACCACAATATATGGAGTGGTTGAACGTGTTTTGTGTTTTTACCACCGGATCCACTGGATATTTTAATCCAAGCACAAAAACTTAAGTTGAAGTCCCAAAATGGATTTTGTGGTTCTTTTATTAGTTTTGGATAGGAGCTGTAGTTGCCGGCTTTGCCTTTGGGGTTTGCAAGGGTTGCACCAGCAGAATTGTATTCTTTAGTAACACAGTGTGAAAAGTTTGGTCTCCCACAAAAAAAGTTCCTTGCGATCCTTCTTTACATGCACGATCTTTGATTTCTGACGATGTAAGATCAAATTGAGCTGCAAGTGTGCTCCCTCTCTGCCTTTCATGCTGCTTCAATATCACGGCGTGAAAAAACAAAGAAGGCAAAGACTGAGGGAAATCTGAAGCGTTCTGCCACTCAACATCCCCCATTCCCAAACAACAGCGTCTCACTGCCACTACAAATACATTAGAAATCAATTATTTATGGAACAGAGTCAGGGCCTCTTTAATCTTTTCTTTTTATCCAATTAAATTGTCTAACCATTCTAAGCCTCTATAGCTCACAGGGAATGCGCTTTTAAAAAAAAAAAAAAAAAGAAGAAGAAAAGAGTTTTTCTTCAGTCCTTCTTTTGACTTTCGATGTAACAGAGAAGAGACACTTCTGAGAGTTAAAGAATGAAAGGAAAGAAAGTGAGTAAAGTGTAAATGAACTCCCCCTCCCGCCCTGTCACCGTTGGATTGGTTCTACAGGAACTATTTGAAGTTTTGATATTAAGACTCTGGTTCCATTCCCCGCGCAAAGGGACGCTGGGGAGCGGTGAGGCCTTTCATGATTCCTTCATGCCCAGCTGAAATAGTTCGAAAGTATTTGGGATCATCTCCACGGGGGTAAATACGATGTTGCTTCAATTGCTGTCCTGTATTATTCAAGAAGTCAATTGAAGTAGTGTCTCAAAATTGAAAATGCTTACTTCTGATGCCGACGTGTGAAATTATTGATGTGAAGCATTGTAAAACACTCGGCACGTCTCTCTATTATCATACAGTAAGACTGTTAGAGGGGGAAAAAAGGCTTCACATTTTCACACTTTGTGGAATCGTTTTCATACAACACCGTGAAACACACATTTTAATTGATTTATTGTTTCATTCATGAAGCAAAGATGACAAACCAGTTCTCCAGTTCCACCTTCTCCAACGTGAAAATTATGTTGTATAATAATATAAAGAAAGACAGATAACTGAATGAAAATAAAAATGAAACAATTGGTCGATTGACAAAAAATTAATCTGCAACAATTTCGATAATCAATTAATTGCTCAAGTCAAGATTCTCAGGTTTTAACTTCTCTAATGTGAGAATTTGCTGCTTCTCTGGGTGAAGTTGACTCTTGTCATGAAGACGTCACCGTGTGCCCTGGAAACTCTGATGCCATTACTCACTCTTCTCTTACATCTTAAAGACAGAACAATTTAATCAGCCAGAGTCGTTTATAATGAAACTCTTAAGGCCACTTTAGTTAGTTACACCTGTACAGTTAAACACATATGAGGACATTAATTTAAAGTAAAGCAAAAGATGTTTCCCCACATGTGAGATCTTTCTCCTACGAACATGTCGGCTTCAGGTCTTTTTTTTCACCCTTGTCATACGTTCATTTATTAATCCAGTAAATAACCGATCGATGATAAAGGATCGTTGTTAGTTGCAGCAATAAATGAAAGTAATCACAGTCCGCAGCCTTTATTTTAAATCCTGAAACATAGTGCAACTGATTGAATCTTGTCCGATCACATGTTATATTAATAATCTCTGACGTATACGACACATACACGGTATCCTCTGTATCCCCATTGGAGCCCATCACCGCCAACGCTCGGCAGCAGAGATCATAGTGTCATGTCTGACGTGACATACGCTGTGTAACGACATGTCATGTTAACCACGTTTAACTCTCAGCACCTTTTTAAACCCTTCATCTTATTATTTAACAGTGTTTAACATTTTGGGACATTTAGAGGTGGAGGAGCAAACAGCTGCAACCAGCCTCAGATCTGCTGCTCTTTGTTTCAGGATGGCGTGTGTGTGTGTGTGTGTGTGTCTGTGTGTGTGTGTGTGTGTGTGTGCGTGTGTGTGTGTCTGTGTCTGTGTCTGTGTGTGTGTGTGTGTGTGTGTGTGTGTCTGTGTGTCTGTGTGTGTGTGTGTGTGTCTGTGTGTGTGTGTGTGTGTGTCTGTGTGTGTGTGTGTGTGTGTGTGTGTGTGTGTGTGTGTGCTGCTGATTTGTACACGCAGCATGGCATGACATGTCTGTGGGTATGCATACAGTATATGATACATGTGTCTATGTTTGTATATATTCCTCTACATGTGTGGCGTGTCTGGCTCAAAGAGATACTTTTTTCATTGTGTGTGCATGTGTGTGTGTGCGTGTGTGTGTGTGTGTGCATGTGTGTGCATGTGTGTGCGTGTGTGTTGGGGTAAAACTGTGTACACTGTAAGCACAGTCGCGCACAAATAGCTCCTGAGGGCCCCTGCGATCACAGACTGCCAAAAGGAAAAGGATTTCCGAGAGGTTTCCTTCTCGCTATTTAAAGTGGGAGCCCTGTGGGACATGTCTGGCATTCTCATCCACTCACTGAAGATGGCCTGTGATCTGAAGCCACTAACAGGCTCAGCGTGCTCCGTCTCTGTCTCTCGCTCACTCTCTCTCCCTTTCTCTTTCCCTCTGGCTCTCTGAAGTGATTACCCTGCTTGTGATTCCACTGACACCCACATGTCCCCCCGAGACGTGCCTTCGCTAGTTTGTTTAATCTGCCTCCCTGTACAGTAGGTAACACAGCCATAATTGAGGTGTGGATGGAGCTGTGCGAGCAGATGAAACCGATACCGGGTTTTATGAAAACTTGCGTGCGCTATTGAGTCGACGTGGATGACGGCAGATGTTAAATTAATGTACGAAATGTCTTCAACGGCAACCCTTTGTTTTTCTAAATGTCTCCCCAGTCAATAAACGGCGACTCTCGTCATAATAAAAGAAAAAGTCACAAATATCAGCGCGCCGATGAGGATTTCCAAATGTTGCTGGAAAAGTTGTGGCTCCAGTCATTCTTTAAGCAACTTCTCTCAGTTTCCAGTGAAGCTGCTGATAAGATAATGAGTTATCTGAGATTAGAATACCATTAGCGAGCCTCGCAGTCAAGCAGATATTTGATCTCAACAACATATGACTTCCAAAGTTGCGCTGATACCTGAGACAGATTCCGCTTTACACTCCGTTTGAATTTTTTGATATGAAAACAGTAAGTGGAACTGTGAAAATGCAAGCATCAGATACTCTATCTCCCCCGGTTAGTGTCTCGCCTCTGTCTGTAACACGCTTGAACCGCTCTGTTCAGAACATACAGAGTGTCAATCATCGCCAAAATCAGCCTTTAGATGAAGCAAAAAATGAAAAGGGAACAAAAAAAATGATCCATAGAACTGAACTTGAATTAATTAAATATACTATATCATACTCCCTCAGAGAGATTGCATCTGTCCTCAGATGTGTAAAAAATAAAACATTCTCAGATATCTTTTTAAACCCTATTATTGTAAGATACCAGTAATTAAATTGACAGTGTTATTAATTGGGTTGAAGATAACTTGCATTGAGTCGAGGACATCTTAAACTCAATTAAAGATATCTCCAACTCAATTAAAGATATCCAAATGCCATGTCCCGCAATATGCAATCAGGCTCTTCCTGGCGCAATAGTATCAGTTCACTTGTGCCCCTTTTACAAAGACTTAGTTGTTCTTCTAAAGTTTTCTTTTTATCATTTAAAGCTTGACTTTTTTGAAATAGATGTCACACTTTGGTGATGTCTATAGCCTTTTTAATGTGGCATAATTATAGTATTTAATCCTTCCTTATCCAGTGTTTGAAATAGAAATGAAGATTAGACACTTCTGACATCAGGAAATGAGGCATTTAAAGGGATAGTTCATCCCTTTTTGGGGGGGGGGGGGCAGCAGTTCACTCTGTGGATCCTGTGGTCGAGCAGTCCGAGCGAGACAGACAGACAGACAGACAGACAGACAGACAGACAGACAGACAGACAGACGGACGTGAACATTAGTAAATGGAGAAAGGAGATTTAACTCAGAATAGCACTAAAAATGAATATGCACTTTACACAACACGATTTAAACCTTTTATTCTATTATTTCTGATGCTTATTTTGCCTAAATAAAACATCAATCAACAGCAAGTTGATACTAACAATCAATTAAACATGAGTCATTTATAAAGAAAGTTTCAGCTTCTCAAATATGAAGATTTCCTGTTTTTTTTTTTTCTTTATTTATTGTAAATTAATTACTTTTGGGTTTTGGGCGTCTGATTGGACAGAACAAGCAACTGAACGATGTCACATTGGACTTGGAGAACTTCAGCATCTCCTGCAACTTTTTTTTGTTTTTTTTTGTTGACAAGTTCAACTGAGCAATAAAATGAAGTTCAGGAATAGAGTTTCTCTCTGGGAGGAAACTCCATCTTCAGTCTTCAGTTTTCTTTAACGTAGAAACACAGGAGTCTCCTGGATAATTGAACAACCGTACAGGTTTATGTTACTGACAGCAGTTTAAATTATTTCAACTCCGTTTAAAAAAAAAAACAAAACAAGAAACACAGGTTTAAATGTTCAGATGACAGAGTGGATGGGACTTTGGGAGCAAGGCCTGAAGTAGCTCGTTACACTTTGCGTCTCTGTGACTGATGAAAATCAAAATGATCATTAATTGCAGCCCGACTCGGTTCTTCTCTTTGTATCATTCAGGTTCATTCAAAGAGCAAAATAGTTCCAGGATAACGTATGTGAGATCTTTGCCCCTGTTTTTTATTTTTAGAGATGTTTTAGAGAGACGTTCATGTGTACTGTATTTATCTGATGACGAGGCCCGTTTCCTTTGACCCGGTCGGGCTTCAGCTGCTGTGTGTCACCGTGGTCCTAAAAATGTTGAGGGAGATTTGCTGCGCTGTGGGATGCTTCTCATCAGGTCGAGCTGTTTGTTATCACTGGAGCATCCAGCAGCCGGTTCATGCAAATAGAGTCGCGCTTCACAGACCTTCCTCACAATAATTTACATGATTGGATGATTCGTCTGGACCTTGGCAATATTTTCAGTGAGCGGAGTGTGACTGTTGGTTTCCTGGTAGATGCTATCTGACCTTAAATATCTGTGGATTTATAGTGAATCTGGGCTCAGCCTCCCCCTCCTCTCCCCCTCCTCTCCTCTCCTCCTCTCCCCAGGGCGCTGTGCCAGCTGTGGAGAGAACGTGGTGGGTGAGGGCACCGGCTGCACTGCCATGGACCAGGTCTTCCATGTCGACTGCTTCGTCTGCATGACCTGCAGCACCAAGCTGCGTGGCAAGCCCTTCTACGCTGTGGAGAAGAAGGCATACTGCGAGCCTTGCTATATTGTAAGTAACTTCTGCCCTTTCGAATCCACCTGCCTCTCCCCCATGTTTAAAGCTCACTCTGGTTATTTATGTGTCCGTGGGGGCGGGCACACCGGTAGCTCTGTGCCTGCAATGTCCATATATTTTCACTTCAGGCAACCACATTTCATTTCATCAAGGGTGCCAGGCTCACCACACACTTCCTCATCTCCTCCTTAGTCCTTGGTTCTGTTTTGTTTTTCGCTCCCTTGGTGAAACTGTCGTTAGTGATTTCCTCCAGTTACACAACTTTAAATGACTGATGATAAATGAGTTTGTAGACGTGAGGATCCCAATGCGATACATACTGGAATTAACAAAGTTGGCCTTGTGACATGTTCAGTGTTGAATGTGTTAGCAGACCATATTAACAATGGATCAAATGTGAAAGCAGTTGCTCATGTCGATGCTTGCATGTCTTTGATTTCCTTGTTTTGGTTTTACAACCTGCAGCTTTACTCTTTTGTTTAGTGGAAACCCACTGCAACAGTAAGTGACAGACAGACGATGTTAGCAATTAGCTAAATATCTAACATCTATTAACATTTAGCAGCTACACGGTCAGATATTATTCTCACAAGTTGGTGGAGTGAACACTGGACCGAAACACGACTCGTAAAAATCATAATGTTGATCCGTGACTGCTAGTTGCTAACACTTTAGCCATGTTGACTTTGAGACAATAAGGTGACGATATGTCGTATAATTAATTGATTATGTTGCGCTTTTCTAGTCTCATCATCCACTCAATGCCACTTTACAATGGAAGCCACATTCAGCCATTCACAAAGTTCCTCCATCGTAGACTTACAGCCCTTTCTCTCTCGACCATATTCACACACCTAATACACCCCGGGGGGCAATTTGGGGTTCAGTATCTTGCCCCGTGACACTTCAAAATGCAGACGTGAGGGGCCGGGAATCAAACCACCAACCCTCCAGTAAGTGGACGACCCGTCCTACCTCTTGACGCCGATAGTGTGGTGTTTACAGCTGTCCAAAAACATCAATTCATGTTCGACTTAACGTTGGAGACACTTGAAATGTTGTTGACAGTGACGTCAACGCCGAATGTTGAGAGCAGCACAGCTTCAGATTTTTACCTTGGCTGTCTGTTGACTGCTCACCTCTAACTTTTCGTAGCCCAGGATATATATTGATAGACTTGTCATTTGTTCTCCCTGAATAATGATATCAGAGAAGCGTTCATTGATTGTCTTCTAATGGAGGATTTCCAGATATCTCTTCCTTGGTGAATTAGATCACGATTATAAGAACGATGTTTTCACAAGAGCTGATGCACAGCTATCTGGAGTTACAGCTGATGAGCAGTCAGATATGGTTTAAACGCACTTGATTTATTAAATTGGTGTCAAAATCATGTTAGTATATAACATGGTGATAATTCTCTGTGTGGATCAGATAAAGCAGGAGATTTTTTTGGTGTCTTATTCCTGCTATTCATTGTTTGATTTTCTGTCTCCTCTAAAATCTACAGTAGGTAACAAACAGAAAACAGCTTCTTTTTTTTTTTTTTTTATTCCTTCTGTGACCTGTTTTCCTGTCACTATGTTGCGCAACACATATGAAAGTATTTCCTGGCACAATATTGCCAGGAAAGACACATCATCTTACAACACCACAATGAAATCATTTTTGCAGAAGTGTGTCCCCTTGTTCAGTTTCATTAGAATATGGTTCAGTGCTGGAAATGACAGGAGCACGTTTCCAAGTGTCAGCAATATCATGGGTAAGTTTGTAGGTCATTCCTGGAAGCTGAGACAGGAAGAAGCTGTGCAACACAATGAGCCTTTACAATGGAAATTCTGGGTAACAGCTTTTAACTTTGACTTGTTTTATTTCAAAATAAGTTTGTCATACTATTGGATTTAGGTTGCGCAGTTTTTAAAGGTCGCTGTTTATCTATTACTTTAAGCTCATTATTTCAAGGTCCCATATAGTCTAAAGGTAGATGTCCATGTGTAGTGTGATTATAATGCAGGTGTAGGTTCTATATTAATACTGTGAAAGTATCAAAGCCTCAGTCCACAGAGAAATGCACAAAGCCTATGTTCAGAAACTGAGCCTTAAAACCAGCCGTCAGGACTTCCTGTAACTTTGTGATGTCACAACAAAGCAGTCACAGCTCTCAACCATGCCCAAGCCCCGCCCACCTGCACCCACTATCCAAACCTTTACAGGATTTGGTTTCTCTAAGTGTTTTACCTGAAATCTGCTATATTTTTATTAGATTACTCAGAAAACAGTCAGCCAATCAGAAGAGAGGCTCAGAGCCTCCTCTCTCTCTTCTGATTGGCTCACTGACCTGTTGTTACTAGAGCTCCAGAGAGAAGCCTGAGAGAGGAGATGTAAAACTACACTGAGATGGTTTTTGTTTCTTAAAACCACAAATATATCTTCTTCTTCTTCTTCTTCTTCAAAATAAAACACAAGAAAAGTGTAAAATATGGGACCTTTAAAACTTGCATGAGGCAGAGGAAATGTTATAAGTAAGACCCCTGATGGGAAAACTAGATTTAACTTTAATATCCCTGGCCCATACCTGCAGCTTGTGTACAGTAAGTTTTTTTTCTGCAGGGCCCCTGAGACAGATAGAAGCCACACTAAAAGAAAAGCTGTCAGGTAGTTATTTGCCGAGGAAACACAAACGTTCCACTTTCCAGATTGTGGAAAAGAGAGTTTTAAGGAGAAATAATTGGGCTTGTACAAGCATCAGTGCAGCTCGCAGCTCGCTAGTTAATGAGGAGGTTAAAGCTTTGTTTTTGGTAGATCAGGGATAAAGCATCTTGATGACCAGGGCAGTTCAAAGAATAACAAGTTGTCGTAAAGAAATTAATTAGAACACACACTGATGTGGTTGATTCCTCTGGCACGGCACGTATTAACACATACGTACAGTTCCTTTACATCACTTGCAGGAAATGGCTTGATGTGCACTTTACCAGTAAAGTCTCAAAAGCTGAGCCACATGACGTTTAAACCAGTGGCAGGCCCATCTCTTAAATCATCCCTTTTCAGAGGCACTCACTGTGATTGTAGTTGTCTTGTCTGGAAGTTCTCCAACTCTGATACATGCGCTAAAGAGGAATGGGATAATTTAAGAACTTTATTTATGCATTTCATCAGCATAAATGTTCTTCTGGCACAAGATCAAAAGGATGGGGGAAATCTGAATTTCTTAATGAAAGTAATTTCTTCTTCTTTTATTCCCATCCTCAGGGTCATACGCCTCTGTACGATTAGAAAATGAACGTGAGAGTTGAGTCTCTGAAGAGAAATGTCATATCCCAGAGAGGAAGACGAAAAACTTCAAGTCAGCCTCCAAGTCAGTCAGTCTAGGAATCTCTGAGAGCAAAACGAATGTTAATGATGCTCCGTCAGTGTGTTTGTGACTGTAGATTCCCACACTGTTATATCTCCAGCTTATTAAACCCGTTGTAACCAGCTGTTTACAGAAATTAAGAATTGCACTTCCATAAGGTTGGTGGAGCCAGAGCAGAGACTGCAACTGAATAATATGAGTTTTAGTGAATAAAATGTTGTGATTTGACTTAAATGTCGACTTTGCCCAGTTTTGGGAGAAACCCTTGTTCAAATTCAAGTGTAAGATGAGAACTTCAGTGTCACTTTCATGTCTGTGAGCTAAATATTAAGCTAGAGCCTGCAGTTGGTTAGCTTAGCTTAGCATAAAGACTGGAAGCAGGGGGAAACAGCTAGCTGTGTCCAAAGGTGGGAGGGAAAAACTGCAATTGTCAAAATCAAATCAAAGCAGCAGAGCCTGAGACATTTTGTTCAAGCACCAGAAAGCCTACATTTCCCATGATGCAGCTTAATAGTGCACTTTGTGAAAGCCCTTTTTGCCTCGTAAATATCCATGTCTTTCAAACTCATTGTATTTGCTGATAAAGAATGAGTCAAAAGCACATTTTAAAAAAACTATACAACAGATGAGCAGTTTTTATTTCCATCCTATATGTTATGTACTCCAAGGGTGAAATTAATTTTCCTCACTCCCTCTGGCAGTCTATTGCATTTGATGAGGAATACCTCACAGGTATAACAGGTGCCTGCGGAAACTTACTGTTTGTACAATATTATGCAAAAACCCATTTATCCCTTTGCCAGGAATTGTAGGAATACATTTTGCATGCCACGGTGATTGCCATCCAATAAAGTTTTCTGCCATGTATCAGAGCAGGCGATCAGCATCCGCTTTATCTAGGCTGAGACTTTACATATTCTGTGGAACAGTGCTGGCGTTTGTATCTGCAAGATCCATCTCTTCCGCTGGGTGATTTGCCTCATTCAAACTGTTTGTCTAGATATTACTGATTCCTTTTCAGTAATGTGCAGGAACTCACCCACATCTGTTATCGTCACCCGTCTACTCTCTGATTTTTACAACCTGCTATCTCCCAGTCTAACCAACCTCAGTCACACCACTTGTCCACGAATTGCAGGGCAGCAATCATCCTTTTGTCCTCGGCACTTCCGCGGTTTGCCTCCACAGAGGACTTATCGCTGCCTATTTGAATACACAGTGATGGCGATAAACTCTACAGCCGCCCAATTAATGTCTCGTTTTGCATGGAGTCATTCGTAATCATGTTAATGTGACAACATCGAGTTGCCATTGGGTTTTTGGGGGGGGGGGTTTTGTTTTTGTGTGTGTGCGTGTGTCTCAGCCTGAGGTGTCCCACAACTTCCCCTGTTCCATGTTTGCACAGATGATAAGGCTGAAAGTGTGAGTGTGAGTGCAAACACCACCCAGAGAGCTGTCCATCATAGTTAACGAGACACAGCAGTTGCAGTAGGTGTTGCAGTGCCACTAAGTGTTTTACAAGAAGGCAAAAATTCGATTCAAAGTATTTCAGACTGTTTTTTTGTTTTCTGCAAACTAGAACAAATTACTCACAGGACATCTGGAAAGTCACAAAGCCGGGTCGGAGAGAAACCCAGCCAGACAATATAACAGATCATATCCTAATATTCCTGACTCAGTGTGTCCATCAGTGATGTGATGGTATTTTGGACTATTAGTGGTGTCATATAATCATAATCTTCTGTATGGGTAGATGATATGGTGTCAGAGAAAGTAGTAATGGTCGAACAGAAGAGAGTCAAATCAGATCAGAAAATGTGTCAGTTAACTGTGCGGCAGACTATAAATGAAAAATGTACTTTTTGGGAAATACGTTTGTTTGCTTTCTGACCGAGAGGTAGATGAGAGGATTGATATCACTCTCTGTATGTCAAATATGAAGTTAGAGCTAGCAAACAATTAGCTTAGCTTAGAGTAAACAGTGGAGAAAAAAGGGGAAACTTTTTCTTCTACAGCTCACTAATTAAGACATTATGTATAATTAGTTTAATCTGTCCAATAAAATCCCAGGAAATGATTACTCTCCGCAAAGAGATCGTTACAACACGTTTGTTTTTATATGAATTAAACAAACAAGATAATGATTAGTGAGCTTTAGTGATGTGAGTGTTATTGAAGGTTAGAGCCTCAGTCAAAGCTGAGAGCTGTGATGTGAGATATAAGTGCTCCTGTCATTTAACAGGCCATTAGTACAATGAGTCAGTCATGTGTTTATGTCCAGGTGTGTGGTGGTCCAGAGTCCTGATCTTTTGTTTGTATTGTTTCTCTTAACGATTTTCATGAAACCTGATGTGATCTTTGAAACTATTTAGAGTCGGACGCTTTTCAACAATAACCATTTAGTGTACTCTCTGTAGTAGCTTTCATTCTCAGTAGTGGAGTCCGTCAGGGTGCAAACTGAATACAAAGATTCACAAAAACATCCAGCGCATCTGTTTGTAATTTTAACTCACCGATATCAGCCTCATTGTTTAATGTTTGCTCTCTTCACGCCATAGCAGAGCAGTATTAACTCACTGCTAATGCTAACCCAACATTTCCTAATTGAAAAGGAAGTGCAGAGATTCATCATTCATCAAATATGTGTCAAGTTCTGTATTTTAACACTGGAATATCATTTTTAATTGTTGTAATGAACTAGAAGGAGCAGTTGTAATTATTGTACATGAAAACAAAGTCAGGTAGTTCGACTACACCAAACAGCGCTGTAGTATGAAACTTAGTGTCACCAGCCGACCACGACTGAGAATGTAAGGATTAAAACTTAAATGTGTCGACTCACATCAGGCTCATCTCTTGCTATATTCCCTGAACGACAGGCAACTACGACCATATTTATAAACTCTTGACTGGAGAAACGTTCACATCATGTAGCAGCTGAAGTCGTTCAGTTGCGGTCATTATACCTTTTTAGAGAGTTCAAGCCGAAATGTTCTCAATTATAGTGGGATTAGAAAAGTCGACACATCTATTTGAATTTGTAGTCTTAGAAATGAAGAGTAATTTCCTTTCTTCTTTCACTTCAGGAAGTCTGCCTCTAACCACGAGAGCATATTATTGAACAGAGCTGAGAGCAACAGGGGCTCTTCATCCATCTGATAGCTCAGCTGGTCTTTGAAGAAGTTCAGGCGCGGGATTCGGTGTCGCCGAAGGTTAATTGCTTACACAGGGAACCGTGCCCACTGTTCTTAAGTCCATTCTGTGTCCTCCGTATCTGCCTTGGTACTACAGTGGTGTCTTGCAAATTTCTGCAGCATTCAAGTTTTGTGCCCACTTAATTTATTTATTTTATTTTTTTATTTTTTTTTAAAAAGGCTCTTTAGCTGCCCTTTGCTTCAGGTTGTATGCCAGTAAACGGATCCATTCAATCTGCTTTACTGACACCAGTGAATGGTAAAAAGGTTGCAGACAATGCTCAGTTCCCTGTTAGACGCAGAATCCCCACCTTCCTGTTTATACTACCACTTCCTATGAATATAGATAACTAAAGTGCAATACTGTAATGAGACTGATGTAAGTAACACAAGGTCACGCCAGGAGCAGAGCTTCATATTTAAAGAGCAGTAATAAAAAGATAGGGATTTGCCCACATAAAAACCTTAATCTATTTCTGCTTCTTTTGACAAAATGTCAGAGACCACCAAGGTCACGGACATCAGCTTGCTTGAATGTAATTGTGTTCATTATCTGGTGTTGTACCACGGCTCTGTTATTTAAAATAAATGGGCTTTGGTTTCATTGGTTACACTCTCCGAAAGATTTTCCATTCTGCTATTGAAAAGGAAGAAGTGCACACAGTAGTCCTGACCTGCCATTCACCAGGAAACGCTCATGTTTGACAGATGAGCTTTACCCTCAGTGTCTGTTTGTCTGTCTTGGAAAGTAGTAATGTCAGCCTCCTTGGCCAGCCCATTCACAGAAGCTTCTTAATAGCTTAACTGTTGGACTTCTTTTTTCTTTTTGTAATTAATTTTCCTGTGCAGACACAGTTTTTTGTAGCACAAACTCTTAGGGTGAATTTCCAATATCAACTAGTACTGATCTTGAGAGAAAGTAACTTTTTCTATGGGACTCAATATGATAACAACTAATAAAAGTCACACAGAAGAAAACAACAGATCTGATTAATAACTGCTGATCCAATGAAGTTAGATTTCATAGTTTTCATGTATAATTTACCACTTTTCTATGTTTGTGACATTTTTTAAATGACTCTACCTTTGCTAAGAGAAGTCTGGGATAAACAAATGCATGATGTTGACACATCTGGTGCAAATGTTAACAAGGAAATAATTATCTAAAAGCGGCGGATAAAAAGTTTAAAGGTCCCATATTTTACTCTTTTCCTGTCTTTTATTTTGAAGTGTTGATCCATAAGAAGATATATTTGTGGTTTTAAGAACCAAAAACCATCTCAGTGTAGCTTTGCATCTCCTCTCTCAGGCTTCTCTCTGGAGTTTTAGTAACAACAGGTCGACTCTGAGCCTCTCTTCTGATTGGCTGACTGTTTACTGAGTGAAATAAACAAAAATAAAAATAAATATATATAAATATAGCAGATTTCAGGTAAAACACTTAAGAGAAACCAAATGCTGTAAAGGTTTGGATGGTGGGTCCAGGTGGGCGGGGCTTTGGGCCTGGCTGAGGGCAGTGACTGCTTTGTTGTGACATCACAAAGTTCCAGAAGTCCTGACGGCTGGTTTTAAGGCTCAGTTTCTGAATACAGGCTGTGTGCATTTCTCTGTGGACTGAGGCTTTGATACTTTCACAGTATTAATATAGAAGCTAGACCTGATCTATAATCACACTACACATGGACAGAGACCTTTAGACTATATGGGACCTTTAAATAATTTGCTCAAACTAATGGATAAACAGGTGAAATAATAGTCTTTTGATTGAGAAACATATTGTAACAATTACCACTTTTTACACTGTTACTTACATCCATTAAAGATCAATTGAAAAGGTGACGGGTGGAGTTAGTGAAGGGGCACTTGAGTTCATCTGAGAGAAGTGAAGGTGTACAAACACAAAAGAAAAAAAAGGAAAGGAACTACTGCTCTAGTTGTGTTTACTGAATTTTACAAGTGACTTCGAACGCACCATAATCACACAATCTAGATAGCAAAGGGAAGTTTCCGAGGGTGGCACGACACCCAGAGGCGACAGGCATGGTGCCAGCTGTATTGGGGCTCCTGGTGATGGATGTCCTCCACAGCTCATCATATCAGACTTACTCTCCCATCTCACAATGGGATATCCCCAAGAACTCCCCAGAAGCTGCTGCTGTCATTGAGAGAGGGAACATACAATACATCCGATCACAGAGGATGATCTCTCCCCTCACATCCAGTCGCACTGATAGAAACTGTTCAGCACAGAAAAAAAAAGAGAGAGAGAGGAAGTTTATAATGTGGCTGTAATTAGAAATGACTGCACACCACCCACACACCTGTCACTCCTCTGTGATGGATATCCAGGTAGTCAGATCCAGAGGCTTGCAGCCAGCATGGTGAGTTCAGGGCCCCCTCCCCTCACCCACACCCCACCCCACCCCATATGCTCGTGGTTGTGGCGCTGCGGCCTGCTGTTGGCGGCTCTGCGTGTCTGCGAGCCGCCGCACAGCTGCTGCTCACGGTGGGAGAACAGCCACGCGCACGCCGAGCGGCGGCGGCAGGTATACACCCACCCTGGTTTAACTTGTCGTCTGAGGCACGCTCATGAACACACAGAGACTCGCTTTCTGCTGACTTCGTCATCAAATATTCATGGCTGTCTGCATTAGCTTGCAGAGTTCTAATTGAGTTCTGTATATTCAGACGTGATTAACTCGGTCTAATTCCTCAAAGGAGTGAGCCAATTAGATAGCACTTGCATGAATAGGATTTCACTTCTTAGTACGTCTCCAGACTTGCCAAGACAATTATATGTGTGTATAATTGCGCTGTACAGTGGGTGTGAGCCCACTAAACTCAAGCAGGTCATTATTTCTTATTACTGACCCACTCTACAGGAAATACAGCTGTCCTATCCATTACAGGCAAGTAAATGAAAAGCACAAGTGTTGTTATTAGAATACGCTGTTTGGACAAGAGACGGGAGAGTGAGTCCAAACACCGGGCCCTCTAAACCTTCCTCATGTTTTTTGTCTAAGCACCCCCCCCCCTCCCACCTCCCCCCCAGGAGCGAGCAGGAGAAAAAATATCCGTGACCCAGTGCTGACCCACCACAATGTCACTCTAACTCATGGCATGAGAGAACTACTGCCGGGGTCTTTGTCAGTTTCTCTCTGTAACCAGAGCAGGAGACATTGCCCAAAGTCCAGAGGGGTCACATTCTGCTGCGGAGCTGAATTTAAGGCAGAGAGGCAGACAGGCAGGCCGGCCACTTTGCCTGAGCTGGAGAGAGAGATCAGGGCCCCCGCTGCCACCTTTTATTCTTTGAAGAAAGGCCTGAGCAAGGCATGATCTGTGTGTCGGCCCTGTCCCTTCACGTTGGCTTTAGCATGACGTTATCACCAGGCTAAAATAAGAAATCTGTGCGAAGAACATACAGCAGCACGGCTGAGTGTAAAGGAATGTATGAATTTTTAAATCTCACTTGACGTTTGTTAGTTTGTCAAGACTTTGTGTGAGACCTGCACAGGCAGAGCAGCTGCTGGTGAGAGGGATGTCAGGGCTGAGGCGGCTCATAAACTGTCCAGGCAGAGATATAAAATAAATGTAAAAAACAAATCAGGATAGGAGGCTCTGGCAGGATGCCATCCCGATCCTGCACACGCTGGTCGTCCATAACGCCGTGTGGATTTATTACACGGACAGACTGACTGAGTTGTGCAGGGCAGACCTACACTCGGAAGGAATCAGGGCCGTTCCAGGTCAGAGACACCGAAACCTCGGCGCGCTCGTCCTGACTGACTGGCGTGTGCACACACACACACACACACACACAAACACACACACACATGCACACACGGGTGTCACAAACGCTCCGTCTGTGAATTACACAGCTGATAGTTTCAAGGTCACTGATCCTCAGAGTGAGCAAACCATTAGGAGAATCACTTTCCACTGCGTGACATGCTCGCTCACACCCACATGTAAACAAACCAAAAAAAAAAAAAAAACACTCACCTCAGTCATCTGCATTCAGGCAGCAGAAAAGATACGAGTGGGTGATTTACATAACACGCTTATAAATGACAGGATTTTGTAAAGGAGTCAAGTCATGTTAATAAATCTTCACATGCTCACTCTGTGGGACCGATGCTCAGAAAACTGCACATACGTACAGATGGATGGAGAGGAGGAAGCCAGGCAGAGCGCCGGCCACTGGAAAGCAATCACTGATATAAAATAAATTTAAGTTGAATGTCAAGGGCTGGGGATGGGATCGTGTCAGGGGTCTCGGGTGAGGGATGGACCTCGGGGAGGAGGGAAAAGGCAGGGGGCTGTTCACTTGTTAACCTCTGCGGAAATGAGGTGGGAGGGAGATGATCATGATCACTGAACCCGACCAGCTGAGAGGAAACTCAGTTGTCCACACACACAGTTACACACGGACCTCTCCACCTCTGCGGCCTGAGCAGACCTCAGATCAGGGAAGGGCGGTGCTCCCGCCATCCCTCCGCAAACGTGTGGAGATTTAAATGAGCTCCCAGCCTCCCTCAACACAAGCAGATTTCTGGCCTCTCCTTCTGGCCCAGACCTCCGTGATTTGGCTTAAGAACGTGGAAAACAAGTTTTTTTTTTTTCCCTGACCATGATAATCCTATCTGCTGCTTTGTCAAAACACATTCACAACTGACTCAAGGTAGCTCCCACAACGTGTTAACTACTGTCTATCCAATACATTTACTGTGTCACTGTTACATTAATCCTTCATTGGGAATCTACAGTTTTCAATCGGGGGCTGTAAACACAGACCTGGGGACAGTTATTTTTTCAAATTCGCATGATCAAAAGCTGGAGCCGAGTCAGCTGTGAGTGAGGTAACTCTGCTTCTTCCTCGTGGACATACTTCAAATAACAGGATATAAAACTGAAGACTGTGGAGAGCTTTTAAGACTCAGTGTTGACCTTTGCATTCATCGTGAGGTGTGGAATAATTCAACCGTACTATGTGGAGTTGGTTTATTAAATAGGAGGATTCTATAAATGAATAGATGGAAATAACTAAAGCGTCTCCGGTGTGTCTAAGGCATCTTAATGAAGTGACGCGACAGATCGTAGATAGTCTTCCTGATGGTGTCACAGGAGTTTCACAATAAAAGACAGAATGTGTTGTGCTTTTAAAAGGATGGACAAAAAGCGCAACCCAAAAAGTAGTACTGAGATAAATACTGTCCAAAAACAACCGTTTGCGATCTCTTGTTGCTGCTGAGGCTGTGAGAGGAGGATTCTTTCTGTTGTCATGTTTAAACACACTGAACTTCTGCCACTAGGGGGCTCTCAATCAAAACTCTGTTGTTGTTGGGGTTTTTTTTTGTCTCTCAATCAAAACAATAACAAAAGACCAAGGTGTAAAAAAAGTGTATGTGGCTTAAAACTGGATAAAAAAGAGCTTCTGGCAGGGAACACAATGTATGACACATATGATGTCATCAACAGGCGACCAAACGGATTAAAATCAACCAATTTCTCCAGGTTTGAAAATTGCTGGAAGCATTTGGGATAATGAAAGTACACAAATCAATAAGAATAAAAAACATATCTCTAGTCATTTTAATGTGGAAAAGTTAAATATTATAACTTTAAAGGAATAACTTGACGGTGAAAACATGAGAAGATTGATGCCACTCTCGCAGCTGTGCAGTAGATATGAAGCTGCAGCCAGACGTGTTTCATAACAGCACGGCGTGTCTGTCGGACGGCCACCTATCTGTGTTTGTAAGGTTTACATGTGTTAACTCTGATATTTACATTCTCAGATTTTTAGAAAAGTTATTATAAGTTTAAATGCAAACTACAAAAAGGGAATAGTTGAAGTTAGAGGGCAGGATTTCACGACCGGCCACTTTGCTACCGCTGCTCCGTGAGAAAGGCCACATGCACTGTTTTTTTTTTTGTTTTGGCATAAACAAGTTTGATAGGACGGAACGGGCACCAGGATCCAGTTCTCCACAGTTCAGACGTGACGGTCTCAGCAACAAACCACAGAAACATACTTCCCAAAGTCGTGACGCTGTCCCTTTAAAGCCGTGGTTACGGCCTCACATCAGACTGTATGATATTGTGACATTAGTCGTGTTGACCCACGCAGTCACTTTCTCACTTTCTCTACAGTATCACCTCAGTATGAGTCACAGTTCCTTCATCTCTTGATTTTTGCTTCTCTTATTTTTGAGCGCTTCCTGTTGGACAATAAGACACCTGAGCGCCACTTGATTTTTTTTTATTTTTTTATTTTTTTGTCCTGCCTGATTGACCCATATTAAGCAATAAAAGGGAGGCAGGCTGCTTGTCAAGGATCATTAAGTCAGCAGACACCTACCCTCAGGAAGTAGGAGGGTCAGCGAGTTGACTCATAGTTCACGACCGAGTCAGTATCTCTTGTTCACTGCGGAGGAAAGCAAACACTGCGGCGGCGCTCAGATCTGTCTTTCGAACAAGCTCTTGTTAGACGACGCTGAGCTACCTTCAGCAGGGTGTAGTTAATTCACACAGCATGGCCTGGCACCGACCGGCACATTCTGTGAGGGTCTGAGCACACACAAACACACACACACACACACACACACACACACACACTGAATCAGATCATCTGTAAATCTGGCCCACTCCAGGTTCAGCGTGCCAGGTCATAAATTGCGTGCAGTCTCAGTGAACTCCAGCCCGCCTCCTGCCAGCCACGTGAAAAAAAAAAAAAATACACAAAAAAACAGAACAGATAAGTATAAAATTTGTGTTGATACGGTCGGAGGAGATGGTAAACAGATTAAACTTAGCAATATGCCACAGCTGATTTCCAGCTGTTTTACTGCTTCATCTGCAAACATGCAGAATACGTCTTTGTTCCAGCGTCGTTTCACCTGTAGCTGTGTTTGTGCGTTACACAATGTACACAATGTAAACTCAGTTTATTTGTAATATTTTAATTGGGGATGAAAAGCAGGATTTTTTATTTATATAATTTCTTATGTCTGTTTGGGTTACTGACATAAAATCAGTAACAGAAATCACAAACATTTGATGCTTCCAGCTTCCACATGTGAGGATTTGCAGTTTTCCTCTCGTGAAGTGAATATATTGGAGTTTTTGATTGTTAGTGGAACAAAAAACAAAACGGGTTATATGACGAAGATGAAGTCAGTGTGTGCTCTGGGAAATTATGACGGGCTTTATTCGCTGTTTTATGATGTTTTATAGACAAAACAACTCGACAATTAATTGAGAAAATGATCTGCAGATGAATGAGAGAAATAATTGTTATTTAGTCTAGTATTGGGTAAATTAAATTAATGAAGTTAAAGATCGTCTTCACCTGTTTGTTGTTTTTAAATAAGTCTAATGTCAGTGTCATTTGATCCAGTTGACTTCCAGTGGAAATGAGTCCCAGGAGCATTTTCTAAGACTCTGACCAAACGACTCTGGACTGTATTTGCTGTGTTGTTTTTACCATCTGTGTTTCTGTCTCAATCCGTCAGGCCTGTGTCTCGTGTTCAGAGCAGAGCACATGGGACCTCTTAACTCCCTCTTAACATGCTTTGTTTGCCATCACACTCCTCATTCTAACAGACAGCTGTGACAAACGTTGTTTTGGAGCCCGTCGCTAAATAGTGGGAAGCTCTGGCCGGAGTTGCGTGGGCATCAGTGTGTTTGGTGTGAGACCGTGAGAGCGCTTTGTGGCAGAAGGAAACGGCTCACAGTGAGAAAAAAGGGGCCACAATTGACTTTACCGCACTCCACTCACCCCTCAGTTCAGCAAGAAGCTCGTCTGACCTAAATTCACTTTACCTCATCTGCCTAGACATTTGTTTAGCCTTCTGGGCAAACACTTAGAGAAATGTATGAGGGAGAGGGAGAAAAAAAAGAATACATATGCTTGAATACATCACATTTAGTCAGGGGAAAAGCAAAAACCCGGACATCTGCAGACATATACAGCCCTCTAGTGGCAAACTGCAAGGGACCTGGATGTTTGACAGAGAGGGGGCTTCAAGTGCTTCATGCAGAATTTCCTAAACCATCTGTGGAGGTTGTTCCCAACTACAGGCCGAAGCTCTGTAACGTTTTTCCCCATTTAACATCAGACCCACGTTTGTGTAACAGGGCTAATAAATGTTACTTAATACCAAATCATAGGAGTCACGAGTGAATAAAAAAAAAAAACAACGGAGGCTGAGCAGAATGAATGAATTGAGGTCATAGAATCTCACCATCAGAGAGAAAGAGAGAAATTTTGTCTTTTGAGTACTGTACTCATTACAATAGCCCGGAGGAACTGTGTGCTGTGAAATCATATGCTCTAGTTAAGCTAAACAAGGGCAAGGTATTCCCACATGAAGGGCAGATGAGAATAAGTAAGTGGAAACGCAGACAGATGAGTAAGAGTTGAGGATGGTTTAGTGCTGTTTGGCCCTGGTATCTTACTCAGATTCTCAGGTTGCAAATATATTCTCTCTCTCTCTCTCTCGCTCTCTCTCCCTCTCTACCTCTACCTCTCTCTGTCAGTGTGTGTGTGTGTGTGTGTGTGTGTGTGTGTGTGAGGCAAACCTCAGGGGCTCAGTGCAGCGAGCTCATTAAAGGCTTTATTCCACTTCCAGGATCGAGCAGGATTGCAATATGGACATTGTTTATACACAAATGTTGCCCTGGGAATAATGTTTATTTCTATTACCGTCTTGGAGGAAAAAAAAAAAAAAAAAAAGAAAGAAAGAAAGAAAAATAAGAATGCGGAGCTTGTCTGCACACATTGCTTTTTATGAAATAATGCCTCTCCAGGAGTGCTTTGAAGAAACGGCTATTTCTCAAACCACTGCTTTCCGGCCCGGAGTCATACATCAGCTGCTCTCGTCTTCAGTGGCACATGATGGTGTTGTGAGGGAGGCCTGAGAAGTAAAAGTGACAGAACCGCGGCGCACACAGAGTCACGTCAGGAACTCTTTCACATGGTAGTTTCAATGAACCTCGTCCTCTGAAGCTGCGTCGCTCATTAGCATATAGACTACAAATGTCACTGCACGTGCTCCGCGGCCGGACAGCGGATGGCAGGGAGTTTACCCCGGCTGAGCGGTCACACAAGTGTCATTTTAAGCGGCAGGCCCCGGCGGCGCGTCTGGGAGGTAGCCGATGACGCAGCGCAGTGTTGCTACACACCCCGAGCTGTGTTTGGAAACACTGAGGCAGCTTGCTACTACACTGGGAGCCAATGGGAACAGCTGAACCGTGCACTCTTTAGCCCAGCCAAGCGCAGAAAGAGAGGGGTGGGAGGGGTGGGAGGGGAGGGGTGGATGGTGGGGCGGAGAACAGAGACACACAGAGATCCAGGAAATGCTGAGCGAGAGAGCAGCGACAGTGGGGCCCAATTCAAAGCTAACAGCACAGCCACATTCAGGCGCACATGATCACCTCACATGATATTATCCCACCCCCCCCCCACCCCACCCCCCCACGTAATTGCATTGCTGTTTAGAGAGGCAGTCGTTATTTATAAAATATCGAAATAACAAATGGCGTCTCCCGGCAGATATTAAGAAGAGAGATGCCACAGATAAGTCAGAGGCAGGCGGCCGCCACGTCCCCCCGCGGGCCGCTTGCCCAGTCGCCTGGCTGCAGAAAACCTGCAGTCATCACAAAGTGGAAATATTTACTGCTCACACTCTTGCATATGGGAGGATGGAGTGTGGGTGAGGGCGGCTGATAAATGACTGTGTTTGTGTTTCGAGGGGAGTGCTAATCAGATTCCTTCAGCTTCAGAGGCATTTGAGGACAGCCGAGCTAAAGGTCCTCAGTGCGGATTTATTTGTTGCACAAGCTGGAGTGGGAAGAGAGCCACCTGAAGTGTAACGCTGGAAAACAGAAAGTTTCAATTCACAAGGAAACGCAGGAGCACTTTCCCAAAGTTTTCATGATGCTTGAAAAAAATGTGATCGTACACAAGCACTTAAAGGGCCGTCGGGAATGACTCATCTACATTCATCATCAGGTTTATTGGGTTAATCATGTGGGTGTCCGTGGGCTTGTGTGTTTGTTTCTACAGAACACCCTTGAGACCTGCACCATCTGCAGTAAGCCCATCATGGAGCGCATCCTGCGGGCTACAGGGAAAGCCTACCACCCTCACTGCTTCACCTGCGTGGTGTGCCACCGCAGCCTGGACGGCATCCCTTTCACCGTGGACGCCTCCAACCACATCCACTGCATCGAGGACTTTCACAAGTAAGTAACTGAAGCTGCGCTCATCAGCAGTTTTATATTAACCATGGATCTAATAACTAACAACATGATCTAAAAGTGGTCACTTGTATTGATGATCTCGCCCGACTCTGTCGTTCTCCTCAGCTCTGTGAAGCATTTTAGCGCCTTTCAGCTCGATGTTTTTGGTTTTTACGGCCTCCAGCTTTACCTGGTTGGATCTCACCGCTCTCACCGACCTCCACGTTCTAGCCACAGTCGCCAGCTGATCTCAGCGAACGAAATATCTTATTACATCAACTATATGCTGCTTGCCCAGCGCCAAACAACAGAGACCAAAACAGAGCTAAAAGGAGAGTTGAGTTAGGTTCAGTTCACTTTTCCTGTTTCGAAAACTTTCTCAAAACCTCAAAACAGTTTGCTGGATAAAACCAGTAGCTTTGGGTTTCTTGCAGTTTCATCCAATCCAAATGATGTTTACAACAGTGTGTAAAACCTACAACCCCACACTGAACACAGGACATCTGAAGTGCAGCGCACAGTCACTGCATCCAACTGTTAGCTAACGTGCTAATGCTCCTACAACCTCAGTTTAGTTTTGTTAGCATGCTGAGTAAAGAAGACACAAAGCTAAACACAACTTCTCCAATAACGCAAGAAACTAGTTTATTTTCCAAAATTGAGTATTTAAGTATTTACTGACTGTCTTTATATTACCAATGGATGAAGAGTGATGTGAGAAAAGTTCGTAGTGACAAACACTCAACTGTGCAGATCCCCCTCAGCTCTATGAGGCGTTTTACTGTCTCTCGGCTCATTGTTTTGGTTCATTTTCACTCTGTTTTTATTGAAAGAGCTCCGATAAACTCACTCACTACCTGCCGGACACAGCTAACGACTAGCTGCTGATCGCTGCAGAGCGTTTAGCAGCTGGCGTTTATCTCGTAACGGAGCTGAAATGAGAATTAAAATTACACTTACGCCAGAAAAAACATGACAGATAATGCTAATGTTGCTCCGTGTCTGCTAGATGTGTAGCTAGGCTCACAACACAACTTAATGAGGTGATAATATGTGGTGTTTAACAAACAAAAAAAATCAAGCTATGCTGCTTTAAAATCCTTAACTCACTGTACAGATTCATCTATATTTAAGTCTTACCAGTACAAGATCTTTGTGGTTCCTTTTCGGGAAATCCTGCAAACAGTTTCACAAGCCCAGTGATCTTATGAGATGCAGCTGTGGACGTGAATTTAATAGTAAATTCCTGTTATTGTGTCACTCTCTGATTGCATAACTGCTACCTTACCAGAAATGTTCCTTTACTCAGTGACCAGAAGGGAAACAGAAGTAAACAGCTGTCTCTTGGTGTGAGTGCACAGCTTTTGCTTTGCGGAGTAGCTGCAGCGGGCCGTTGTTTAATTCCACATGACAAGTGTGACCTCGGCGGTGCGGCCCTTCTGTGTCGAGGAATAGTCACGTCCCGGACCGGAGCTTGTTTTGTTTTTTCTTTGTTGTTTATTTCTGGCTAACCCTGTATGTCCGTGTTTCCCCAAAGCCATGAAGTCCCCTCACTTCCTGATTCTCAAGCACTTAATAAGCCCCCCCCCTCCCCCTCCCGTTCCTCAAATCTTCTATTTACATGAAATATTTCAGAGAAGAGCAAATTTAACTTTTTAGTGCCACCTCAATATCTGAATTTTAAAATACTTAAACCAAGGGAGGGTGGAAAATGCAGTTTAAGCATTTTTTTCATGATGTGTTACCACAGTTGTTCTTTGTAATAAATCCTATATTTACTCTTGTGTGAAGAACTGAAACTAGATCAGTTAGTCCAGCGGTTCTCTGACTTGGGGTTCGGCCCCATGCGAGGGCTCACAAGTGAAAACTCAGGGGTCCTGAGGGCCGTTTTAATACTGGATCATCTTTTCATTTTAGGCCTCTAAAAATTATTAAAATTAAATAAAACAAAAAAAAACCTTTTTGGTTGAACTAGTTACAGCCGGTCGACAAACAGTGTGGATTTCACTAAACTTCTCACCGACCGACGCTTGTTTGAAATCGTGTCACAGAAGGTCGACGTGAAGTCTCATCGCTGTCGTCGTTCTGAGCTCCTGTCTGCTGCTCTTGGTTGTCTCTCACAGGAAGTTTGCTCCACGCTGCTGTGTGTGCTCTGAGCCAATAATGCCGGCGCCGGGCCAGGAGGAGACCGTCCGCATTGTGGCCCTGGACCGCGACTTCCACGTGCAGTGCTACCGCTGTGAGGTATGTGATCTGTGTGTTTATCTCTGCTGGTATCTGAGCTCCACATAATTAGCAGCAGCGGTTACGTACCGTGCTGCACAGCTGCAGGTGATAGTCATTATGGCGTGAAAGTGTAAGGCATAACGCACATGCCCGTCCCCCGACTCACCTTTTTAGCGAGACGAGTGAATCATCCCTCTCTTACCCGCCTCAAAATAGCTTTCCATCTCTCCCCTCTGCAAAGTTCATGGACTTACATAGTAACCAATCAGTCAGCCGCCACTCGCCGGCTGATAAGCTGCGCTGAGACATTACGTGCCCGGCTAACAGAGAGGTAACGCGTCACATTGTCAAAGAACCGTGCCAGTGTGAGAACACGCAGCGTTTGGCAGACATAAAGGTCAAATGAAAGCAAAGCAGATTAGTTCAGCTGAAGGGGCTCAACAAGAGAAGAATTTTGTCACCAGGGAGACATGAGTAGGTGGAGCTGCAATTCTGTGTGTGTGTGTGTGTGTGTGTGTGTGTGTGTGTGTGTGTGTGTGTGTGAGTGTGTGAGAGAGCGAGAGAGAGATGGTGAAAGTGTAACCCGGTGTCACAGACAATGAGAAAATAATGCCGAAGCAATGGGTGTGTCTGTGTGTCTGTGTGTGTGTGTGTGTGTGTGTGTGTGTGTGTGTGTGTGTGTGTGTGTGTTCAGAGCTCTAAGAAACAAAAACAAAAAGGCCAACAAATGACAGTAAAACCTGTAACGTGTGTTTACAGGTGTTAGATCCAAAAACTGAGGGCAGGAGTCAGACAGAACATCCGCACAATAGGGCGGCGTTTCCATGTCAGCGAGACCTTCATCAGGGGAGAACGAGCTATATATAAAGACACAAACACATCACTGCGGTATTTGTGATCTGCATGAGTGAGAGTCAGTATAGACTGAATCAATCTGACACTTGCCTTAGAAACTACGACGTGGAAAATAACAAGGAAGCAGGAGACTTTTGCCCTGATGGTGGCGCTAGTTCATCCTGAGGGGAACATGAATGACTTTATTAAATCTCACAGCAAAACATCCAACAAGTGGTTGAGACATTAATGGAAAAGTAAAGGAATCACAACCATCAGCGTTCGTCCTCTGAAGAACACGTTGTATAGATATTTTTCTGTCTATATCTGTTGATACCTGTGACAACAAAATCATTAAACACAGAAGAAAAACAAATCGAATCCACGGATATCGTGTCCATGGAGACGGGAGATGATATATTTTTGTTTTAAAATGAAAAGGAGGAATGGAACTTAATAATGACACTTGACCGACTATAATCAGCTCATCAGCTCATAGGAAATGTAACTTGTGGTTTTGCTGCAGAGAGCGACTGTAACTTGACGCAGGCTGATGGTGTTTAAACAGCAGTTAAGTGTCTCATTTTGGGGCGTGCGCACAGCGAGTGTGTGTGTGTGTGTGAGAGAGTGTGTGATCGCTGAGCGTGGCTAATGTCTCTGTTTGTGTGCACGGACTGACGGGAGTATCTGTGTCCTGCAGGACTGTGGCTCCCTGCTCTCAGAGGGGGACAACCAGGGCTGCTACCCTCTGGACGGACACGTCCTCTGCAAAAACTGTAACACCAGCCGCATCCAGGCCCTCACCGCCAAGGCCACCACTGACCTCTGAACAAGCCGCCGCCCGGTCACCTCCACTGTGATAATCCAACGCTCTCTCTCTCTCTCTCTCTCTCCCTCTCTCATTCTCTCTCTCTCTCTCTCTCTCTCTCTCTCTCGCAAACATACCCATCCACACACGCTTGCATTCCTCAGCATACACATATATATCCCTCTATATATATATATAATTATATATATATTCACCTTCAGTAACAAGAAATAGCATCACGTGTTCACCTGCAGACATTATCTATTGACTCGGTACAATCACAGAAGAAGAAGAAGTGTTTTTGTTGTTGTTGTTTTTTTTTTAACTGTGTTGCTGTTAAAGGAATAGTTCCACATTTTGGGAAATACGTTGATACACTTTCTTGGCGAGAGCGAGACGAGAAGATTGATGCCTGTACGCTAAGTATGATGCTACAGTCGCCGGGCGGTTAGCTTAGCTTTAGCAACAAAAAACAGAAACAGCCTGACTCTGTCCAATCCACCACACCCCCCCCATAAAACTACGTCTTTTTTTTACGACTTATGTTTTCAAAAATTTATATTATTACATTATTTGTTTAGCTTTGGAGCTACTGACAGAGCCAGGCTAGCTAATATCCCCGTTTTCTTTATGCTAAGCTACCGTACCGTAAAAGTGGCATCAATCGTCTCATCCAATTCTCAAAAAATCAAATTTCCCAGATTGTTAAACTGTTGCTTAAAATCACTCAAAATCCACCAGTTACAGGATACATCACCCACATATCGTTATTATTTCATATCATTATTATCTTCACCCTGTATCTTTCAGCCACGCTGCACAGCCACGCGTGTGTGCATGCAAAGCTCAAATGTTCCTCTCTGACTGGTTGTTTGTGAGAACTGACTCCAGCAGAACATGCAAAGTGTTGGACACATCTGCCCCGCAGGTGAAGACGCCGCGGACGCACGTGTTGTACGACTGTGGCTTCAGCAGTGTTTAGAGAAAAAAAAAAAACAAAAAAAAAAAAAAAAAAACCATGAGCAAACTGTAAATTGTTTGGAGCGTTCATTTTATTCTTTCATCTTTATTATGGTGCAAATCCACCGACAGTTCACACAGAGGGATAAAATAACACACTCGAGATCATTATTACAAAACAGTTCTGCCCTGATTGAACACCAAAGAGTTGAATTTAAACTGCCATATTTCCTGTGTACTTAGTTTGTATGCAACTATATTAAACATTACCTTCAGCGTACTGATTAGAAACACAGGAGCCGTTTTCAGTGTCAAGAACAAAAATTTGCAAGAGGCAGCTGTTGAACGCAATTCCCCTTTTTTTCAACACCATATTTTCTCATATACTTTCCTATAGAATTTGCTTTGATGAATACAGTAGATTATTTTTCTCGTTGGCCTGAACAGTACAATCATCACACTCCACTCATACAAACACATACGGCCTTATGTTTGAGTTTAATCATAACGTTTGGAAGCAGATAGATATCCTCATTTACCATGCCATGGATCAAATAGGTGATTGTACTCTAAGCAGTCTGGCAGGGATAATGAATATGACATGGCTATGCAATTTTTAATGTTAATTGCATTGACACTTTATAAGGAATTTTATAAATAAGGAAATATTTTACCTGTACAGATGCAAGCATAAGTGTCCTTATAGTAATCCTTTAATCCAAACTATGCTGTTGGTACTGTGTGACTTTGTGTGTCACTGTGCTGTATGTCAGTATTGATTGTTCCATTGACTCTCGTCTTTTATATTTAGTGTTTGTTTAAAGTTGACGGGCAAAGAAGGGACCTGGAGAGTTTCCCAAATATATGACTGATTTTATTATGTGTTCCACTAAGGGTGACGGACCAGTAGTTCGACCGCTTGATTTGATAGTTACTTTAATATAATGACTGCCGCAGTAACAAGTAGGAAGACATTTGATGATGGTGAGTTAAATGTACACAAATGTACTTTGACCACTAGAGGCGCTATGCAGCAGGGTTTTCATGAGCTTGCCCCCTTCTTGTTTGAATCCCTGATGTACGGTGGCCCGGAGAGCTCAACGCACTGCAACCTTTTTTTATTTTTATTTTTTTTTTTTTGAATTTGCAGCGCGTTGGTATATTTGCATGTGTTTTCTTCAGCTGCAGAGCGTCGAGCTCTCCGAGGCCACCGCACTGACGCCGCCTCCGTACCAGATGGAAGGAGGCGATCAGTTGTACGTAGCAACATCACTACAAAGAGACACAAAACAACTACAAAATAAAACAAAACAGCTACAAAGAGACAAAAACAAAGAGGTTTAGTTCCTCTTTCACTGTGGGGGTCTTCCTCCTATATGCAGGAGGAAACGTCCAGCATCCAAGGACCCATTGTCCATCGCTGTAGACGCCAAAAAGCGCGCGGGTCATGTGATTTGTCTCAGCTGGTTTCGTACTATTCCACTGATTAACATGCAAAGAAATGTATCCGTGCACCTGCAGACGGAAGAGTGGTGATGTAAACATCGCACAACTGAAATATTTCAAACAAGAAAGGAAATGAATTCGGAGAGTGTTTGTTAGATATACACAATACATTTTGATGAGAAAAATAACTTACATTTGTTTACAAGTAAAACTCCACAGGGTACCTCCGAGCAACAAAGACAGTGTAATTCATAAGTGCCCGTTTCCAGTCTATTAGTGTTGTGGTTTGCAGTCGACCACATAAAACGAGACGGGAGTATTTCCCAAACCTTGATTACACATCTCTAGTGCATGTGGATTTATACTTTATGAACCTTATAATTATACTTTTCAGAGAACTCTCTGTACTTCCTGTTTTCCTCACACATTAAGTAGTTGTGTTTACTGCCATAACAAAGTGATTATACAAACAAGAAAATCTCTTTATATATATATACTGTGTGTGTTGTAATCACTATCTGGTTACGGCAGCCTTGTTGGATCAATTTGACTGTGGCAATGTTTTAACCAGGGTAACGCGTTGTAAATAACTGTGCTAATAAGCCCATTAATAAATCAACAGTGATTCACATTAATCAGACCTCAACTACGACACGTTTTCTACATGAAACAGAGAAAACTGTCGACCATTTCAAATCTACAGGAGCATTTAGTGTTTTTCTAAATACACAGTAAAAAAAAACTCTGGCTGTGTTTGAGCTGAAGGTGAGAAGGTGGTTGGACACTTTTTATTTGGTTACAGACAGAACCAGCCTCACACGCCTCGAGCAGGAAGTGAGTGAATGCTGGTCCTGCAGAAGGTTAGTCAACCTAAACTCCATATCCCGAGGAATGTTTTCATCAATATTTGAAGCACATATTTAGCCAGACAGTTCACCGGTCACAGAGAAAAAATCCAAGAGACGACGAGACTTTTGCAGCTTAAGAAAATCATATCGGACGAGTGCAGGGCTTGAGAAAGAAACTGTAATGTGTCTTAAAGACATGTTGAAGTATCTCAACAGTCTCACAAAGTTCAAGCTTGTTAGAAAAGTCTATTTATAGATTTCTAGTTTTATTCGATATTTGAGTCTGGAAATCTCTCGAGTTACAAAAGACACTTGTTCTGCTTCGTCTGTCTCCTCTGCAGAATAAAAAAACATTCACACCAGCTGCATTACATCCATACTTACTTTGGCCAATTGACACTTGACTCCTCAGTGAGACATCTGATTACCGCTGGTTGTTAGGCAACAGAGGATAAAAGAAAATGCACACTCCATACAACGTTACGTCACTAACGTTGCTAGGTTTCAGCTCGCCGTAGCATCCCGTGTTGGCAGTGTGTTAAAGGTCGACGCAGGGCATTCGGACCCGCTCGGATAATGTGACAGCGGTGTTAAAGATGCGACAAGAGTTTTACATCTGGTGAGGAAAACACAAATGAAGATGTCGAAGTGATGTTAGGAGGCAGAGGAAACAAGCTTTCATCCCTGCAGTCCATGAATTAAAAAAACTGTGATGCTCATTTAAAATTCTTATTCGGGTGTCAGGTAAAGTCGAGGTTCTTTAGCTGGTAAGTTGCACCTCTGAGCCCCGGCTTTCTACAGCAGACTCCACGTTTACTGAAGCCACACCGGGATCCATTATTCAGATCTGGTTCTCTTTCTCTCGCTCTGCACAGGAAAACACACATGATCACAATACTGTAGCAGCAGTTACTGTGCTCTCAGACTCAGACGTGACCGTTGCACAGCTGAATCATTTGAGGGCTGCGTTTCGCTTAATCTGTGACGGTGAGAGGAGGCATACAGTCATCTCTGAGCTGTTCGACATCTATGTACAGATGTAGAAAGTGTGTAGTTGCGTCTGACTCTTAAATCAGAAATGAGGCAAGATAATACGGGCGTCGGTTAGAAATGTTGTTTGCAGCACACGGTCAAACTTTGTGCTTGTTTGAGAGGATGCCACTGTTCAATGCTGCAGTTTGGCAAAGGGAATTTAATGCGGTTAATAAAAAAACGAACATTACATGGGATATGAGGTATTTTAAAGCTGCGCTAATCAATATTTTTATATCAACAATGCATTAAAAACCAAAGTGTAATGTGAAAGCTGATCCCACGTCAGAATTATCACCAGATTTTTCAGTTCCACTTCCACCATCTTTAGAGTCTTTTAGCTTCTGCAACTTTAATGTTTTGGTCCACACTCACCGATCTGCTCATTCTCGTTTTCAGTCACAGGAAGCAGCTTTAGTTCCCCAAACCAACTTTATGAGGTGACAATGTGTCAGTGTTGTGTTTACAGCCTGTTCCACTGCCCACATGTGGCTACAGTAATGCAGGTTAAAGCCAGATGTTTTAGCGAGTAGCTTTTAAACTAAGGGCTGCAAGCTCCGCAGGAAATGGTCAAGAAATTTATACTAATTCTGAAGTGTTAAATTAAATATTTTAGTATTTTATAATTTGCCTATTAGCATGTTTTTTTTTGTTTTTTTTTACAAAGCGTACCCTGGTCTGGTTGATGAGCACAGAGTTTAATCTCTGCTGCAGTTTGTCAATGTGCCATTAAAGCTGTGTTAAACTCCTGTCAGTGCTCTTTGTTCGGACACATCACACATCCGACATGAATCTTATCAAAAAGTTTGATGCTACAAATATAAAGAAAAAAAAACATTGATGATTGATTTTGTGTGTGTGTGTGTGTGTGTGTGTGTGTGTGTGTGTGTGTGTTCAGTGCATTTGTGTTGTCTAGCGTCTTTGTTCTACCCATGTTTGTAAAAGTGCCTTTGGCTGAGCAGTATTGAATCACTAAACTGTTCCTGTGTGTTTCATGTTTCGCCGTGCCTCCCTCAAAGATTTTTCACCTTGTTTACTTGTTTTTGCCAAAGTAAATAAACAGGATCCCTTTTGTTTTGGGCCAAGTCTAAATCCATACAGTAGGTGTTTCCATCAGGTGTGGTGCTTAAGGCTGCAGCAGCGGAGTGTTAAATGGTGCTGAATGTGAAACTCGCCTTAAGAGAGCTTGACCCTCTGTTGTTAGAGTTAAGCATCTCATCTGTTCTTGATCATTGGAAGGGGCATGTAGTCAACTGTTGTTTTTTTTTGTTTTTTTTTCCTTCTTCAATAAAAGCTTTTGCAATAGCATCACGTCTCTACATCTGCGTTTGCTTTTAGTCTTTTGCAGCGTTTTGTCGCACGACATGAGAAAATATTAAGAATCTCCTCAGGCGAAAGCCCCCTCCCCCCTGTCGCTGGTTAACACTTGCCCTTTGGCTCCTGGTCCATTGGATCTCACAGGTAATGAGCTCTTTCTCTCCGTCTTCTCCTCGTGCTCCGCTCAGACCTCCCGGTGACCTCCCGAGCAGCGTACCTGCAGATGAAAAGGGATTTGTTCCCAACAAGTATAACCCAGTGCTACTTCACTCTCTTCAGGAGTCATTTAAAAGCCCTTCAGTGGCAGCAAATGCCCCGTGCTTACACAGCTCAGATTCATTTCCTCCTGTCTCATGCTCTCTAGACGAATTGGAATCACCTGCTTAATAGAAATCTTAGACTCGCAATAGTCTTTTGAGTGCACATCTGGGACAACGGTTTAATTACACTGAGATACAGTGTGCAGTCTCCGCTTTTTTTTTCTCTCTCTCTCTTTTTTTTGTGGCAACGATCAGCAAATGCACTCAACTATGAAGTATACTTACTGCTGGGATCAGCTTGATGGAGTTGTTAGAATAATTTAAAGACTTTTTTTTTTTTTTACTGTCGCCTTTCCACGACCCGCTTGATTTAATCCTTTCCATTTGTCATCTTTACTTGTGTGCCACATATCAGCAGTAAGTGACTGAGCATTTCATTTCCTTCCTGCAGATGGCTAAATTGAAACAGCAGTCTGAAATGTAAGAGCAGGAGAAAGAGATCTCCATGGACAAAGGTAGAAAAGCCATGTCCATTTAAATGTCAGAAACAAAGAAGCAAACAAAGGAGGAGCAGGGTTTCTCCTGGTCACTGATTAGTGATGTACGCTAGAGTTTGAATCCAAAACAGACTATAAATATAAATATTTATCCCCAGCCAGCCCTGATGCTTACAGTAAATACAGTGGTCATATCAGCAGCTTATTGCTCTCCAGCCTCTGACGTGAACTGTGAACTATTAAGAATGTATTCATCCCCCTTATTCCTCTGCCGGTAAACTGAAGACTCTGACATGCCAGCAAAGCAGGAGATTTCCTAGTAATTTTTTTCCTCAGTGTGCTGCGGGCGATACTGCGTGTGTGTGTCTGAGAATGAGAGGCCCCTCCAGCAGTTTAGCCGAGGACTTGCTTTACTGCACATAAATCTGGTGTTTACAAACAAATTGATGAGTGATGGGCCCTCCAGCCAACATGATGTACCCACCAATTTCTTCCTCTGCATAAAATTCCAGTGTCAAGTCTCCCGGGGCCTGCTTCGGCGTTTTTTTAATGTCTTCTTCTAATACGCAGAATTATGGCCTGAATTATTTACCGGGAATCAGAGATGAGCACGAGGGAGCAAAATGGGCCACTATCATGCATAATCTCGCGCACTGTAATTTAAATGAAGTTGTCATATGGTCAGATTTACATAACATTACAATGTGGGCCGACATTGCAGGGCTCTGAGCTTAATGTTATTAGCTTTAAAGCGAATTCCCACTGTGCATTTGCATCAAGATCATTGATTTTTGTGTGTCCTTGAGTTGGCTAAAGGCAGTGATGTAATCACTGAGTCAGTGTTGCTCTTGGTAGAACTTTGAGCACGTTGCATGAAACCATTATAATGTTTTCTTCTTCTACAGCTGGCTGTGAGCGACCAAGGACTGGCCAAGGTGCCTGCAGAGCTCAAGGGTTCCAGACATGTCTGTAACTGACTGTTTTACCTCCATCGAGACAATTTCAAAGAATAAGAACATTTCTGGGTCTGTCCTTTATAAAGGAAAGAGAAACAGACTTCATCAGAGCTGCAGACAGTGTCACAGGTTGCTCAGAAGCCAAACTTTTTTTAATGTGCCTTCATTACAGACTGACGCAAAACTCTGAATGTTGCATGACTCATTCATGAATGAACAATAAACATTTTAAGTGCCATTATCCATGCAACAGAGTTTCTAAAAACAACTGAAATCATGTAAAATGAAAATCTTACCTCTGGCGATCACTCTGCTCTTCACAAGCATCATTCAGTCTGGTTTATGTGAAATGTATTTGGTTCCTCTAATATTCTGCTGGGGGGGGCTGCCGCACTCCAGATTGTTATTCTTTTTGTTAATGCATTAACATTTAATAATACACATCAAACATAATTTTTTAGCATTAAAATGTTCAATATACTGATGTTATCTGTAAAACAAAACAAAACAAAACAAAACAAAAAGACACAAAATGGAGATTTTACTCGACAAAATAGTGAAATGTTACACACTTCAATTCACTTCTCTTTTCTTAATGTATAAATTAGTGAGAAACAAATATACTTGTTGTCACCAAAACCTAGCTAATGTTATCTTCAAAAATGGGGTTACATTTTCCGACGTGAGCAAAATGTACCTACAATATAAAGAATGATATGATCTTTTACTAAAACATGCTAGCAGCAAAGATCTACACATAGCAATGTGAGTGGGCCATCTTTGCCTCCATATTTACTGTCTCCAGTCTCCATTTAATGACATCAGTGTCCACATTTAAATCCAAAAATAACTTATTATTTTATTTAGTATTAAAATGTTCAATAAAGTACTTTTAGCCAAAAAAAAAAGCTAGCTAGCTCCTAGCTTGCGAGCGCTGACACAGTGTGGTGTTACGCATTTTCTTCGCTTCCAATGGATCTTCTAGCCAGGAACAAACATACTTTGTTAATTAGTGAAGACACAAATCTCAAATTCAGAAGCATCAAGTCAATTTGCATTTGGTCCATTTAAAAGAACAATTACATTCTCCAAATGCACCTACAACATAATAACAGCGTAGTTTTTTAGTCACGCTACCGGTGAGGCTCTAAAGATAGCAAATTAGCAAACATTAGCATGCTAACTTTCTAAACTAAGACACATGCTAATTATTCTGTGCTAAACATCAACATGTTAGCATTGTCACATTGAGTATGCTAGCATTCCTAATGTTAGCATTTAGGTCAAAGCACTGCTGCGCCTCACAAAGCTATTAGCATAGCTGTGGACTGTTCACCTCTACACTAACTTGTGTGACGAGGGCTTTCTACCCCGTCATACCACCAGGCTCTGTTTAAGAAATTGGCCATTATGTTTCTCTTACAGTGCATCTTTCAAATGTGCTTTTTTTTTTTTTTTTGACAAATTTGCAGGCTTGTTCTGTATAATAATAAATGTTATCCTCCCGTGGCAGCTTCCCGCTTTTAAACCAAGTGAAAAGAAAATACACAGGATGCAATGATTTCCTGCAGAATTACTGGGGAAGTTTCCTTTCAGCTGAAGAGCATGATTTTGCTGAAAGATTCAGCATCGGACCATCACACTCAACATGGTGGTGAGAAGCTGTGGAAAAAAACCCAGTGCAGTGACTGTAACAGTTTGTTAGCGACGTGGTTTGTGCTTGTAAAGGTGAAAATACAAACTGCAAACTGTTTTCTTTGAAGTAATACGTTGAAATGAAAGCACAGCACCTGGACTGCAGACCGTGGTTGGGATAATGTATGTCTGGTGCCGTAAGCAGCAGAGCTACATGTTATTAGCCTGTTACTTAAGTATCATTCATCAAAAGAGAGCTTAGAGGTGGTTGACTCACTGCTGATGCATGCAGCAGGTTAGCTTGTACAAATGTGAAGCGTAAGAAGCAACTGCACCCACAGAGCCCACGGTGGACGTGGTGACACGTTGTAAGTTATCAGGAAATGACCTGAAGCAGACTCTGCTATCTACCACATGATTTAATGCAGGGTGTGTGAGCTGCGGTGTGGACACCTGTTAAACATCCCGTGATAGATCACATTCATGACAGATTTCTGGAAACTTTGAGCTCACAGCAAATGAATTGCAGTAATTATCATCATCACAGTAAAGACTTTGGTTTTTTGGTACTACAGTACTGATAATTACTGCACTTCATTGCTTGTGATATTAATAAACCTTTCACAAAATAAAACAAAATCAACTTCCCACATCGGGCACATGCACTCTTAACATTTCTTTGATTTCCTGTGCTCTGCCAAAGGGTGTCCGTTCATAACCGAGATCCATTAAAGATGATCTACTATCAGTTGCTAAGTTACAGTTACACAATGCTCACAGAGAAATCTGTCCCCATATTGTGATTCACATGCTCCGACACACACAGGAAGAGACAATGGGCAGAGTCCAGTAGAAATAACAATCGACTCTGTCAGATTACAGTCAGTTCTGTTTTTCTGTTTCAGCCGAGCGACGCTGTTCGTTTGGATCTCCTGTCTTCAGGCGTCCAGGCCGACTAACTGAGTGATGGGCCGAGACAGACTCAGCATTTACCGGGAATTTCGCACACTGTTTGCTCTGGAAACACCAAGGACACGTCAATAAGTAAAACAAAAAAAAAAAACCATGTGTGAATCACAAATGTATGTACCACATGTGAACTGTACATTTATTTGTTTGTTCCATTTCTGGTTTTGTCTCTTAGCTTCCAGTTGCTATTGGCACGGTTATATAGGAAATACAAGTACAATGGTGATGATCGGTTCACACAGCCTGACTACTTCTCAAAATTGATAACACATGTCCACATTTTTGAGGAGGTTATAAGACCTGACATCCACCACAGACATCAGATTCAAAACACGTTTTTATTGTCTTACAGCTGTGTGGCTCAGCTAGCCTCCTTTGCTGTAGCAGCTGTAAATTGATGCTAATTTTCTCAGCATATACCTGCTTTAATAATTACTCCCAGTGGAGCTTTTACATATAAATAAAGTACAGTGCAACTCCACACCAGGACACTGTTTATCAGTAACAGTTAAGCATCAAAAGGTATTTGGAAAGTCACCTTTTTGTATGTTTCAATTTGTTTTGTCTCTTGATTTATATTTGAGATGTCTGAAATGTTTAGTGCCAGATGTTACAGTGCATTAGATTCATCAAGTTGGATTGTTTTTAGCTGCTGGTAACAGCTGCTTCTCCAAACGAATCAGATTACAGAAGCGCGGAGGTCATCTCATTACACTGAACCTATTATTCTTTTGATAGAGCTACATTAATTATATGATACGTACTGTATAATAGAAATATTGTTACTGTTCCTATCAACTTATACTTGTCTTCATTAAGATGAGTGTTATTTTTATTCCAGTTGTTGTTGGAGCTGATGAGGCTCTGTGTTTCAAATACTCACCAATTTCTAAATTTACAGGCTGGAACATTGAGTCGGATTTCTCTGTTTTTCTGCCAAGGAGCATCAGAGTCAACAGCACTGAGAGGTAAAATCAGAGGTTTGACTTCAAATGTAGTTGTTGATTATTGATTGTAACTGTGAGCATTAGAGGATTTCCTCTTATTATTACTTCAAATTGTGAACCTGCACTATTTATTTAATTCAAATTGTATATTTTTATACAATAAAAAGTGCAATAATGCAGTGCTGCTTGGTCGCCCTCTGCCTCCCTCCTCCTCCCTCACCCTCACCCCTCTTGCCACAGTCTATCAGGCTCACACTGAACCCACCGAGTCAAACCAAATGATGGCTGATTTATATGCAACACGGGGGAAACGTTGAGATCCGGGTAAATCCACAGACTTTACTGACTTAGTGTAGGTGCGTTTCTCCGGCTCCACTGAAAGGTAAAGCAGTTCTCATGATTTAAGGCGCTCTTTGAGCTGTCACCTCTTGACCTCAGGGTAAGAAGCAGAGAGTCGTCCGTGGATTTAATGCAAAACCTTGTGTTTCGGTGTGAATTTTCATTCTCACACTAAAGTGGGCCGACTGAATAAGCCAGGCGAGGATATATCTGAATGCTGGAACAATGGGCGCAAAATAAATACCGCTTTTTTTTTTTTTTCTTCTTACCTTGACAGTTACTTGGATTGTTGAGTACTACCAATTATACCTGAACAGCTGCAGATAAGAGTTTAATAGGTATGGAGCGTTTCCATGTGAACCAGGCTGCTTTTGTGCTTATAAACAAGCACGTGTTATATCATAGTGCAAACAAGAACAATTTCATGTGTGAAAAGAATCTGATACTGTACAGGTCCTATTGTTATCTGACGTGAGATAAACTCAGGGACTCCTTCACCCACATATGTTGGTTTCTATTAATGTCAATTCGGTGAAGTTTGCATTCCTACTACTGCTACAAAATCTGCACCTGTTTATTCATTAATTACAGCTAATTATTTTAAGTGTTTATCCATTAAATTTAAATTTAAATTAAATTAAATTTTATTTTTCATTAATTACGGCATTTTTTGAAATTTCTATTCATACTTTTATCATTATTTTATAATCATCATCATTTCATTATTTTTTTACATGTTTAGGTAATTATCTCAACATTTTATACATCTAATTATTTCTAATTCAGAATTTCTGATGGAGGTTTTTACTGAGCAGTTTGCCAGTTGCAGCTGGAAACCTATTAGTTATTTTGACAATACGTTTACTTAAGATCAGAAACTGCAGACATACAACCAGGGGTAGAAGAAGCACTTCTATATGAGAATCACTATAAGAAGAAAGTGCAGCATGTTTTACAGAGCAGCATGTTAAGGACTCATGTTTATTCATGTAAACGGGGCCTTTGTGATGATGTCAAATTTCAATACTTCTCTGGAAATGAGGCAATTTTGATCAAGTGTTTTCATTTTCCTTTTTTATTTTTATTTATTTATTTTTTCTTCTTCAGATGAGGTCGCATAATTGAAATTTAGCCTCAGAAGTTAGCCTTCCACTGAAGCCTATGTACATCCATCTAGCAATCTTTCTCTTAGCTCATAAGCTTTTAATAAATGTGCGTTTGAGGTGCCTGAATTCTCTCAGAAGCGCAGAATGCAAATAGTGTCGGAAAACTCCAGACATCACAGAGTTCAACTGGTAACACCAGATGATAAAATGAGACGGCTCTTGATCACTTTAGCTTTGTTTTTGCATTTGAATTTCTCTCTTATCATATCACCCATGTGATAATTACACTTTAACAAGATAACATCAATTTCCAAAATTATCTCAAATGCCAGCTCCCAAGCTCATGTCTTTTTTTTCTTTGAACTGTAGAAAAACCTTTTCTATCTTTGTAGTATAAACTTGTGCAGCCGCCATTTCCACCACTTTTTTTTTTTTTCATTTAAAAGTACAATATATATATAAACAGTGCATGAAGATTGCATAAGGATGGATTAGCATAACTTGCTTGGACTTCTTTCACCATACCACATTCAACAAAGGAGTCTTGCAGGATGGTTACACAGGCAGATTAAGAATTAACAAGTATGAGTTACTGTCTTACTGGATCCATCTGTTGTTTCCAGTTAGGCTTAATAATGTGAACTTTTGCCAACGTAAATGTTTAAATCAATGAATGATTGAACAGCTTTGATGAGCGCGTAGTCATTGAAATACCCGAAACACATCTGTATGTTTTGCAAAATTAAAATCAGAGGGTGAAGGGTAGGGAGATACAGGCTGTATACCCATGTGGCCTCAATAACTTACAATGCAAAAAAAAAAAAAAAAAAAAAAAGAAGGAAAGAATACTTATTTTATAATCCCAGGACTGAGAATTATTTGATCACACATAATAAATCCAGCCACAGATGCTATTAAAACTTAAAACCCGGATCCTTTGGACCTAGAACAAAGGCAGTGGAAACATCAGTGATAAATTATTCACATCATCTTGTCGCCCCTCCCTCCCCCATCACTGTTTTGCTCAGACACTCCAAACTCATCCAACTCCGCCTCTTTGGCTTGAATTACTGGAGAAGAGACTTCAGATGCCTGAACTTGTGCACCTCCGCTCTGTCATAAAGTTCTCATGCTTTTCTCTGTGCCTTCTTTCTGTGGTATTGTTAAACTGATGTTAATAGTCTCATGCCATGTGTTGCTTAGTCTGGTGGCCGGCTCGATGTATTATTCAACATTTTTGCTTGGTTGGATGCAAAACTTAAATGAACAAGTTTCCAGTTTGTCTTTATATTAAGTTTTTAGCCCTGACTTTACCTGCTGAAATGTTTGGTTTTGTAGTGAAATATCTCAGCAACTACTAAAACACCAGTAGAAATACAGAATAAAGTAGTTTCACGTTAAAAATCTGTGATTTACTGATGCTTCTTCCTACCATGATTGATTACCATCATAGATTTCTCTAGTTTTGAATATTGCTGAAAACATTTGAGATAATGTAAGTACACAACTCAATAAATTATTTAACATAGGTCTGTAGTAGTTGTAGTCATTATAATGAAGAAAAATTACATATTAAAGCTTTAAACAGGGGGATAACGGCATTTCTGGAAGGTTGCTCTCATTTGAAAACACTAAAAGTGAAATATTAAGTAGCAAAGAATTAAAAAAAGCTAGAGAGAGAAGGTCAAACCCTGCATTCTTTCTCATCTCCACACTCCTTCCCAGTTGCTACATTCATGTTTATTTATATCACCTGTCTACATACATCACATCATCATTTTGTCCAACTTAAATAAGATTAAGGCCAGCACAACATGATAATTTGGTAATTTGATTGTCTGTCTGTGTACATCTTGGATGTCCTGCTACTGTACACTGATGATTCAGCTCAGTGTGACAGATTTAAGCCGTCAATTTAACCTGCTCTGGCCGTCCTCCCACTTCTTCTCTCAGGCTGAGGTCTCCGGTTTATCAAACGCTCCTGAGTGAGTGATTTAGACTAACGGTGTTTTGTTCGGGCTCAACCAGCTGTGATTAAGGGGATTTGTGGGGGATTTTGTGGATTACCACTTCGACGTTTGTGTGTAAACAGCTGAATGTCACAGGTTGTGTGTACTATCATGACTGAGTCCATTCACTTCTCGGAGTGGATTAAGTGAAAAGGCATCGATGCAATGCTGCTAACAGAGGAAGCAGCACCTCTTTCAAATTCAAAACGCAGTTTTACACGTTCTCCTTTTTAATGGTGGAGTAGCATACAAATATTCAATGTTTCCATTGAAGGTTGAGTTTAATAAAAATCAGTAACAAGCATGAATATAAGTAAATTGTTGACAGATACAACATGATTATTCTATGTTATGCTGTAAATGATAAGAATAAGCATGTTATATAATTTCATTGAACAAAAAAAAATCAAACAAAGAAGAAATGATTCAAGCAAAGAAGCTAATTTACTCAGGAAAATGTCTGTTTCTTTGAGCTGTTTATGGTGTGAGGCTGTTTTCTTTCTTTGCTCGTTCCTCTGTGTTTTATGGTGTAATCAACATTATTGATTATGTCTCCCAGGCAGCCTGTAGTAGCCGTGCTGTGAATGAACCACACTACAGTAAATCCAGGCGCTGGTGCTGTTGGGTCTTCGATGGACAATTCGTTGACTCTGAAATTGAAAACATAAGGATGTGGTTGCTTTAACCAAAGTGACACTGTCAGCTGTAAATGACCTGCTGACATTTTAAAACACAGTTTGACTAATAAACAGTCCATGAAGTGTTTAATATGTATGCAATCAGTAATTAATAAATGCAAGACCATGACTACGTGTGGATTCATTTATGAATTAATGTATGACGCTCGTGTGGCTATGAAGTTATGTTGACTTCATGGTTCGGTAGCAAAACTGCATGCAATTTAATGAACACCTTAATTAATGCCTTAATTATTGATCCTGAAGGTTTCATTTGTTGATTAATATTAACGTCTATATCCACCTCAATTCCATCTTTTCCTTCTACTGCTACGATTATGTTTAAGGAAATATAATTTAAGGAAAAGTTCAACATTTTGTGAAATACAATTATTCGTTTGTTTCCTGTACCTGGAGAGAAACCATAAAAGGCACATAATAAAAAACGTCATACTATGGTAAGGCATACCCCATGAATAAATAAACTGTATAATAGGGAATAAAAACTTCATAGTAAAGTAAGGAATAAAAACGTCAAACTATAATATGGTGTAAAAGCGTTAAAACCTTCATAGTATATTGATGCATAAAAACGTCACAAAACGTCATACTATGGTAAGGCATGAAAAACGTCATAGTATACTAAGGCATTAAAACGTTAAAGTTGTCAAAGTATAATAAGGCGTGAAAATTTTAAATACATCATAGTATAGTGAGGTATAAAAACATCAAAAAACACCATAGTATAGTAAGGCATGGAAACTCATAATATAGTATATTTCCATAAATAGAAGCTCCATGACCGTGTTTTGAACTCAGAACCTTGTCATTGTAAGGCAGCAACTCCAACCACTGCACTACCATATTTGTAATATTTGTAAGGTGAGTCATAAAAAGGTAAGAAAAAAAACGTCGTAGTATAGTAAGACATAAAAAGTCATAGTGTAGTAAGACATGAAAGGTCATAAAAACGTCATAGTATGGTAAGGTATCAAATGAAATTGTATTGGAAGGCATAAAAGTGACAAAAACCGTCATAGTATAGTATGTCATAAAAATGTCAAAAAACGTCATAGTATATAGTATGGCATAAAATGTCAAACAAACATCATAGTATATTAAGGCAATAATTCATAAAAACGTCATAGTATGGTAAGCAATACGACAGTATAGTATAGTTAGGCCTAGAAATGCCAAAAACAACGTCATAGTATACTCTGGAATAAAAATGTCAAAAAAAACATCATAGTATATTAAGGCCATAAAAGGTAATACAAACGTCATAGTATCGTAAGGAAAAATAACATATATACAGTAAGGCAAAAACTGCAAAAAAACATATAGTATATTAGGCATAAAGGTCATCAAAATGTGCATAGTATGGGTAAGGAATTAAACAAAGATAGTCGTAAGGCAACAAAATGGCAAATAACGTCATAGTATACTGATGCATTAAAATGTAAAAAACGATCATAGTATCTTAAGGCATAAAAGGTTCATCAAAATGTCAATATGAATGGTTAAGCAATACGACAGCATAGATAGTTAGGCTTACAATGCTCAAAAACAGACAGTCATAGTATAGGATGGCAAAAAAATGTTCAAAAAACTCATAGTATAGTATGCCCCGCAAATAAATGTCAAAAAACGTCATAGTTGACCTAATGGCATAATAATGTCAAAACATCGTTAGCCCATACATTAAGCATAAAAGTCCATCAAAATGTCATAGTATGTTAAGGAATTAAATAATTATAGTACAGTAAGGCATAAAAAATGGAAAATAAGCGCTCATAGTATAGTATGGCAAACAAATGGCAATTAACGTCATAGTATTATCATGCATTAAAAGTCAAAAAACATATAGTATATTAAGGCATAAAAGGTCGATAAAAAACAGTCATAGTATGGTAGCAATACGACAGCATAGCTATAAGTTAGGCCTAGAAAGCCAAAAACAACGTTCATAGTGCCTCACTTCTACTAGTTGCATATAAAATTCAAAAAAATCATCAGTGAGTTGATGTTAAATGGCATAAGAGGTAATACAACGTCATAGTTATCGTTAAGGACATTAATAATATGAGTACCACGTAAGGCATAAAAAATTGCCAAAAACGACATGGTAGTAGTAATGGCAAAAAAAATGGCCAAAAAACATCATAGTATACTATGGCATAAAATATGTCAAAAAAACATTATTAAGTATATTAATGCATAAGTTCAAAATAAAAACGTCATTTTATATGGTAAGCATACGAAAAGCATAGTAATAGTTAGGCCTTAGATGCCAAAAAACAACGTCATAGTATACAATGCATAAAATGTGCAAAAAAAATCATAGTATATTAAGGTCATAAAAGGTTATTTACAACGTCATAGCAGCGTAAGGGA
>NW_019174575.1:295925-297475 GCF_002260705.1 Seriola dumerili | reverse complement strand
TTGAAGAGTGGGGGAGTAGGGGGAGGTAGAGCACAGCCTTAATCCGGCGGGGGAGAGCTAGCCCAAACAGGCACCTAGCCCTGACTCTACCTCCCTCATTCAAAATGGCCGCCATTTTCTCCAACTGGTTAGGGGAGTTTGTTTGCTGAATCTGCTGGTGTGTTTTGTCCTAGTTGATACTGTTGTGTGTGGTAGCATAGGNTCTGTGCACCTTGGACGTAGATGAAGTCGTGACAGAAACTTTACTTTGTTTCATGAAGCTCTGATGGTCACAGAGAAAAGTCAAAGTGCAGCTTCTTTTCTGTTTGAATTCAACATTCAGTCTGAATTAAAATGATTCATTTCAATGCTCCTAGTTTCAAACTCTACAACACTAATCAACTGTTTCCTCTTCGGGGCGCCTTGGTGGCTCCGCTGCTCCAGAGCGAACCGTTAACACTGAGTNATTCACTGAGTCTGGTCCAGTTTTACAGCACAAGTTTCTTGTGTTTATCCTAAATAAATGAATGGAGATTTCAGTTAAAAAGAATAATTGCGTTTTAAGTTCATTTTGAAGATAAATAGTTAAAGATCGCGAGATCTGCCTTTAGAGAATTCATGTGGCTTTGTTCTATTGTTTTATTGGTCGGTAGCCTGTTGGATTCACCTGTGATGATTGGAGGAGGATGCGGAAAAAGGAAGAAAAAGGGGACACAGCAGGAAGCAGCAGCTAAGCTAGCACCGAGAGGAGCACAANTTTAGCTTGGGTCAGTGAGGTTTGCACTGAGATTAGAAGTGGTCTGAAGAGTTATGGTCGAGCAGGAGTCTCAGACACACAGTGTGTAACAGATGTGTCTGAGGTGCACATCTGGACAGCTGTNTTGTGGGTGTTTGGTCAACGGGAAGTTAAAGGACAACTTGTCGGATGGAAGGAGGAAGACTTCGCCGTCGTGGTCGCCTGGTGCCCGCCGAAGATTTCTCCAGCTGAACTGTGAGTTTTTACCTGGCGGCACTTTGGGGGTGTGGAGCGGAGGATTTCTCCAGCTGAGAACAGAACAGCCTGGCTGTTTTACTGCGGGAAGAGCGGAGGATTTCTCCAGCTGAGCTGTGAGTCGGACTAGCTGCGCGGTTTTCGCGGGGAGGAGAGGACTTCTGCCGTGTGGTTTCTCTCGTGGGAAGAGCGGATGTTCATCGGCCGCAATGCACCCGAGCATCAAACCGGCCTGCAACAGGGGTTTCTGTTAGCGTGCGTGTGTGTGTGAGTGTGCGTGTGTGGGCCCACGTTAGTGTATAGTATTTTCAGTTATTGAGTATCAGTTATTGAGTATTAAACCATTCAGGTATTTGGTTATACATTTGTGATGAACAATTGAGGAGTATTTTTTGGTATTGCTCAGTCAAGTACTGTTGAGTTAGTCCAGGGGTTATTATTTATTTCTTTTAAGGGGGGTATAAGGTGTGTTTTGGAGACACTCTATATAATTTTGTTTGTTTGTTTCATTTTAATTTAAAGGGTAAATATTTGTATTGCTGCAAAACCTTAAGTAAACTACATTTGTTTAATTTTATAA
>NW_019174575.1:294853-295845 GCF_002260705.1 Seriola dumerili | reverse complement strand
TGGACCAGTCACTCTTCATAGACAGACAGCTGGGGACTGGAGACTCTGCTCTCTGTCTGTAGGACTCACCTCTGCAAACACAAACATGTTTCATTCATATTATTTCAGTATTGTTCTTGTTTGTTTGTTTCATTTTAATTTAAATGGTAAATATTTGTATTTCTGGAAAACCTTAAGTAAACTACATTTGTTTAATTTTATAATGTTGTCTGGTGTCAGTTAATAAGTTAGAACAATTGTATTGGTTTTGATTATTTTTGAATATCAGTAACAGTAATATCAGATTACTTAAAACAGGTAAACCTTTGGGTAGCTACTTTAACACCAAACGAACCCAAAATCACCCCATTAGTCTAGGGTACAGTGGGGTGCTACATGTTCAATGTCTAAATGGTGTTTTAATGTTGTTTTAATTGTGTGTTTTTGAGCTGTTGTCACCAAGTTAAATTCCTGTGTACTGTGTACATTTGGAGAATAAAAGTGATTCTGATTCTGATCTGGATAAAAAATAAGGCAGTAAAACTTTGGTGACAAAAAAACAACAAACAAACAAACAAACAAACAAATATCCAGATGTGTCACACACTGTGGAGACGCTCAGATGGTCACAGAGCGACTTCAACATGAGGGCAAAGACAAATACTTTCTCAAATGATTAATTCTGACATGGAGATTCACACTAATCAGCATCATGAATGTAAATATCTCTCTTACTGTGTGTGTGCAGGTCCAGGTTCATCACTGAAGAATGGAGGAATATCTCTGGACCAGTCACTCTTCATAGACAGACAGCTGGGGACTGGAGACTCTGCTCTCTGTCTGTAGGACTCACCTCTGAAACACAAACATGTTTCATTCATATTATTTCAGTATTGTTCTTATTCTCACCCTCTCCTCAGGTACAGACCTGTTACAGCACCAGTGGAAGAGGGTTCAACATCAGGGCAAAGACAAATTAATATTTTCTGAAGGTGTAAATTCTGACATGGAGG
>NW_019174575.1:290438-291479 GCF_002260705.1 Seriola dumerili | reverse complement strand
AGGTCCAGGTTCATTACTGAAGAACAGAGGTTCATCTTTGGACCAGTCACTCTTCATAGACAGACAGCTGGGGACTGGAGACTCTGCTCTCCGTCTGTAGGACTCACCTCTGCAAACACAAACATGTTTCATTCATATTATTTCAGTATTGTTCTTGTTTGTTTGGTTTTCATTTTAATTTAAATGGTAAATATTTGTATTGCTGGAAAACCTTAAGTAAACTACATTTGTTTAATTTTATAATGTTGTCTGGTGTCAGTTAATAAGTTAGAACAATTGTATTGGTTTTGATTATTTTTGAATATCAGTAACAGTAATATCAGATTACTTAAAACAGCTAAACCTTTGGGTAGCTACTTTAACACCAAACGAACCCAAAATCACCCCATTAGTCTAGGGTACAGTGGGGTGCTACATGTTCAATGTCTAAATGGTGTTTTATTGTTGTTTTAATTGTGTATTTTTGAGCTGTTGTCACCAAGTTAAATTCCTGTGTACTGTGTACATTTGGAGAATAAAAGTGATTCTGATTCTGATCTGGATAAAAAATAAGGCAGTAAAACTTTGGTGACAAAAAAACAACAAACAAACAAACAAACAAACAAATATCCAGATGTGTCACACACTGTGGAGACGCTCAGATGGTCACAGAGCGACTTCAACATGAGGGCAAAGACAAATACTTTCTCAAATGATTAATTCTGACATGGAGATTCACACTAATCAGCATCATGAATGTAAATATCTCTCTTACTGTGTGTGTGCAGGTCCAGGTTCATCACTGAAGAATGGAGGAATATCTCTGGACCAGTCACTCTTCATAGACAGACAGCTGGGGACTGGAGACTCTGCTCTGTGCTCCTCTTCCTCCACATCACTCATCTTCTTGATGACTTCAGTCATTCTGAGAGGGAAACCAGTAACACACTGACCGTGAGATAACACACACACACACCGCACGCATGCACGCGCGCACACACACACACACACACACACACACACACACACACACACACACACACACACACACACACACACACA
>NW_019174575.1:218804-290413 GCF_002260705.1 Seriola dumerili | reverse complement strand
TCTGAGTTGTTCTGCTACAGAAAGACCATCAGTAGATTCTGGTGAGGAAACTCAAGATCCAACTTAGTTTAAAATGGAATCAGCTCTAATGGTTCATCATCATGAATATAAATCTATTAGAAGATCATTTTGTCTGAGGTTTTCTACAGTAGAAACAGTGTCTTACTGTGTGTGTGAAGGTCCAGGTTCATTACTGAAGTTTAGAGGATTATCTTTGGACCGGTCACTCTTCATAGACAGACAGCTGGGGACTGGAGACTCTGCTCTGTCCTCCTCTTCCTCCACATCACTCATCTTCTGGACTTCAGTCAGTCTGAGAGGGAAACCAGTAACACTGACTGTGAGATAACACACACACGCGCGCGCGCGCACACACTATACCGTATAATAAGGTAAATACTATAAAAAACCTGGTCAGTGTTCTTGGGTTAGTTGTAGGTCCATTGTGAATATTCAACGTCGTGTCACAGACGAATCAAACGGTTGATTCTGACGGAGAGAACAGGAAGTACCACCTCATGTTATTTCCTGCTTTCCTCAGTGTCTTTGTCTGGACAAAAGTTCATTCTGACTCTTCTTCCCGCCACAGAGAGAAAACTGACTCTGACACTTTGACAGTAAAATAAGAGTAATGTTGTTTTAACGCTCCCCTGCCTCAGACTTCAGCTTCCCTCCTTCTGCTCCGTCGATTCAAAATGGAGTCTGAACTTTCAGTTTCACTTTTCCCCGCCGAGTCTTAATGGAAATCACAAGTCTGTGTGTGTGTTTGTGTGTGTGTGTGTGTGTGTGTGTGTGTGTGTGTGTTGTTCACCAGTAAGAAAAACAAAATAAGGTGCGATGTTTCACAAAAAACAAGGACATACACGTCCATCAACCTTGATTTGGAAATGCAAGACATGAGAAACATGTTAAACATCTTATTTATTTTAAAAAACTATATTTTTTTCGTCCACATGTTGGGAAGGGTCCTCGAGGACAACGGAAACACCCACAGAGCAGCAGGAACTATTGTTGAAAGACTTCCTGGGTTTTGAAGTGTTTTTTTTTTTTATTTTATATATTTTAATTATAAATACATTATTGTATGAAAAAATGATAAATGATGAGTTTTTCAAACGTATCAGGGATTTACTCTTCAGAAAAACTGATGCTCAGCTCAGTGACCCTGGTGTGATGGTAATACATAACACGAAGCAAACTGGGCAAGACCTCTTGCCTTTTACTTTGAAAAGCGGGCACCGGAAGCGTCGTCGCAGTTGTTGTAGCTTGAAGCTAACAGGTGGGGAACATGTCGGCTTGTGTCAGAGCGTTGAAAAGCCGTTTGTCGGCTCTTTATCCGGCTGGTTTCACTTCACTGCTCCGGAGGAATCATCCGGTGAGATTTCCCGCCGGAGGACAGCGGATGTCACACACACAGACAGGTACCGAGCCGGAGCTGAGGTTAGCTGGCTAATGTTAGCAGCCCCGTTAGCCCGCTACCTGCTAGCTGCTCACACGATGAAACGTGGAAAGAACTAAAACTGGCATTTCTCCATTGGTCTATCTGGCCTGTTAAGGTTCCTATAATGAGGAGGTGATGATGTCACCTCTGAAAGAGGGGGGGCTGTGGAGCTGAGGGGGGGTGGTCTGTTGTTTTTTAGCTTCAGTTTTATCTTGATTTCCACAGTATTCTCCATATAGTTCTGACAACACGTGGACAAACATTATACTATCTTTTATGTCAGAATCCCAACTATACAGTGTATTAATAAGTCAAATCTAAACATACCACAAAGGTCAATGAATCTTTACCAGAAGTGACGGTGCAACGGAGCAGATGAAGAAAAATCCACCTTCAAACTGCCAGTAATCAGCTGGATCCTTGGAGCATCTGGGGAGAAAAGAAATAACAGGACACACTAAGATTCACTGTGAAGTCCTTAAAAAGTATGATTTCATTATTTTTGTTTACCATTACTTTAACAAAGCTTAAACAAATGTCATTTATTTGTTATTTAAATGATCTGTACCGACAAAGAATGTTCTGACCTTCTGTGGCTGCTTTTCTAATGTTCCACCGGAACTAAACAATCAAACACCTGAAGCTCATCTTCACAACTCTGGCTTGTGTTAAACCAGGGGTGTCAAACTCAAATACACAGTGGGCCAAAATTTAAAAAATGGTACAAGTCGAGGGCCAGACTGGTTCAATGTTTATTGAGAACTTGCAAATGACCTTGTTGGCATGAATTGAACCTGAAATTAACAAAGCTGCCAAAGCATATAACGACATAAATCATAAAATAAATTTTAAAAAATCAGGTGTATTCACTTTTTATCTGGAGCTTTCCATAGTAATTTCTAATGAAACATTTCCCCACAGGCCAACAACAGCCAAAAAATAATTCAAAGAAAAATGAAGTGTCTGTAGCAGCAAGAAAAAAGTGCAAAAATGAAACATGCATTAAAGCTCAGTTTTGCACACTGATGCACAGTAGTCCAATACTTGAACCTGGAACTGACAAAGCTTATAAGACAGTTTGTACCTAAAAAACAACATCATTAAACATTAAATACAAGAAAAAATCAGTTGCATTTATTTTCTCTAAAGCTCTTTCTGCAGCTTTTCTGGATTAATTTTTAACTGACAACATTTTTCTACAGGCCAACAACAGGCAAAAAATAATTTCCTTGTAAGAAAAATCAAAATGTCCTGTAGCAGCAATAAAAAAGAAACATGCATTAAAAGCTCAGTTTACTGCTCTGGTGGATGCTCACTTGTCTGAGCCAGATACTCGGTGTCTTATCTTGGATGGAAGTTCATCAATGTTAGGCGTCAGGCTTTGAGCTGAGGAAATCCTTAGGATTGAGTGAAGGTGTTCATCAGTAAGAACGACTCCTGGTGTATGATGCAATGATACGCTGTCAGCTCACCTGCGCCGTTTTCCTCCCGCATCTTTCCCCGGACCAATCCACTCTTTTGACCGCACATCGCGGGCGCTCCATCTGTCGTCAATCCCACAAGTTTATCCCAAGGCAGCCCCATTTCACTAACACACCTGGATACCTCTTCAAACAGATCTTTCCCCGTAGTTGTGCCATGCATTGATATTAATCCCAAAAAGTTCTTCTGTTACACACAGACTTGAGTCCACTCTGCGGATAAAAATTGACAGCTGGGCAATATCTGAAGTGTCGTGCTCTCATCCACAGTAGGGAGTATGCGATGAACTCTTTTCCCTTTCCCACCAGCTGTTGCTGTAGATCGGTGAAAAGCTGATTTACACCGGTCAAAAATCGTGTTTCTTGCTCAGGCTCACATTTGAAAACAACTTGCCTTTTATCTGGGCACAAGACGTTGCACACTTTCATCATGCAGTTTTTGAAAAATTCTCCCTTGGTAAAGGGCCGGGCTGATTTTGCGACCTCTGCTGCCACAAATAAACTAGCCTTTACAGCAGCCTCACTTTGTGATTTGGCTTTTGTGAACATACCTTGCTGTGACATCAAAACTTCTTTTCATCTCTTCTACCTTCTGCTGCCTTTGTTTCACGTCCACGTTGTTTGTACCTGTCTTGGTGTTTTTGTTTCATAGTGTCTTCTTACGTTATATTCTTTCATTACAGCCACGCCGCGTCTCCGCACACAAGACAAACAGCTTGCTTTTTATATCTGATGAACATATACTCTGCCTCCCAACTGCCTTGGAAAACCCCTGTTTTCAAAGTCCACCTTTCGTTTAGCCATTTTTGGGGAGAGTAGTAGCTGACAGTTGACCACAGGTGCTCCTAGGGATGCTGATGAATGAGTGGGCAAGGACTCGCGCTCGCGGGCTCTCGAATGACCGCGCGAACACGCTGGCAGTGTGCATTGTGGGATTTGTAATGTATTAGCGGCGCGTGCGGGCCAGCTCTATATGTGATTAGATATTATTCATGCGGGCAAAGATAACAACTTCGTGGGCCGGACTTGGCCCGCGGGCCTTGAGTTTGACATATGTGCTCTAGATCCTGTATGTGCACTGTTGAAGAACGGACTATTTAAACATTTCTATCATGTTTTGTTGTTGATTAAAGCAACATAGAAAGACCTTTTGATTAATTACAGATTCAGGAGAAACTTCAGTGTGTTGTGATTTCTATACTGTGCTGCTGCTACTGTTCAAATTCATAACCAGACACATCTCATAAAAACCATCAACAAAGCAAAGCTTCTAAAGAAACTTTATTTACATTAAAACTGCATTAATTTCTAACAAGTTACAATCAACTGTAACTGACAAATTAAAAGTAGAATACAGTTGTGAATGAGGTGCAGTGAACTTCACTGTCACAAGACAAGTCTGCATCATAAAAGAGGTGAGTAAATCTTATTGTGTAACAAGAATAAATTATAGTAGAGATGTAAAATAATACTTCATAGCTCAGTGAGGACAGAGCAACAGTGCTGACAAGCTTGACTGTTGTGTGACATTAAACCAATGTCCCTGCTTTCCTCCCAGTGCAATGCTGGGATACATTCAGTACTGAAGTCACATAAATGTAAAACTAATAAGATTCACCCTGAAATTACAGAGAAGATCTTTAAATTGTTCGTATGGACATTATACCTTTAAAAATAACGAGCTACAATTTTAATTACAGATAATTACTGTCAATTTTACACAAGATTTGTTTGATAATTTAAGAAAAGCAGAAAAATACTGTATAAATAATACAGTAATTTTTCTTTACAAAAAATGGGAAATGACTGTAATTGATTATTATTGACATACAATGCTTCAAATAGAAGTTTGGCTGTTAATTCACAGATCACTTCTGTTATTTTACAGACTTTTGTTTATAATTGAAAAAAAACAGAAAATTACTGTTAGAAAACTTAAGTTATTTTCCGTAAAATTTGGATTTTTTTTTTTTTTTTTACAGTGCAGCACATTGTTAGATCTACTGCACTAGAATTGTTTAGAAGAAGAAGTAACCATTTAGAGCAGGAGAAGAAAGTTCTGTAACTGAAGCAGAAACTCGAACGCAAACGTTGTGTCCCAATGCAGAGGCTGTGGGCCACGAAGGTGTGGCCCTTCGTGGCCGCCGCAGACTCAAGGCCGAACCGATGGAGAGTTTCCACTGTGCAAAATCTCCCCTGGTTTTAACAGTTGCACCGTTAGCTGTTGAACTGAGCTGAAACACAATACTTACGTTTAAAAAGGGTTAGGGGCGTGGCCGGGGGCGGTGACCACTCAAGGTTCTGACCCTCTTTATGATCACACCCTTAAAATCAAACCTTTGCCAATATAACATGTGAAACCAGCAGAGAGGTGGAGATCCATTATCAGTCTGTTCAAGTCTTTCTATCTGCAGAGCGTGTGCTTCCGCCTGCGTTAGGTCAGAGTAGTGTCAACACGTCTGTGCGACTCGGCCCAGGTGGAGGGTGTAGACGGCTCGAGGCTGCGGGACGTAGATCAGCCCGGGGTGTTTCTTCCTCAGGACGGGGTCGTTCCACAGACCGGCCACCCAGACCGCCACCAGGCACAGAGCTGCAGAGAAACTGGAACCACAGAGACATTTTCACATGAAGAACGAGTCTGAATTCACAGCTGCGCTTCTTTGATCTAGTAACAATAATCCTGTCATCTGTTTACTTCTTTAACACTGTTAAAAATAACGTACATATCTTTTATTTCTCTGTTTGAGTTTTCTGTTTTCGTTCTCATCAGAATTCACCTTATAAGGTGTGACGTTACCACGGTAACGCTGCATCTGTCACATGACTACCTGTAGAGCATGAAGAGGCCGTTGCCGTCGGGAACCATGCCCCGCCTCCTCTGGTGCATCACTGTGGCGGTCATCGCAAAGAAGGTGAAGATGAAGAGCATGAAGGTCTGTCCCTCCGTGATCAGGTACCTGGGGGGGGGGGGGCATTAGTGGACCTTTATAAATTCCGCCTTAAAAAACAGAAGATATTTGAACTCCCACTATTTAGTAATTACAATAAATGTTTAATAAACAGTTGTGAGCAGATATAAAGACTTTGTCATTTATGTGTTTGTGAGCTGCTGTAACTTGATGTTGGTGAAAAAACTGATAATGAATGAAAATATTTTTACATGAACACACTGAAACCGCTTTGTGTGAAATTTGAAAATTAGATTTTGAATGAATTTGAGAACGAATCAGCTGCTGATCTTAAAATTGACGTTTTATTTTGAAACTGCAGTGGATAGGGGCCGTCGTGTGGCGCAGTGGTCTAAGCAGTCCTCGCTGCAGTTGGCCCCGGTTCGAGTCCTGCATCGGACGGCCTTTGCTGCATGTCATTCCCCCTCTCTCTGCCTCCCCATTCCCTGTCTCTCTACTGTAGGCTACTATCAAATAAAGGCATAAAAAGCCCAAAAAAATATACTTAAAAAAAAAAGAAACTGCAGTGGATTCCTGGTTTGTATTTAAAGGGCAAAACTCTTGACTTTCTTCTGACTTTAATCTTTAAGTGCTCGGTGAGTAATGTAATTAGTCAGCAACACCTGAGAACACCTTATTACTGAGGACGCACACACACACTCAGGTGTATTGTTCATCAGACACTAGTTACAGTTTCAGTGTGACAACAGACGGACTGTGACCACTCACACACCTCTATTATTATTATTATTTTCAGGACATCTTCCTAACTCAGCAGCCCAAGTCTAAATTAATCATAACACCTTCACTGCAGTCACAGCTCGTTTAAAGCTCCATGTTTCTTCTTCTGTGTTTTATTTGAAGTGTTGATCCATCAGAAGATATAAAAACCATCTCAGTGTAGTTTTACATCTCCTCTCTCAGGCTTCTCTCTGGAGCTCTAGTAACAACAGGTCTGTGAGCCAATCAGAAGAGAGGAGGCTCTGAGCCTCTCTTGTTCCAGAAGTCCTGACGGCTGGTTTTAAGGCTCAGTTTCTGAATACAGGCTGTGTGCATTTCTCTGTGGACTGAGGCTGTCAACCTGCAGTCTGCAAATGGATTTAATCAGCAGCAAACACAGTTCTCCCTCGGAGACTCCTTCTGCTCCTATAATAATACACAAAGTTATAGAATGACAGTGGAGTCAGTGAGCTGCACCTCGCTGCTAACAGACAGACCTGGGGCCAGTTTCACAAAGACGGACTGTGGCTTAATACAACACACAGTCAGACTTCAGACAGACTGAGCCTAAATTCATCTGTTGCACAGAGCAGTTCAGTTCTTGACGATTTTAAATGGGACTGTGGCACAATGAATTCTGGGAAAATTGAGACTTTTCAAAATATAAAAAAATTGGCCAACCGAGTCACCTCATCCATTCGCTGACCTCCGTTCACCCTCAGCAGAAGACGTTTGTCTTCAGGAAGAGTTCAACAGTTACAGGAAGTTTTACTTTGGAAATTCAGTGAACAGTGAAACAATAAGAAGAAAAATCTGATTGGAAAAAAGCTGCAGCGACAGTAAACTGTCAGTCCCACCGTTGACTGAAGCATCAATGTTCAAAAAAACATATAAAATATTGAACGAGACAAAAAGAAAGAAACATTTAAAGGAAGGAAACAGGAGGAGGACCACAGGAAAAGACTCTACAGAAACTGAAGATATACGGCGGCCAGTCGCTTCTGTTTTGGGGGATAAACGGTGAACGAGAGAGCGCAGTATGTGGGGTCAACAGCTGCTGCTAATGGTAGCCTGTAGCTAGCTGCTAATGATTTAACAATACAGCGTATGTGTGAGCTACACATCAACAAACGCTACAGCTTGGCCTTCAGAATAAAGTGCTGTCCGTGTTTACGTATCTTAGCGACCCTGTTTTTAGACCCTGAACCTCTGACCTCTGACCTCTCAGCTACAGGACACAACCTCTGGTTATAATGGGAGTGAAGCAGTCTGACCAGTAGTAGGCGGCGTTTGGAGCGAGTAGCATCCACGCTGCTGAGGGCATCCTCCCCTCCTGACTCCTGGGGCAGAAACAACCACTGAAGAAGAGCAAGAGGATGAGGAAGAGAGGGATGTACCTGAAGGAGAGACAGAGAAGAAGAAGAAGTGTAAAATTCTTCCTCACACATTTATTTAGTGAGAGAACTGAGTTTAATGTGTGATGATTAGTAATTTACACCTTTAAGGTAAACGAGCGACTGCAACTGTACTTAACATTATAAGATAAATAGTGTGAGATGTTTCTTACCACATCAGGTGACCGAGCGTGTCGTCATAGTAAAACAGGAGCTCGAAGGCATCGACCTGTAAAATAAAAGATCATCGACCTGAGAGCTGCTGACGATCCCACATTTCTGGATCCACCTTTTTGTTTTGTAGTGTTGTCGAGAGGCGACTTCGTCTTTCTTCTTCACAGCTCCAGGTCATAATTTCCCACGTGGCTCATGTTGCATCCAAAACATATTTTCTCAAATATTGAACATATTTGGAACAAAATCCCAGATCACATTGGAACATTTAAAACATTCAGACCGTCATTTCCTTCTTCTGAATCATAATCTTAACCATTAACATCCAGCAACAACAACAACAACAAGTCTCTTATCACAGCCCTTTACAATCTGTGTGGTCTGTTATGTGCACATGCGATTAACGCAGCAGATACTCCCTCATCTGAAAACCTGGAACCATCAGACGTTTCATATTTCTGCTTGAAATTTGACTTAAATGATCAAGTGATTATTAGAATAATTGATTAATCGGCTTATTGCTCCAAAGTTTCAGAACGTGGATCTTGTCCCGTTTCAGAGGCTCCTTCAAATGCGTCCTTCTTTTCTCGGGCAGCGATGACTCCAACGGGCAGATCCTTCGTGGCCCCAACATATCCCAGGATGCACTGCGCACCGGCCTGAGGATAACACTGTCAAACCGCTGAAACCAAGAGCCTTAAAACCTCAAGTTGTTGTGAAAAATAAGTTACGTGTTCTCAAGGTTGCTAGGCAACAGGAGCCGCGCTTTGGGACGCATCGGTAAGGGCGGGAACAGGTGGTGTTGCAAATCAGAAATCCACCGTAAGTTAGACCGTCTCATTTCAAGTTCGGCCTTCACGGTCTACGACGGGCTACACCTTTGCTCCTGTTATAATCTCTACGACCACTAGATGTCGCCTAGCAACAAAACGTAACTATGGGTGATAATAACCTGCTGCACAGCAGATCTTTGGGCTCGATCAGTTATAGACTGAATTATATAAATAGAAGCTTCTCAACAGTTCGATAGATTGTGATGAAACTACAGGTGAAGATTTAAAGTCAGCTGATGGTCCCAGCGACGCAGAGGAGATCTGATCTGATCCAGAACCAGAACTTACCAGAGACGAGGGTTCCAGGTTCTTCATGACCGGATTCTCTCTGACGGACACGTGCAGCTGGTAGCCAATCAGCAGGAGGCGACGGGTGACGGAGTCGGCCACCAGGTGGAAGCTGGTCGCCATCACGACGGCAACGATGCAGAGGTGGACGGCCGGGAGGGGCGGAGTCCTGGGGCTGCGTTCCAGCATCTGCAGCAGAAGAACAGATCTGTGGATCATGTGATCGTCACGGATCATGTGACGTGTTGCCGACGTGTCTCTGGTACCTTCAGCAGGATGAGTGGGGCGGTGATGTTGTACAGGAGGTGAAGATAATCTGCAGCACCAGGACGGTTCAGAGGAAACCAGTCTGCTGGGAGGACGAGCTGCAAGAAGGTTTAATATTTTAATGTTTTATTTCACACTTCACAAAAGTTCAAAGTTCACAGAGTAAAATCAACTACGTCTTACTCATTTCTTCTTTTTTTAAAAAAATGAGCTGCTACTTTTAAAAGCCAAGAAAAACCAACGTGAATAAATGTTTTAAACGATGAGACATGAAACAGGACGACTCCAAACTGATCAGTTTACAGATGTAACTCAGACACAAAACTCAAAAACATTTAGCCGTCACTTAGTCAGTCACCCTCTTTCACATGAAAAACTAATGTTAAAAAGACAAAGGAGCTAAACTGACATTTAGATATTACGATGACAAATATAAAAACTAAACTCTAATTTAAATAAATAAAAATAAACTAAAACAAACATTTCATTTAAAAAAAGGACATTTAATCTGTAAAAACGTGAAATTTGTCCTGCTTGACTAAGTGCAGGTTATTGTCCTGTTACCATGACAACAGGCCGACCCACATCCAGGACCCAGTTCTGGACAGTGAAGCCGAGCCAGAGGTCCAGGTGGAACCGAGGCTTCGGCAGAACCTCGTCCATGTCGGCAGAACCAAGCGAGCGGCTGCAGAACAGAAACATGTAACAGAACACAAACTAATTAACTAATAACAGAACACAAACTAATTAACTAATAACAGAACACAAACATATGAACTTATGAACATGAAGGTTTTTATTCAGCTCGACAGTCGTGACTCTGACGTTTCCAGCCTCCGAGGAAACAGTCAGATAATGTTGAGTTTGACCTTCAGTTACAGCAGCTCCTCATTAACAGCTGTAATTAACAATCTAACAGTCTGATCACTCACTAATTTTTGTGTTTGGACAATAAGATAATGTCCGTGCGGTTTACACAGATTCCTGTCATGTTGTCCGGAGTTAGTCCTTAAAATTAAAATCCCCATGTCTGAACCTCTGCCCTACAGCGGCGCTGTGAGGCTGTACCTGTGCTAAATGCTAACATTAGCATGCTAGCACGTTCTCTGAGACAATGCTAACATTAACACACTAACACGCTCTCTGAGATAATGCTAACATTCTGATGTTTAGCAGCTAGTTATAATCTTTATCAAATTCGCTGTTGATGTCGGCACGCTAACATTAGCTAGTTAGCGGTAAACTGAGCGTACAGCAGAGGCTCATGGGAATGTCATTAGTTCTGGTAATAAACCAAAGTACTGGGCAGATTGAGATGTGGCCTGATGGTGGCGCTAGAGGGAAAGTCAAAGGGTCGTCACAGTTTTTACAGTTCATCCTGAGGGGAACACGAACGTCTGAACCACATTTCAGCGGTTGAACCAAACCAATGTTGTCTAGATGTGGATGTAGCTTCTGACGATCATGCTGTATATGGGCCAGAACTGGGCGAATACTGGGCCAGAACTGGGCCACAACTGGCTGGATTTATTTTACTACTTGGTCTGAATCTACAGGCTGACAGAGGAGCTGCTCTCCCTCCAAAATCCCCAAACTCTGTGAAACTGGATTCCCTCCTTTAATCTCATCTGTTCATCTGTCACACATTGGGGGGGGTGGGGTGGGGTGGGGGGGCTGATGTCCTGCTGCTCTCATGTTAATTCAGCATTCATGAATCAGTAATGTAATCAGGTTAGTCCACTCACACACACAGTCTCATTTCCAGCCTGAAACCAGCACTTCACATTCAGTTCAACTGAAAACTCAATGTCAAAGTAAAGTTTGACTTATTTGTAAAATTTCATATTTATGTATCAACGCAACCTCAAGACGACTCTGGGTAGCATTACTTATTTATTTATTTGTTTGTTTGTTTGTTTGTTTGTTTGTTTGTTTGTTTATTTGTTTATTTGTTTGGGGGAAAAAAGATCAAGAGAAAAGTCTATTTTTCATTTAAACTTCTTTCTAAACTAAATTCTTCATTTTTCATTTTCTTCAAATTCAAGTTTGTTGTAATTTAAACAAAAAAACTTTAAAATTCTATCATATATTATTACATTATAATTTAGATTCATTATTATTTTTTGTGTTTTCATGCATCATGTTTTTGTGTAAATAAACAAACTTCATCACATGGTGTGAAGAAAGACCAAGAGAAGATGATACAAATATAAAGAATATTAAAATATATATTTATACTATAATATATATTTTCAAATGACAAATCTGTTGTAAAAAAACTTAATTAAGTTTTCAGTGTTTTAAAATCTCAGTGGCGTCTGATCAAAGTGAAGTATTCCACATGATCTGACACTAATAGACTGATTATTGATCTTTGGAAAAAAGAGTTTAGTAGGAAATAAGTGTCAGTTTGTGATGAAGCCAGTGGAGAATAGCTGCATTGTAATTTGGATTTCTGGTCTTTATTTATCATTATTTATAAGATATAAATGTGAATGAAAATGAAAATGAGGGGATGAAATGTTTTGCCTAATCCAAAAGAATAAATGAAATCCGACCAGTCAAACCAGTTCCTCTTCTCCAGCTGTGACTCAGAGCCGGAGGAACGTGTTGGTCATGAAGTGAACCTCTAGACATCATAGAGCTGTGTGGTTAATTAGATGTGACCGTGATAGTTCGTTAAGGGTGAGACTCGTTATAATGAATATAGTACAAACCTGCACATGAAAGCTGCTGCCTGCAGAGCTGCGCTCGGCCTCTTCCGACTGAACGGCTGCATCTCTGTTCAGGACCGTCTGAAAATCCTCCTTTTAAACTAAAACTCCACCGTCTGTAGCAAAACCCTCATCTGCATCAATTATCTTCCCTCCTCACGATGTTCTCTGGACGTCTCCTTCCATCCTCGCTGAAGCTGAACTGGTCTCCTCACCAGAGCAGAGTCTCTGTGCAGGAGTTAAACTGCAGGTTTATCTGCAGCAGATAAGCCTGTAATCTGTATAAACCTCCGCCCAGTGTTTTATTAGACAGCATTAATCTGGTTTCTCATGAACACAGTTAGAAGCTTATGCTCCGACTGAGCCTCATGGCAAAGAACAACAATACCTGGGAAACATGTTTTCATCTGTCTGAGAGGAAACTGGGGCAGAGGAGGGAAAAAACATATTGTCTGCATCATGTGACTGATCACAGATCAGATCTGATGGATAAACTCCTGCACAGTTACTCTTAATACAAAAGGTTTACCCCAGTTTGGCCAACTGTTCTGTCCTTCCTGATGGAAGGGCAGAACTTTTATACTGCAGTAACGTCCTGCGTACACTGACTGCTTTTACATTTTGTACTCATGGAATAACTACGAAACATTTTAGATATCAAGAAATAAACTTTTAAATCTTTGAAATCATAATGTTTCTGAAGGTAATTGTTTTTATTAGGAATTGATTTTTGTATTTCTGATTGTTTTGTTTTTCTTTCTGCTTGTGTAATCTCAGCATCATTGAAAATGAGAATCACCGCTCAGTGTATCCCCGAGAAAGTAAACGAAGGTTGATGATGATGATGATGATGATGATGATGATGATGATAAAGATGAAGTTACAAATGTTGAAATCTGGACTCGAGTGATTTCAAAAAGGACTTTAGATTTGAGAAGCAGTTTTACCGTCTGATCAGTTCCAGTAACATTCTGGAGATTGTAGAGAATTACAGAGTCAGGTCAGACCAGGTGATGACACACTTCCTGTTTGGTTGTCTCGGTTGGAGAAGAGGAAAACCTCTGCTGGCGCTCCACATGATGAGAGCGACCGTGAATTCAGAGTAAAGTCTCTGTGATGTCCTGCGTCTGCAGGCAGAGCTGAGGAGGAGGATGTTTTTACTGTCAGTCCATTACTGTCTCTGTAACCTGGCAACAGCCACTGACACACACACACACTGACAGGCAGTCACAGATGAAAGCACACAGAGGGATTGAGATGTGTCCACTTCTTCTCGTTCAGGCTTCACTTTCCCGCTTTATTTGCTGGTGCAGCAGCTGAAGAGGTTTTTTCTTTTTTCAGGTTCCTCCAAAAAAACTGCAGTTTCACTTGGATTCATTGTATTTTTCTCTCTGTGTGATTCAACTAAAAACTCCTGCACACGTTTCTGACTTCCTGTGAACTTCTGTCGGCCATTTTGTCTGTGGAGCTGCTCGGTGTGAAACAAATAGAAACAAAAGGCTTTTCTCAGATCAGAGGACGCAGAGTTCAGACTGCCGTACATGAGAGTCGAAACTCCCAAAGACGGGAGGAAGCAGAAGCCTCTGATCAGTTTCAGCTGGACTCTGGTGATTGCACTTCAGCACACCTGTACCTCACTGTACCCTGACAACATACTTCAACTGTAAGGTTAAAAAAAACAAGACGAATGCTGGGTTCAGACTCAGGGTGTCACGATATACAGATACAGACAGTAACCGTTTAATTAATTCACCAAAAAAGAGACAAAACACACAATAAACAAAGTTAAAGATGAATGGCTGATGGGAACGTCATTAGTTCTGCAGGTATTTGGTCATTAAACAAAGGATTGGATAAATGAAGATGATGTTGTTGAATATTTCAGTCTTCAGCAAAGTGGTGGACAGACCGAGAGATACAACTGCTGTAATTAAAAAAATGTTTTAAATGGAGCTGCTGTCAGCAACCTGGATTTATCCGAAGTAAACTGCTCTGCTTTCATAAACACACAACACGTTCAAATTCGTTTCGTTTTCTGATTTATCCTGAATCTTGTGTGGACAAAACAATCCCACCGTGGAGGTTCCTGAGCTTTCAGTCACGTCACCGCAGTAGTTGTCGTGAAATTGTAGATGTTCTCACATGTGTCATGGTATTGAGATAGAAGTAATTTGTTATTATGATATAATAAACACGCAGCTGAAGTTAAAATAGAATGAAATTAAAGACATTTGAATGTTTTATTTTGAAAATTAGTTGCCAGGATGTACTGTACTTCTTTTTCTTTCTTTCTTTTCACACCGTCAGTGTAAATTTAGAGGGTCTTATATGTTGTACAACCTTTAGAAAATATTTTGGTTGTTTTATTCCTTGAAAGTGTTTTTCTGATGGCAGTGGACAAGCCAGTGGTTCAGAAACAAGTTTTCTGTGTAGTTGTAACACACAAAATGGACAATAAAGATAAATTTATTTTGATTTTAAATCTTTGATTTTTCATTTTTATTTGTTTTTGTAATAAATTGATGCAGAACACAATATGATATGTTTTAAGGTGTTAAGTCTGTCTAAAATCACTTTTTAACAAAAAGTGTTTTAAACGTCGTCTGTCTAGTTTGTTACTTTAATTTGTTTAAAGCAACAACCTTCCTTGTTGTTTAATGTTTTGTCTAAATTACTCTTTAAATAAATGTCACGAAGTAATTACATTTATTTATTTTTTATTTTTAACACTTGTATTCTCCCTCGTGTTTTGTCAACATTGAAACAGTAAAATAAAGTTTGAAAAAAAAACACGCGGATAGAATGTGGAACTTATATCAACTGGAGAACGTTCCAGTCGGAGGTATTTTTTAGTTGAACGATAACTTCCGGTAGATGACTAGCTAGCAGAAGGTGAAAGTGCTTGAATTTGTTGTTGAAACTTCCGCCTCGTTTTGAGTTTTCAGACAGAAACCGCGCCAGAGGATGATTCAGTAGACCGAGTAACGAGGCGCCAGTTTAATTTCATGAAGCCTGGAGCGGGAAAGTGTCGGTTTAAATGAACACGTCGCTAACGTTAGCAGACTAGCTAACCGGCTAGCCTGCTCAGCTGACGCCTGGTACTCAGCGTCCGGAGACAGAAGCCCAGAACCCGGAGATTTAACGTGTGAAACCTGACCGTACCGTTTTCTCTCGTGGCTGTGAGGGAGAATATTCCTGTTTCATGTGAGCACTGGGGCCAGGGTCGACAGTTTAATGGGAGGCGGCTTGCTTTGGAGGAGTGGACATTGCGGGCGTCAGCTGAGAGGAAAGCGGAGGTCCTGGCTCCGTGTCGGGCTCAGATGGAGTCTCTGGCCGGGTACGTGTACAAGGCAGCCAGCGAGGGCCGAGTCCTGACCCTGGCCGCGCTGCTGCTCAACCACTCCGAGGCGGAGACCCAGTACCTGCTGAGCTATGTGACCCAGCTCGCCGGGCAGAGGTCCACCCCCCTGATCATCGCGGCCCGGAACGGACACGACAAAGTGGTCCGGCTCCTCCTGGACCACTACAGGGTGGACACGGAACAGACCGGCACGGTTCGTTTTGACGGGTAAGAGTTAAATTAATTAAATTCACCTCGTTCAAAAACGTATTTTCTCACTTTTACCCACACACATCATTAAATATTATTCAGGTATCCAGATACCTGAGATTTCTGGCTCCGCCCCTATACACTGGAAGTATCGAAGTTATTACACAATGATTAGTTGATTCATTGATTAGTCATTGAACAATGATTAATTGGCAATGACTTTGATAATCTAATTGTTTCAGTATTTTTCCGTACATCCCACATGTGAGAATAAAGTTTTGAGAGGAAATTAAATCTCTTTGTGTTTAGATTGTTGATTGGACTATTGAACTAATCTGAAACCACTGCGTTTCTCTCACAAGTTGTGGTTGTTGTTTTTTCACTAGTTTTTTAGACATTAAAATGAATAATCATTTAATTAAGAACATAATTAACAGAGTAAGTGGTAGTGAAAATAACAGTGCTGTAAAATCACACTTAAAGAATTCAACTTTCTAGAAACGGAGTCTCTGTTATTCTGGAACAGCCAACTCACTGGCAGCAAAGTTTATTGGAACTACTTTCTTCTGATGAAACTGTCTCTTTGGAAACTGCTGATAATAAAGGTCAGACGTGGACTTTAACCTTCAGATTATTTCCTTGATGAATCAATTCATCCAGAGAAAAATGCTTCTCACGCTTTTTTTAAAACCCAAGGTATTTTTCATGTTGCGTATTTTATCGGAACAAATGTTCATCGTCACCCTGATGTAAAACACAGAAGCAGAAAACCCTCACACCTGAGAAGCTGGAGACGGTGGATGTTTGTCAAGAATGACTTAGAGAATCAGTCAGTTTTCAAAATGCTTGAATAAAAAAATTAATTAAAAAAACTCCACTTCCAAAAACAATGTTTAATGTAGATGTTAAGTATCAAACCTTCATCACAACGATGTCCTAACTTGGATTGGAAAGTTCTGTTCACTGTGTTCTGTGGATTATCCAGAGTAATAAGAAAATATATTTGTTCATATTTAGATAATAACTTTTAAGGTTTAAACTGAAGGAAGCTGAGACCAGTCGTAGTTAGTTATTATAAAGATGTACTGGTATCTGTTGGTAATAGATCAAAACCCGTCACAGAACAGGACTGGATATGAAACCACCAGACCAACCTGACTCAAATGAGTTTGTCGCACAGACTCTAGAAAACTTATCAGTACCGATCAATCACTCTACTGATTAAAATCATGATTTTTAGTTCCCTTTTATATTTTACGTAAGCAAAGTTGTCCCTCAGCTGCTGCTCTGTCAGTATCAGTACGAGCATCAATGAAGATGTAAATGAGCCTCAGTGTGATGACAACAGCCTGTCGTTGTCGTCGGGTTGGGTCTCATTTACATTAAACGTGGGTGGGACAGTGAATTAAAATCCTCCTGACTGAAGACCAGCTCTGTGTTTATGTTTGAGCTTAAGTTGTTTATGAAGCATCAACACTGAAGCATCAGAAGCTGCAGTTCCTCTAATGACCTCTAGAGTCTGGCTCCAACAGTGAGTCAGTCCCCATAGACTCCCATGTTAAAATGTCCAACTTTACAGCAGAAATAAACAGCCTGGTATACTTAACACAGCTCCACTCATGCCTCTCCTCTTTGACCATGTTAGCCATTAGCTGGGAGTTAGGGGGCGGAGTCAGACACTGCCAAGATGGCGACGGTGGAACAGCTCACTCTGAGCTCCAGAAACCTGTTGGTAACGTTACAGAGGCGTTGTCCATCTTTATTTACAGTCTCTGTTGTTAACATAATTCAACCATGTGTTGAGATGCGTTCAGGTGCTTCGTATTTAGAGTCAGCTTGTGAAAACAGTCCTGTTTTTCTCGGGTGTTGGCGTTCTGATGGAGGTCACCTGAAATACATTTGTGTGTGGTTCTCTTGTCGTGGAGTTCTGACTTCCTGTCTCTGTTCTGCAGCTACGTCATTGACGGGGCCACAGCTCTGTGGTGTGCAGCTGGGGCGGGGCACTTTGAGGTGGTGCGCCTGCTGGTGAGTCACCGTGCCAACGTCAACCACACCACCATCACCAACTCCACCCCGCTGCGGGCGGCGTGCTTCGACGGACGCCTGGACATCGTGCGGTACCTGGTGGAACACAACGCCGACATCAGCATCACCAACAAGTATAACAACACCTGCCTGATGATCGCCGCCTACAAGGGCCACACGGACGTGGTCAAGTTCCTGCTGGAGCAGGGTGCCAACCCCAATGCTAAGGCGCACTGCGGCGCCACCGCGCTGCACTTCGCAGCGGAGGCGGGACATCTGGAGATTGTGAAAGAGCTGGTGCACTGCCAGGCGGCCATGGTGGTGAACGGACACGGTATGACGCCGCTGAAAGTCGCCGCAGAGAGCTGTAAGGCTGATGTGGTGGAGCTGCTGCTGGCGCACGCTGACTGCGACGCCGGCAGCCGCATCGAGGCCCTGGAGCTGCTGGGCGCTTCTTTCGCCAACGACCGCGAGAACTATGACATCCAGAAGACTTACCACTACCTGCACACGGCCATGACGGAGCGCTACCGCGACTCAGACAATGTCATCGCCAAAGACTTGCTGCCGCCCATCGAGGCCTATGGCGGGCGCAGCGAGTGCCGGACGCCGCAAGACCTAGAGGCGATCCGGGTGGACCGGGACGCTCTGCACATGGAGGGGCTGATGATCCGGGAGCGAATCCTTGGCTCGGACAATATTGACGTGTCACACCCTATCATCTACCGTGGCGCCGTTTATGCCGACAACATGGAGTTTGATCAGTGCATCAAACTGTGGCTTCACGCGCTGCGTCTGCGGCAGAAAGGAAACCGCAACACGCACAAGGACCTGCTGCGCTTCGCCCAGGTGTTCTCCCAGATGGTGCACCTGAAGGAGCAGGTGATGGCCTCGCCGGTGGAGCAGGTGCTGAGCTGCAGCGTGCTGGAGATCCAGCGCAGCATGGCTCGGGTGGATGCGGCGGCCGAGTCGGAGCTGCCGCAGGCCATGGACAATTACGAGTCGAACGTTTTCACCTTCCTGTACCTGGCGTGCATCTCCACCAAAACCACCTGCAGCGACGAGGAGCGCGCCCGCATCAACAAGCACATCTACGACCTAATCCAGCTGGACCCGCGCTCACGCGAGGGCTCCTCGCTGCTCCACCTCGCCATCAGCTCCACGACGCCCGTCGACGACTTCCACACCAACGACGTCTGCAGCTTCCCCAACGCGCAGGTCACCAAGCTGCTGCTGGACTGCGGCGCGCAGGTCAACGCCATCGACCACGAGGGCAACACCCCGCTGCACGTCATCGTCCAGTACAACCGGCCCATCAGCGACTTCCTCACGCTGCACGCCATCATCATCAACCTGGTGGAGGCCGGCGCGCACACGGACATGACCAACAAGCAGAAGAAGACGCCGCTGGACAAGAGCACCACGGGCGTGTCGGAGATCCTGCTGAAGACGCAGATGAAGATGAGCCTCAAGTGCCTGGCGGCGCGCGCCGTCCGCCAGCACCAGATCACCTACCGCAACCAGATCCCCAAAACGCTGGAGGAGTTCGTGGAGTTCCACTGAGCGAGGACGGACTCGCATCTTTTTAAAGAGTTTCTTATTGTTTTCTAACAGATCACACGGTGCTGAGGACGAGGACGAGGGTTCAGGACGAAACGTTTCTGAGCTGTTTTATAAAAAAAAAAAGAAAGAGTTGGTTGCTTTTTTTTCTATTATAAGTATTAACTGCTAAATACCAGCAGCCGCACTCGGCATCTGTCTGTCTGTCTGTCTGTCTGTCTGTCTGTCTGTCTGTCTGTCTGTCTGTCTGTCTGTCTGTCTGTCTGTCTGTCTCTCTCTCTCATGGCTGCTGCAGCTCTGAAGGTCGAGCGCAGACCAGCAGAGAGAGAGAGGACAGACGTCTCATCCCCGCGCTGCTTCTTGTTTTGCCTTATCGCCACGTTACAGAGAGAGAGAGACAGAGAGAGACAGAGAGAGACAGAGAGAGACAGAGAGAGAGACAGAGAGAGACAGAGAGAGAGAATGAATGAGAGTCTGTAGAGAAGCCGACAGACGACCTCCTGCTGTCCATGTATCACCTGTCACACATGATTTATTTTTAACATGAGAATCATCACTGGGTTTATTTTCACTGTAACAACAGGATCATCTGACGACTTCAGGTTCTAACTCTGTTTTAAATGGAGGTTATTTTGTTTTTTTTCTCTTGGCTTGTTTTACTGGAAGTCGACTATGTGGCCCAAAGTATGTGGACACCCCTGTACACAAACCTTCAGACTCTTAGTTCCACTGGAAGGAAATCTTAAATCAGTGGTTCCCTGTCCCTTTAAAAACGAAGCAATGTCTTCATGTGGCCCGTCATCACAGCTGTAATATGTCTGTAAAAGATGAATTTTAATCGTTTGTAAAAGTTGGAAAATGTCAAATTATCTAGAATTTAACAGGAAAGTCACATTGAGAAAAAAACAAGTTATTTTGCTCTCCTCCTGTAGATCATCTTGTGACCTCAGACTCAGACTGATGCTTTTAGCAGTTTGTTTTTTCAGTAAAAAGCCAAAGGATGAATTAACGGTGTGTTGGTGGTTTGAGGAGACGATTCAGAAACATGTTGAGTCTTCATGATGGAGCGATGTGGTTTTCACAGAACCAGGCACGTGTCCACATACTTTTGGCCAAATGGTCGACATGAACCAGATTCTCCCAGAACACGGTACCAACATGTGATTGATTGTCGGTAGATGCTCGTCCATGAGCTTTTATTTTGAAAAGTGAGGGAGGGGAAACCCCCGTTTACTATAATAATTATTAATATTGTGATTATTTTTATCTTTTAAATAAACGGTGAAGTCTGAGACGTGGAGGAAGATGTCACATGGTTCACAAGTCCTGGTCCTGGTCCTGGTCCTGGCCCTGGCTGCTGCATTTATTGATCAGTCAATGAGCTTATTTGTCTTCTGGTGGACGGTGACATGTTCGGACTGATTGCAAAATCCTGGAGCGTCACATCGACACAGACACGAGGGAGAGATCAACCCCAACGTCACAACTGAAGAATATTAAAACGAAAAGTCAAACTATTCTTTTAGATATTTATGATATTCATTATTTTAATGATCCATTCATCTGCACATCATTTGTTTTTAATAAGTGAATAATCTTTTAGTTTAAAAGTGAGTCCAGTCTGACTTCCTCCTGTTGCTCGTCCAAAATCCAAAGAGAAGAACTATTTTAAAAAGAAGCAAATCGTAAGATTTAGAAGCTGAACACGTGAATGTTTGTCATCTTTTATTGACGATGACTCGATCAACCAATCGATCAATCCACTACTTGTTTCAGCAGTAATTCTGCGGGTGCAGGTCCCCGCCCGAGGATTTGATGCTTGGACTGTTGAGTCAGAGAACTTGTGACGGAGATGAGACGACGGTGAGAGAATGATGAGCTGCGGCTTCGGGGTCAGTCACAGGTGAACTGATGATGCTGCAGGTCAGATCCACATCTGGGAACATCTGGATCGGTCTGTTTTCACTGCTTCACTCGTCACAGCTGGAGCTGCTGCAGCTGCTTCAGTCGGTTTGAGGATGAGTTTGCGTGCGTGTGCAGATTCAACACGTCGGATGATTACAAAGCCGAGGCTAATTTTTCATGCAGCGGGAAGAAACACATCCATATTTATTTCTTGTTTGTCCGTGAGGATCAAAGACTGCCTCATGGTTCCAGTCTGGACTCGAACACACGGGTCAGTGAACTGAAGGAAACGCTTCAGCGACTGTGACTCTGTAGAAACTTTGTAGACGCCAGATGAAGAAGTTTATTGTAGATACAGAGTGAATTATAACAGGGTCTAAGTCTCACCTCGGTCTCTGTTCACATCTTCTAACAATCAGGTGTTTGAAGAGTTCAAATTAAATCTGGTGCTGGACGCTGTGAAGTCAGACGGCGTCCATGTTTGTTTAGCATTTGTGTTCAGTGTCTGACTTTTCCAGCAGCTGCAGCGTGTGTGTGTGTGTTTTACTAACCATGTGACCGGGCGGTACAGGTGGCTTCTGCCTGGATGTTAAAGGGTGTGAGGTGATGATGATGATGATGATGATGTGCCATTCAGAATGCTAACTTTATTTTGAACTCATCATAGTTTTTATTTTACACAGCAGCAGGTTTGACTCTGACCAAAGATTCTCCTCATGTCGGGAAACTTTAAGAGACGCCAGCTGTCGTGTACTTCCTGCAGAATGGATGCTGTCAAATTAAAAGTCTGCATTCAGTGATGTTCTCCTGTTGTTTATGTTGATTATTACAGAAGTCAGTTGAAGGTTGTACAGAAGCTCAGTCCTGCCAGTAAAAGAAAATATATAAAGAAAAGTAAAAAAAGATGAAAAAAAAAATTCAATAGAGTGAGATAAAATGTAAAAATGAGATTTAAAAAGTCAAATTTTGAAACGAGAGAGCTCAAATTTATGAGATAAAAATAAAAAACTGTCAAATATATGAGACAAAAGATAAGTGACTTTTAATCTGATTTTGACCAAGTCAGAATTTTTAACTTCTCATAATTATAATATTAACTTCTTGCAACTGTCTCATCTCGGATGTGAATTAACCGAACTCTGACACAGAAGATCCAGAAGCTGCAGTTCCTCTAACGACCACTAGAGTCTGGCTCCAACAGTGAGTCAGTCCCCATAGACTCCCATGTTAAAATGTCCAACTTTACAGCAGAAATAAACATGTTTACAGCCTGGTACAAAAACTAATTTCCTCCTTCATTACACCTGTTTATATATCTCACCTGTTTATATAACTCACCTGTTTACATTTTATTAAGGACTACAGTTATGGAGGATTGAGGGCGTGGCCTCTTTGAGTGACGGTTGGATGCCGTTATAGTAGTTGGCTAGCTGTAGCAACTCACTGAGCTTCAGAAACCTGTGGGTGATGTCACGGAGGCGACGTCCATCTTTATCTACAGTCCTGAGCAAAGTGAGGCAGGTATGTGTATGTGCCAGTTTAAAGTTCCCGCCTTTTCAGAGAACATGAGTGTGTGAAGCCTGAGTGACTGAGGAGTTCAGGAATGTGTTTCCTGTTTCAGTGTTAAACCTGACCTGTGACTCCACAGTTTTCTTCCTTCTATTTAACTCTGGTTCATGTTACCGAAAAGATGATGAGTAAGAACTAAAGTTAAAATAATAAGTTTTATTAGAAAAACAAAATCAAAACAAAAATGAACTTGTTACGGCAGAAAAACCTTTTGTTTGATCACTTGTAGTTTGGTGACCTGATGTGACTCAAGTCCAGCTCCAAACACCTTCCACCTGCTGATCAGCCACAGGAAGTGGAAACACCTGTGCAGGTGTTCTGTGTTTCTGTCTCCTGCTGTGAGGAACATCTGAACTCTTCTTTAAGTGTTTATAAAGATATTTTCCAGATTCTTCACAAAGACCTGGATGAACTATAAAAGAACTCATATTTATAATTACAGTTTCACCCAACAGTGACATTTTATCAGTTGATATAAAACATCATTATAGCTTCTCTCACGCTGTTTTACTCTGTAGCTGCAACATCAAATGACTTTTACTTTTCATTCTGCTGCTTTTCACACATTTAAACTTCAGTGAAGTGAAGCAGAGACACCAGGCGTCCAAAGACTTAGTTTAATGTTAATGTTAAGGTAATGTTAATTTAATCAAATAAATGACAATGTTTGACGAGAAAAAGACTGAAAACCTCATGAATGAATATGAAGAACAACATCACACACGGCCTTTTACATCTCTAATGTTTATTCCTGTATGAACACAAATACTGAACATGTGAGACGAGTACATCCACAGGCAGAGCGGCAGTCTGAACAACAACAGCTTCATATCAAACAATAATGCCACTATCCTTATTATCATCCTCATTAATCATACACGAGTATATTTACAGTTCAAGTTTGACTTTATACAACAAAAGTGCATCAGCTATAAATTTGGAAATAATAAACAATATGTGTTTGTAAGTAGTATTAGTATAAAAGAAGGAAATGTAAAACCAGCCATCGTAGGTAGTCTTGTGTTGTCTCTTCTCTCTTTTTCATTTGCACTTCTCTCAGTTAGAGACACCAGCTGTGAGCAGCGTGACCGTCACGGTGAGGCGTCCGCTCTCATGTGGTCGGGCAGGTTTTCCCAGTTTGGCCACATGATCTGAAGCCGTTAGCGTGTGTGGGAGTTCAACGTGTCGAAGCTCCGAGTGAAACCGGCTCCAGGTCTCACTGTGAGACTCACCGCCACAACACGGCGGCGCAACAACCACATCTGTCCAGACACGACATGGAACCACACAGGACACACAGGTCAGCACCACGTCGTGTAGACGCCATTACTGGATAAAGATTAGAGGAAATAAAAAACAAATACACACACACACACACACACAGACTGAAGTGATGGAGGTGAAATGAAAAAGACGTTTGTGGGAAAAGAGGAAAACCTGAATCAGATCAGGATCAAAGGATCAGACGGACGACGTGTCTCACACAGTCTGGTTTGGTACAGTTGTTGTTGTTGCACCTGAACGCATCGTGTACCGGCTCCACAGAACCTAGACTCTCCATCAGGAGGCTCTGATGGACAAAACACATTAAATAATAATAATAATAAAAGCACAAAAAGTGAAGGAACCGTCCTACTAAAGTCTCATTTGTTGTTGTTCTCTTGTTGTTTTGTTTGTTGTATTTTTGGAATTGGAGTAAATTTTCTCTCTGTTTGTGTTTTGTCCTTCAGGGCCACCATACTGAAAATAAACAGAAGAATCAAACATGACTTGTTCTTCCAGATCATTAAATAACTCTGGAGGGTGGGGCTACTGACTGACTGACTGACTGACTGACTGACTGGAGCTGAAGCTGATTGGCTGGTTCATAAATAGGTTGTACAGTAAACAAACTGCGGACGTGTTTTGTTTTGCTGACTTGTCTAATATGTTTACGGCTGATTGACTGATTAGTCGTCGATGGCTGTGACTGGTTGAGCGATGGGGGGGGGGGGGGGGGGGGGGGGGGGGGGGGCATCAGGGTCCCTGAGTGACAGGTGAAGGCTTGTGATGCATTCAGGTGATCCTCGTCTCCGTGTAGACGCCTGAGTCGTGAGCGACCAGACTTTGTGGCTTCACGAGTCGACAGGGATCGACAGAACGCAGCATCGGCGACGCCCACACCTTATAGCTCCTCTGCTGCCTTCCCATTGGCTACTGGCTGCTCCTCCTCTTCCTGTCTCCTCCGTCTGTTGAAGAAGCCGAGCTGAGAAGAAACAACAACGTCAGATTAAAGACGGACAGACACTGACGGTTAAACAAGCAACTTATCAGACACCAAACAGACTGGATCCAAAGGTTATTATTCATTCATTCATTCATTCATTCATTCATTTATTTATATGACAAACATCAGTCTCTGTGGACTAAACCAGGCCAGTTTTAATATTAAACTAAACTATTAAAACTTCACCTTCACATTCACCAAAAATATCAAAATATCAACAATTAACATTTATAAAGTGACAATAAAGTTGTAAATATATTTAATTAGAACTGGCAAACTGGTCAAACTCTTAACTGTAATGCGTCAAAGTTGAATTACAGATAAATGTAACTGAGTTTAAATAGAAGTCAATGGTGAATGAACTTAAGTTACAGATTTCTACATTGGACATTTCCACTGTGAGAAATGAACAACAGATATTCAGTTAGAATTTGTCCCAGTTAAAATTCTATAATAGATTTGTTGTCTTTGAATTGTGAGTAGTTACCTTCCACAGGGCCAGGACCAGTAAGGCCAGTAGCAGCAGGCCTCCCAGTGAGCTTCCCAGTATGATCCAGACTGGGACGATGTAATCCTCGTCCTTCCTCAGCTCCAGGATTATCTGACGTCACAGAACACAAGATAGATAAAATAAATCTTAATGTCTCACCTCTGACCCTGTGACCCTGTGACCCTGTGACCTTTACAACATCATAAATGATCCGATGAGGAGGAAGTAAACAGAAGCGGTTCATCTTGGTCTCTATAAATAACCTTCATGACCTGAAATCACATCCTGAAAGCACAACGACATCAGCTCGATACACAGACAGACACAACAGAAAACACAATGAACAATAATCTCAATATTCCTCAACTCTGCAGGGAAATTAATAAATAAACCAAGAAGCATAAAACAGAGCTGTTGTTACTTTAAATATATTAAAAACAGAAGAATTTAAAGAGACAGTGATAAAGTGCTTCAAATAAAATACATTTTACAGATTTAGAGCAAATCTGAAACAAGAGACACAGAAAAACTACATTAAAAATAAATGATGGCATCAAAAAGCAGCAGCAGTAATTGAGATGTTAATTATTAGTTACTGCAGGAATGACTGACTGGAATCCTCCTGACAGGTTCATGCCGGTTAATGACTGTAATACTGATTTCTGACAGCAGAGGGCAGCAGAGCTCCACATCTGTCTGCTCAGTCTTCTATTGGAAGCTTGATTTATAACATGATAACATATCATGACGCCACACTCCCACTGACAGCTTGTGTTATTGTTTTAATATTTTGACTTATTGAGCAGGAGAGAGAAAAGAAGAAGAAGAAAAGAAGGAAAAGAAGGAGAACAAACAACAAAAAACACATTTTCTGTTTTACTTTTTTCTTCCTTTCCCCTCCTCGTCTTAGGGTCCGCTGGGTTTTATAGTTTGGGTAGTTCTTTATAATAATCAAGTAAAGTCAATAAATATAAATAGATGTAAATTAAACGACCCCTCCCACTCAGAGCGGTGCAGATGTGTCAGGAGGAGGAGGGAGCCACACCTGAAGCCACTTCTCCTGATTGTCATATAAAAGGAATCAGCTCTCTCAGGTGAGCTGTGGTTCCTGTCTCATGATCCACACGTCACAACTCATTAACTATATCATTAACTCGCAACCTTGATATTTGATATTTGAGTTCACGGTTCACGACAGTCACCTGCTCATTAGTCGGTTTTGTTGTGTGTTTTTAGTGTATTTACATTTGTGTCCTTCCATCGTGATCATCACACATTCATCTTGTAGTCGATGCAACCCTGGGAATGTTTGTGTTGAACAGAAACCTGTGTGGTCTACCTGTCTGACCGGTCTGTCCTCCTGGAGGAACATGGGACTGGATGCGTCCAGCTGGATGGAGGCAGCGGTCAGTAGCTCCAGAGACCTGAAGCTCACCTGAAACAGTGATACAGAAACACTGTGAACGTATGGACCACGGCTTCACGTAAGACCACGGGAAAAAAGACATGAAGCACTTGTGGTTCCTGACAAGAGACAAACATCCAGAGCTTCTTCAAGGAACCTCTGAGTTCCCCACAAACTGTTCTAACGATGCGACCGATCGGTGAATGTTTTAATATTTAAAATGGTAAGAAAACTTTATATTTTCAGTATTTTGACTCCAGTTTTTATTCAGTGGTTCTGTGTCGACTCACAGCGAGCAGAGCGGGAAGCTGAAGTCTTCCTCTGAGCGTCACCTTCACCTCTCTGGAGGCCGGCAGGTTCAGTCTGCACTGGACCGCCATGCTCACACTGTTACTGTGGTTCTACACACACACACACACACACACACACACACACACACACACACACACACACACACACACACACACACACACACAGGCTTTAACACAGACTGGTCCCTGGATGTTTCTTGGACCTCCTGACTCTGGCTCTGTGTGAGACGCTGTCGGTCTTACCAGCTGTGACAGTTGAGTCAGGTCCTCAGCTGTCACCTGATTGGTTGTTCTGAGTGGAGGCAGCATACAGTGGGACCCTGCTACCTGCTGAGAGGAAGAGGCCTGTGTAAACTGATGTGACTCTTCCTGTCAGCACCACACATCCATAAATCATCTTCGTATTGATGTAGTTTTAAACACTACATTTTTGGTTTATATTTTATTTTTCTTGTCAGAAACAAGACACTTTCCCAACAGTTATCACAAAGGTTCATTCATTTCCTGTGTTACCTGTTCGATGCTGTAGTCTGTGATGTTCACCAGCTGGTTGCCCTTCGCGGTCAGGGCCCAGATATCGGCTCTGAACAGGAGATCGTGCACTGAGAAGATGCCCAGGTTCTGGATCTGCATGTCGAGAGTAAAGGAACAGAATGAAAACAGGATTAGAAAACTGTGTCTCTGCAGTTATACTGTTAGAAAGTGTCTATATACAAAGGTCTGCCATCTTTATGTGGAGGTCTGTATAAGGATGTCTGTCTGTCTGTCTGTCTGTCTGTCTGCAGAGGTCTGTCTGTCTGTCTGTAGAGGTCTGTCTGTCTGTCTGCAGAGGTCTGTCTGTCTGTCTGCAGATGTCTGTCTGTCTGTCTGCAAAGGTCTGTCTGTATGTCTGTATGCAGAGGTCTGTCTGTCTGTCTGCAGAGGTCTGTCTGTCTGTCTGCAGAGGTCTGTCTGTCTGTATGCAGAGGTCTGTCTGTCTGTCTGCAGAGGTCTGTCTGTCTGTCTGTCTGTCTGTCTGTCTGTCTGTCTGCAGAGGTCTGTCTGTCTGTCTCTCTGTCTGTCTGTCTGTCTGTCTGCAGAGGTCTGTCTGTCTGTCTGTCTGCAGAGGTCTGTCTGTCTGTCTGCAGAGGTCTGTCTGTCTGTCTGCAGAGGTCTGTCTGTCTGTCTGCAGAGGTCTGTCTGTCTGTCTGCAGAGGTCTGTCTGTCTGTCTGTCTGCAGAGGTCTGTCTGTCTGTCTGCAGAGGTCTGTCTGTATGTATGCAGAGGTCTGTCTGTCTGTCTGTCTGCAGAGGTCTGCTGACCGTACATAATTTGTCAGTGAGACTGTACTTCCTGTAACTGTCCTGCACTTGGTGAACAAAGTGACTCTGTTTGTGTAACTCACGTTATAAGTGAGGTTGAAGGTGGGTGAGTTGTTGTCTGGCTGGTCCCAGGATGAAGAGGAGGAAGAGGAAGAGTCTGCTTTGATTTCAAAACGAGGAGGGTTAGGGTCTCTGTCAGGAGAGCAGAGGAGGAAAAAGAGTTTAACATGTGTGTGTACAGTGTAAACTGATTTTTGGTCATAATCTATTTGTAGAACAGTTTGACCAGAAGGATCAGTGAAATTAAACTGATGTAGTGACATCAGAGTCAGTCACCTGGTGAAGAGGAGGTCGGTTTGGTATTTCAGAGGCAGGAGGATGTCACTGAGGTTGTCATCTGGAAATCCGTCTTCACCCTCACTGGTTAACACACAAACACACACAGGTGAGAACACTGTGCTGACTTAACGCTACAAGACAGCTTTCCCCGAGTCCATCAGTCCTTCAGAGATTCTGTAGCACAACAGGAAGTGTGACACCTTCCCCAGGCCCCAACTCTGACCTAAACCCAACCCTTACCTGAATCTTCACATACCTCTGACCCTGTCTCAACCCTGAAACAGACCAGATTTAAGGGTAAAAGCTGAGACAAGGCAGACCTCATTTTCAAAATATTCTTGGTTTGAAAAAGGCAGTTGGACAAAGATTTGCTTTAAAAAATTACACCAAAATTATGAGCAGTGAGTTAACGTTAGCATTAAAAATTCTATTCTGATAGAATTTTTGAATTGTCATCATTAAATTTTAGGACATCCAGCGTTTAGTAATTTAATATCAGTGAGGCAGGGAGGTAGATTAGCTAAACTGTGTTGGACTTAAGTGGAACATACTGTAGAACATCATGGTTCTGTATGACCTGACTAAGAAGCAGCATCTATATTGAAAACGATAGTGGTCCCAGAATGGACCCTGGGGGAACGCCACATTTACAATACACTACATCTGACCACTAGTGGCACCGTGGAGCGACGTTTTTACACACAAGTTCATGAGATCTCAAGGACACACAACAGAGAAACACAAACTCTGTTTACTAGAAAACAAGCGTGGCATCAACCTCACCTGGTGGCGTCCATGAAGACCCGGATGTGATCCAGGAAGACGGAGCGGCTGAACTCAAACTCCACATGGAAAGACACCTGGAGGGGAGAGACACAGCTCTGAGGTCAGTGACAGGACAGAAGAAAAACTTCTGTTCAAGCTGCTGCTTTACAGCTGAGCCTCATCAGTTTGAATGTTTTTTGGTCTCTGATGTCTCTGACGGTCTCTGTTAGTCTCTGATGGTCTCTGTTGTCTCTGATGGTCTCTGTTAGTCTCTGTTGTCTCTGATGGTCTCTGTTGTCTCTGATGGTCTCTGTTAGTCTCTGATGGTCTCTGTTAGTCTCTGTTGTCTCTGTTAGTCTCTGTTGTCTCTGATGGTCTCTGACGGTCTCTGTTGTCTCTGTTAGTCTCTGATGGTCTCTGATGGTCTCTGTTAGTCTCTGTTGGTCTCTGACGGTCTCTGTTGGTCTCTGTTGTCTCTGTTGGTCTCTGATGGTCTCTGTTAGTCTCTGTTGGTCTCTGACGGTCTCTGTTGTCTCTGTTGGTCTCTGATGGTCTCTGTTAGTCTCTGTTAGTCTCTGATGGTCTCTGTTAGTCTCTGTTAGTCTCTGTTAGTCTCTGTTAGTCTCTGTTAGTCTCTGTTGGTCTCTGTTGGTCTCTGTTAGTCTCTGTTAGTCTCTGATGGTCTCTGTTGTCTCTGTTGGTCTCTGATGGTCTCTGTTAGTCTCTGATGGTCTCTGTTGGTCTCTGATGGTCTCTGTTGGTCTCTGTTGGTCTCTGTTAGTCTCTGTTAGTCTCTGATGGTCTCTGTTGTCTCTGTTGGTCTCTGATGGTCTCTGTTAGTCTCTGATGGTCTCTGTTGGTCTCTGATGGTCTCTGTTGGTCTCTGTTGGTCTCTGTTAGTCTCTGTTAGTCTCTGAAGCTGAGCCTGGTCTCTCCCTCCGGCTGCGTCTCACCTGTTCCAGCAGCCGGAGCCTTGTTAACAGGAAACCCACAATAATCTGCGCCACAGTTTGGACCAATAAACCGGACTTTATTCAGAGAGGCATCTGTGGAGTGGGGGCCCTCGGGGGCCTCGTGGTGAAGGGCTGGGCCGTGATCATGTTTACAGGGACGGTCATTAGTCTAATGAAGGATCTCGGTCAGTGGAAACATATTCCTGCTCCGGTTAATCACTATCATTAGTCCAACAGCTGTTTGACTGCAGCCACGTCTCATTCACTCTTTATTACCTGAGAGGTCTGATGAACTGATTTCATGAAAGGTTCATATCCTGATTAAAATCACTCAGTCATTGTTTACTTTGAGTGGCCAGTTTATTAGGTACACCTCGCTACAGCTGTTGCCTTTAAGTTGAATGAATGAGTTTGTGTTTTTAACATTAGAGGTGAAGTACGACAAATACAGTTTGTGTTGAAGTGGTTCAGATTGTGACAACACTTTCTATATCACTACAAAAAGGACATTTCCACAGACTTGTTTTCTCTAAAACGTTCAGGAGAAACAAACAGAGAAATCCAGCTTTTTTTTTTGTTTCACTTAAACAATAATTATGATTATTTTTTCACATTTGACATGTGAGCTGCAACGTGTCACGAGGATGAACCGATGAATCCAGGGAGTCGGTGACGATCGATGCATCACAGCTTTAGTTATTATTATTATTATTATTATTATTATTAGTGGTGGTAGTAGTAGTAGTGGTAATAGTAGTGGTAGTAGTAGTAGTGGTAGTAGTAGTTGTAGTAGTAGTAGTAGTAGTAGTGGTAGTAGTAGTAGTGGTAGTAGTAGTTGTAGTAGTAGTAGTAGTAGTAGTAGTAGTAGTAGTGGTAGTAGTAGTAGTGATGGTAGTAGTAGTAGTGGTAGTAGTAGTTGTAGTAGTAGTAATAGTAGTAGTAGTAGTAGTGGTAGTGGTGGTAGTAGTAGTAGAAGTGGTAGTAGTATTAGTAGTAGTATTATTGTCGTGTTTTAAAGTGAATTCAAAGTAGAATAAATGAAGTAAATGTATTTTCTTGCAGTTCATCCAGCACATTCACAATAATAAAGTGAAATGTCAGATGTTACGGCTCAGACTGTAAAAGACTCGCCCACACCCTCTGTCTCCTCAGATTAAACAGCTGTCCAGCTGTTAGTCTTCTGTCTAACTCCTGCCCTCACTTTCTGGGCGGTTTTGATGTTGCACCAAGCAGAAAGAAAATGAGAGTTTACACAGTAGAAGACAGTGGTATATAAACAGGTTATTGGGTACGTTAGCAGTTAGCAGTTAGCAGTGTGTCAGTGGTACAGGTGTACGATCCTTGTGGTCTGGTTGTATTCAGGTACACATCACCTACCTGGGACAAGGACTTCATGAATGGAGCGCTGATGTTACAGAACCTTTGAGTGGCCAGTCTGTCCTCAGAGGAGCATTCGATCTGAATGTCTGATTGGTCCTGCGGGGAAGGGGGAGGAGCATGATGAGTCATAGAGCCACCGCAAAACTTCACTTCCCCAAAACACTTCAGTTTATCAGCCTCAAGGTCTTTTAATAACCGGGACCATTCGAAAATAAAGGGTTTTTATTAAAATGTGAATGATTGTGTTAAAGATTCATGATGGTCTATATATAAGTAGAACCATTTTTCTACTGTGTTCTCGTCTCTGCCACGTGACAGATATGAGAGAAAAGCCAGAGTTCGATGCAGCTCGGATTCTTTTACTTTTATGAAAATGGTTTCAGAAAGTGGAGGACTCCACCTTGACGATGAGGCTGGAGAAGATCAGGTTGGAGGAGGTGGAGATGTGGATGGCGGCTCCGTACGCGTTCTCTCCCTCGTTCACCAATTGAGAGAACATGACGAGCCTCCTCCGCCCGGACTCCACCACGAACGCCGAGCGCAGCGACGCCCCCTGCTGGCCGCAGAGAGACCAGGTCGCCCGGTCCCTCGAGCTGCAGAACTGCCTTCAGGTGAAACACAGAAACTACAATCTGAGTCTGTCGACACCTGGTGACACGTGTTGATGAAGAGCAGGCGTCACTCACTGAACGTCCATGAGGTCGGTGCGACTGTGGAGGACGAGGTCGGGAACGCAGACGTCCTCCTGCTCGCAGCCGTTCCAGAAGGGAAGCTACAGCAGGAAACAGGGATTAATACATTTCTCTTTAAGGTGGAAACAGAAACACTTTGTTATGACCAAAGTTACTGAGGTTCATCTTCAGGGGAACATGAACGTCTGAACCAGAGTCCATCACAATCACTCCAGGAGTTATTGAGATGTTTCACTCAGAGCCATAAATGTCAACTTCATGATGGTGCTCTGGGAAACATCAATAGGATTCATCCTCAGGGGATCATGAATATCTGCCGCACAGTTGTTGAGACATTTCAACCTGGATCAAAATGGCGGACCAAGAGACATTAAAGTCTCTGCAACATGACAGCATGGTCATTCTCTGCTGATACAGTGACGTGAGCACCATCAGCTGCTCCACCCTCCTCCTCGTGAGCTCAACACTGACACACACGTGACATCACCTGGATGTAAACACCTGGTCGAGCTCACCTCGGCCCTCATGATGCTCGGCCAGTCGGGGTCCAACACCGGCCCCTCGTCCGGGTTCTGCATCCCCGTCTCCAGGACAACCGTGATGGGACGTCCGTAATCTGTCGTCTCCTGTTCAGGGAAAACGTTCAGCCGCAGTTTGAGTGACGGTGTGTGTGTGTGTGTGTGTGTGTGTGTGTGTGTGTGTGTGTGTGTGTGTGTGTGAGACCATCCTGACCTGGACAGAGAACCCGAGGCGTTGGCAGCTCTGACCTCCGGCCTGCAGAGACAGACTCCTGGGTTGCTGTCGATCTGATTCGTCCAGAACAGCTCGTGGGGGGAAACGCCTCTCGTCCAACACCAGGCTGAACCACACAGCTGGAGGAGGAAGAGGAGGAGGAGGAGGAAGAGGAAGGTTTAAAAGAGGTTACCCAGTCCAGTCTTATCCAGCTCACATGCAGCTTGATCAGACTGTAAATACATAGAGAGACTTTACAGGTCTTTCAGGTGATATGAAACAGTGACGTCACCTCATGTTCTCATTAGTACAAACTGCACTTACATGTCTCCAAATGTTTTATGGGAAAAGTTGGCAAAATAAAACACGAATCAGTAAATGTTTCCATAGACTATTGTCCTGTATGGCACCAGTGACATTAATATATTCTTATTCTCTGCGTCCAACTTTGCATCTATATATTTTAATGAGTGGATTTTATCCCACAGTGTTTTATTCGATGAAAACTAGTTGAGCTGAAGTCACATAGTAATCTATGTGTTTTTATTTTCCAAACTACAGAGCAGTCTATAATAAAACACAGGGGTAAAACATCGCTCTTTATATTCTTTACTGGTAGATCAGTCCCACACAGTGGAGGCCTGGACTGGGAACCAGCAGCGACACATGAAGCTGCTGAAGAGGAAACTCATACAGAGAGTAAGTGCGAAAAAACAGTCTGACGTGGAAAAGTTGTGTGGATAAAAATCAGAAACAGAGCGAGTGAATGAATGAATCCAGACTCCACAACCAGCCAGAAGGAGTTGGTGTCGTGACAACATCCATCACTGGCTTCCCACCCAGGAACAACTGGTCATTTGTGTTCAATGGTGCACAGTTAACGGTTAATCTGGCACATGCTAACAGGTAGCGCCAATATAAAGCTAACCAGGGGGAAGGAGAAGGAGCACTTTACGCTTTTGTTGCCCCCAGGAAGTGTGGAGGTTTGAATGAGATTGAATGAGAGATTGGTGGTGACATGAAGGCGAGGGGACGTCCACGTCAAGACGGAGAGACGGTTGAGGAACAGTCAAAGAGGAGACAATGCTCATTAGCTAACATTAGCTTTGCCATTGTTTATGCTAATGCTTGTGGTAGCTAACCCCAGTAGGTATCAGTGTCACATCTGTGTGTAGCGTTAAATTACTTCCTGGTTTGCTGAGATAACACTGTTGTTGTGATGTTAGCTCTGGGAAACCGTCTCATCCTCTCTGCATGTTAGCTTAGCAGCAGCAACTGTAGCCACAGTTAGCGATCTCATTGTTTTTCTCTGTACAACGAGGGACAGGTTTTAATAATTTACCAACTCTCTGCAGTTTGAAGCAGTTCATGGCAGATCAGTAACTTCAGCTGAGTCCATTTGAAAAATCAAATTCACACGCCACCAAACAAACCGTCCTCAGTCGTGTTCCTAATGACTTTTTTAACAGGATAACTTCTTCTTTGTTTTGATAATGGAGCGCTGCATTTCCTGCTTCCTCGTGAGCTGTGGAGTGTAACCGCAGAGCTCATCTGTTTAACAACTGAAGCTGGGTTTTGATTTATGAGTGCACAGAGAGCTGAGGTAAGCTGCTTCAGTCCAGAGTCCGGTTCATATTCAGAACGCCACGTCTGCAGCGTGTCAGAGGAACCGGAGCTAAACCTTAAAAAAAGGTTCAGGTTTTATAAACCGTGGCTCCTGAAACACTGGAGCATGTTTGTTTGATGTCACGTGTGTGTGTGTGTGTGTGTGTGTGTGTGTGTGTGTGTGTGTGTGTGTGTGTGTGTAATCCAGTACCAGATGGGTGGGGGGGGGTGATGGAGAGAAAGAGGAGAGGAGGAGTGACACGGTGGCTGGCTGGTGTTAGCATGTTAGCGAGGTTTCCATGCAGCCGGCCCGGCACATCTGCAGCCAATTACACAGAGACACGACAACAGCTTCACAAAACACTGCAGCGAGGAACAGACCACGACACCACTCTCCGCACACAGGCGGTCAAACATCAGCAAACATCTGGATGATCCTGATGCTGAATGTCCACACAGCTGGAGGAGCGGACAGATGTTACAGTTTGTAGGATTCAAATTCATCCAGACGAAGGTCAAGCATTCAACCTGCAACCACAAACTGCTGCTGAGCAGCGTGGACGTTAGCGCTTTGCTCAAAGACCGAATCTCTTCTTTTCATCCCAGATTGTCACATGTTTAGAAATAAACTTTTGTCCATCATGGAAGTTTTCACAACAGGTTCGGTTCTCTGTGTTTTTTTTTTTTTTGTATCCGCCAAAAGTAATCCAGGCAAAAGGAAGCTGCTGATCTGACTTCAGGCACACTCGCACTGAGCCAAGGATATAGTTCAAATCCCTTTATTGTGTGAGGAGCATCTCAGAGTGAAATTCAAAACAAAAAATCACCAAAAAAGGTAAAAGGAAGTTTTGTAACAAAAAAATCTTCTGTTCTGTGCATCCTGTTCTTTTTGGTGATTTTCTTTGCCCCCATAAAAGGTGTTTTACTCCCTTTTTGGTGATTTCTTCTCAGCTAAAAGGGAGTTTTAAACAAAAAACCTTTTTGTGTGCATGCATGGACGAGGCAACGAGGCAGCTCAGGAACACTGAAGCATCCTCACTGCTTGATGACTCTATTTTGTCTGTATTGAAAATAAAATACAACGGACTCGGTGTCATCTCGTGAACTTTGTTCCTCCGGCACAAATTAGGTTTGACTCTGAGTCCGGTGTCGGACCCGACTTCTTCACTGATGTCGTGAACTGTCGTTGATGTTTGCGGAGGAAGTGAATAGCAGTGACTGGGTGAGGCTCCACGTGAGAATGAGGCCACATGACAGGATGAACTCACTGAGGACCAACAATGAGCTGTTACACATTACTGACACCATGTTCCTGTTCTCTCGGCGGATCGTCCACTAATCACAGGGTTCATGGTTCAATCCCTGACTGTCCTTGAGCAAGAAACCCAACCCCCTGATGCCCCTGATGGTCAGACCAGCACCTCACAGGGTGGGTCACATGGAGCCACACATGGAGCCTACCTGTCCTGGTCTTTGTCCTGGTCTTGGTCCTGGAATCCAGACTCAGACAGACGGAAACGGACATGCAGGTGACCTCCTTCCCTCCTCGCCAACAGTCCTTGTTGAAGATGTTGACTTTCTCGGGTTCAAAGGTCAGTTTGGCCTGAATCCGCACCACACCCCGAGACCTGGAGGGAGCGGGCATGGAGTCAGTGCTTTGAGCTAAATGCTAAATTCTGCATGCTAACATGCTCTCACTGACAATCCATGTTTAGCTTTACCATATTCACCATCTTATATTAGCATGTTAGCATGCTAATATTTGCTAATTAGCTATTAAGTGCGTGTGTCTGTGTGTGATGGTCGGACCAGATGATGACGGCAGCTCCCAGCGCTCCCACCGTGAGGTCGACCAGCCCGTCTGCGTTGACGTCCAAGACCCCGTGAAGACTTTGTCCGAAATACTTCAGACCTGCGGAGAAACCGGCAGCAGAGATTCGCTGCAGAGACACAGACAGATAATTAACACATGATTAATTATTCATGTTTCCTGCTGAGATTCTTTTGATTCGTCCGAACCGGCTCGTCATGCGTCACCTGTCTGTACTGATGCTGGATGGTTTTGTCCTGGCCATAAAACACGTACACCGCCCCCTGGTGGTCGTCCTCCAGCGGCGCTCCGACCACGAGCTCCCTGAATCCGTCTCCGTTCATGTCGGGGATCTGGGTCAGCGCCGAACCCAGACGGGAGTTCTGAGAGCGGTCAGATATCTGCAGCGCCCCCTGCAGGACTAAAGAGGCCTGGGGGGAGGAGGAGCAGGGTGAGAGCAGTGTTTTATGCCTCTGCATCAGGAACAGTCAAAGCCAGAGGCATGGTGGTCAAAGGTCAAAGGTCAAGGTGGTGGGGACCTTGTGAATGTAATATCTCAGTAACACGTTGAAGGAACTTCTTCAAATTTGGTAGAAACGTTCACCTGGACTCAAGGAGAAACTGATTAGATTTTGGTGGCTAAAGGTCAAAGGTCACAGTGACTTTAAAATTGCATCTTTGTCCTTCAGACCACAATATCTCTGTAACACCTTTAAGGAATCCCTTCACATTTGGCACAAACATTCACTTGGACTCAAGGATGAAGAGATTAAATTGTGGTGGTAAAAGGTCAAAGGTCAAGGTTACGGTGACTTCACAAAAAGTTGCAGACAGCCAAATAGAGTGAAGGACCTTGGACTTCGGAGGCAGCTAAACAATCTTAGGGTTAAACTTGTGACAGTGTGTATTCACCTGTGATGTGACAGAGTAGATGTAAACCTTCCCTCTCTCCCAGCCCTGACTGTAGTACATGGGCGCCGCCACCAGGAGAATGTCAGTCTGTCCGTCTCCGTCTACGTCCATCGATAATAACTCACTGCCGAAATACGAGCCGATCTGGAGGAGAACACACAAGGGCGTGGCCTCTTTGAGTGACAGGTGGGTGAGCGAGGACTCTTCATATTTGGACATTTGTTTAATTTCCTGTTTTTATTTTGAAGTAGACTTCCTTGTACTTTCTTTGTCCTGTTTCCCTCCTTGTTGATCGTCTGTCCCGCCCTGATGTGTTACACCTGTGTTCAATCACCCTTCGCCTCCTTTGTGTATTTAAGTCTCTGTCTTTGTCGGTTCGTCTGTTTTTGTTCCAGCCATGTTTCCTCTGTGTCTCCTCAAGCTTCCGCTTTGTGTTTCTGAGTTTTACCTGGATTCCAAATTATTTCTAATTCTGTTTTGCAAGTTGGTTTTCATTATTAAATTACATTTTTTTTCCCACCAAACCTCCTTTGTTTATCTGCATTTGGGTCCTTAACACTTCTAAACCTGACAGCGTTTTCTGACCTCAGGGAGGTCAGTGACTCGGCCACACTGAGATGCTGCAGATACAGTTTCTTGTGTGTGCACACTGGTTTTGTTTCAGTAAAAGAACGCAACACTAAATGGTTCCCATTTGTATAAAATGGACGTAAGAGCAGAACCATGTTGCATAAAACTGTATCATTCAACACCCACAGCACACTCCCAATGTACCATAGAAGAAGAAGTGTAGTTATGTTATCATGGTTCAGAAAACGGTTCCTATCACCAGTGTTTGCCCAAAAATGACAGAGACTTAATGTAAATATTTTAATCTGCCTGTGTTTCTGTAAACCAGACAGTGGGTGGTCCTGGTTTTACTGAGAGCCCGTTGCCAGGGGAACAGCTGGGATCATCACGGAGAAAGCCATGTGTCCTACACGTGTGGATACATACAAAGGAATAACAATGTACATGTTTGTACATAGGTGTGTGTGTGTGTGTGTGTGTGTGTGTGTGACCTGTTCTCCCAGCAGAGCCTGCAGGATGGTCAGGTTTCCGTTGTTCTTCAGGGTGAAGACGATGACCTTTCCTGTGTGGTTGAACCTCGGAGCTCCGGCCACGTAGAGCTGAGAGCCGCGAGAGGAAATGAGTGACCCGACAGAGTAACCTGGAACCAGAGAGGACAGGGAAACAGATCGTCATGGCGACTGTGAGTTATGGTCTGCAGAGGATGAACCCAGATTATTTTGATGATCCTCAGACCTTTCCTGTAGCACCACAGTTCACACTTGTAGACGAGAACATCTAAATCAGATCCCCTACATCATCACTGAATTAACTGAACACATTCATGTTCTCAAGAGGATCAACCTTTTTGATTTTAATGTCTTTCATGTGGTGCTTGTTAAAACCTGATGATCATCCTTGTGTTATTTGGTCTGTCGGGTGTCAGGTGTTGAGTAATGACCACTGCAGCCTACAGGGGGCAGTAGCACTTCAGTGTAAAGCGAGAGATAGACGTTTTAAACTTTTAAAGCTGAAAGCAGCGTCGACTAATCCATCAAATGATTGATGATTGTCATTCAAAGGGTTACTTCCTGTTTTGAGCAGGTGTGGCTACGACCATGACGTCATATTAGCATGCAGGTGTCTTCAGTGTGGGACTGTCATGAAGTTTGGAGCGGATGTATATTTGAGCTACAACAACTTCCTGTTTCATGGCGAAACATCGAAATTCGCCGCGCCGCCACAGGCATCCCCTGATGAAAACTCAAAAGCTTTACAACTGAGCATCACAAAGGTCTTAAGATGAGACTCAACTAATATGATGTGGATCTGATTAATTCTCTAGGAGGAGTTCTTTAAAGTATGAGGCCCTTAATTTTGCAAAAATGGTGCCAGTAAATTCAAAATGGCTGACTTCCTGTGGAGTGTAGGTCTTGCGTTGTTACATGTGCATACTAACTTTCACACATAAAACATGTAAATCTTCATGAAAGCTTCATGAGTTTTTGAGCATGTTTCGATCTCAAACTGATTTTCATTCAGGAATAATAATAAACCGAACAATTCAAACCCTAAAAACAAGAATGGACATGAATAAAGTTCAGGTGCTATCATTTTACCCAGGTAGGCTCCGTGGTTCTTCAGCTCCTCTGGGAACTCGTCCTTATACGAGGACTTTGGAGGAACAATTTTTCCGTGTTTAGTTTCTTTCAGCACGGCTCCGTTCCAGTCGTAGGCGCCGACCGCCCCGAGCAGAACGCCATCCTGGAGTAAAGACATTAGTTTATATGGAGATCAGTGTATTTATTTATTTTGTATTTTGATCATTGCACAACAGCAGGAGCAGGACAGCTGTAATGATGAGTGTCCATCAGTCGAGTCACTGACACTTCTGCAATACGTTATTCCTGCTCCAGGTTCCTGTGGTTACCAGGATGACTGGACATGGTTTTCCATCATGCAGTTTGAGTAACAGCACAGTTCCCACGCAGTTTTTACTGCTGTATTTCCTTCAGTAGAAGAAAGAGAAGTCTGGAGTCTGACTGTCATGGTGGATTTATATGCCTCTTAACGTCAGCTGCACACGTTCACACTGACTTATTATAAATGAGCCAAGAGGAAATATGAAGTCAGGTGGACTGACAGGTAACGGCATCATCAGCTTTATATGGAGCCACAGAGGAAGATCAGTCATTGAGACTGAGAGCAGGTCACTGAACCTGATGTGTTTATTGACCTGATCTGAGTTCAACCTACAGCTGAGTGATGGGGGCGGTCCACGTCTTTTATGTCCAGGACAAACGATGAACCAGACTAAAGGTTTGGTGACAAATCGTCCTGAGTTTGATCTTCCAGGTCCAAATGAAGTCACAGGACATTGGAGTTAAAGTCAAATGACTCTTTCTCTCAGTGACAGCTCCTGGCTGAGTGCTGGTCTCCCTCTCCTGCTGCAGACCTCTTGTCTCTGCCCAGAGACCATGTCCTCAGGAGGGAGGGGGGTGGGAACAAAGAAAAACTTGTTGGTGATTTTGAAAATAATCACTTAACAGATACTGACACAAGCTTCAGTGTCGTCCTTAAAGTCAGTCGAGTCCTCTTCCAACACGTGTGTGTGCAGTCAGTGACACACTCGCATGAACTCTGACGGTCGTAAAGTCCAGATATGAAAGTTATTAAAGCGTTGAGTCATCGTCTCTACGGGCCAATGAGGCGAGGACCACAGTGAATGACCAAATCCTTGGCGACAACGGCGCCACAAAGCATCCTGCCTGCAGGATGTGAGCTGCACGGACTCTGGACTGAGTCTGGACCTGCAGATCCACTTGTAAAGGTTAAAGGTTAAAGGTCAAAGGCTGTGATCCTGCAGGAGCAGAGGAGGATGGACACTGTGTCTCTGTTTCCCACATCAGTATGAAGGAGACATGATTCACATTTTTACCTTTTAATCCTGAACCTGAAGAGCAGGAAACCCTTGCATATATTGTTAATGAATTCAAGTGTGTGTGTGTGTGTGTGTGTGTGTGTGTGTGTGTGTGTGTGTGTGTGTGTGTGTGTGTGTGTGTGTGTGTGTGTGTGTGAGAGGGTTTTGTTGGCAGCTCCACGTTCAGGAAAACCATCTGCTCTGTGTTACACATAGAAAGTTTCCACGACACCATCTTCACTCCCTGACACTGGAATTCAGTCGAGTGCGATTTTTCCCTGGACAAGAAACAATAGAAATATTTCTAGAAGCTTCTCATGCTGCAGTTTTAGTCGTCTTTCAAAACCAGAACCAGAACCAAAGCGATACTTAATGTTTGAGAATTTGATCTTTTGTCTGAATCCATAAAATACAAAACTGTGTCCTGTCTTCTGTTGATTTTTTGGACGGTGATTTGCTGGAGGAAACTGAACGGACCTCTGAAACCTGAAGCTGCCAGGTCCCTAATTTCTACAAATAAAAGTGTAGATGATGTTTTCCAGAAGTAATTTGAGGAAAATTATTATCATCCTTCATACCATTCAGTTCTGGGGGCAGTATGATTAAATCCACACACAGGAAATGACCAATCCAAAACCTGAGAGTCAAATTCAAAGTTTCTGATTTAGAAAGTTGGACTCGTTTGCTTTTCTCTTCCCTGATATGAACATACAGAATCTCTTGGGTGTGAATAACTGCACATTGTACATGAATGTGAAGATACTCACTTTAACTAAATGTGAGGAGAAACCGGCCTGAGCCATCTGCAGACCGAACCCTCGACCCTGACTGCTGGTTCCTGTGAAACAGACACAATAATCATTTGAACATGAAAAAAGTATTAAAGCTCCTCCAGTGTAAAGGTCTGTGTCCATGTGTAGTGTGATTATAGATCAGCTCTAGCTTCTATATTAATACTGTGAAAGTATCAAAGCCTCAGTCCACAGAGAAATGCACACAGCCTGTATTCAGAAACTGAGCCTTAAAACCAGCCGTCAGGACTTCTGGAACTTTGTGATGTCACAACAAAGCAGTCACCAAGCCCTGCCCCCCTGGACCCACCATCCAAACCTTGCAGGATTTGGTTTCTCTGAGTGTTTTTACCTGAAATCTGCTATATTTTTATTGGATCACTCAGAAAACAGTCAGCCAATCAGAGGAGAGGCTCAGAGCCTCCTCTCTTCTGATTGGCTCACCGACCTGTTGTTACTAGAGCTCCAGAGAGAAGCCTGAGAGAGGAGATGTAAAACTACACTGAGATGGTTTTTATATCTTCTGATGGATCAACACTTCAAATAAAACACAGAAGAAGAAACATGGAGCTTTAATGTGAAACTGTCATTACTACGATTGATCCCACTGAGAATCAACAACCTGCTTTAGAACATACATTACACTTTACAATATTTGCATGTTTTTCCTTGTTAGTTTTTTTTTTACAATATTTGCATGTTTTTCCTTGTTAGTTTTTTTTTTACAAGTGATAAAAGTAAAAGTCATATTAGAAGCCAAACTAAAGGGAAATGTGTGTTCTCTGGTTTTTGCACTTTCTACTTCAAGATACTGAAATATGTGAGGCAGAAGTTTTAAGTGAGCTTGATGTGAGTTTATCTCAAAAAGGAAGAAGTATGTTTTAACATGCTGAATGTAAGCAGACCTTCCAGAGTGAAAATCCTCTCTCCCAGAGCGTCCACGATGTCCTTCAGCGCCGACTCGTCCGTCACGTTGAAGAAATGTTTCTCGTCCGGGTCACTGGCAATGAACTTGATTTCTTTGAGAAAGGCTTCAGGGTTGATTCCCCGACGGTTGTAGTAACCCAGGACCTGGAGGAGACGCAGAGGAAACACTCAGGAAGAGGGTACGACTTTCACAAGGTACAACAGAAAGTGCGAGAAAGGAAGGAAGGAAGTCTGAGAGGTTGGATGTAAAGAAGGAAGTCCGAGAAAGCTGCTCCAGGACCAGACAGGAAGTCAGGATAGGTCAGCAAGGTATTCCAAGGTTGAAGGCAAAGATGGACAGACTCACAGCGATGGCGTACATGGTGATGTTGTCTCTCTCGCTGTCACCGACTGCCTGCACCAGCTGAGGACTGTCATGAGATTCACCGTCTGTGATCACGATCATCACCTTCTGAGCGCCGGGTCGGCCGCCGCGTTTGAACGCCTCCGACCTGAGAGATGACGGACAGTGTGAGGGTATCAGGTGGGTTAGTGTGTGCGTGTGTGGGATTTATTATTCCTGAGGGACGACTTTGTGTCGTACCGCGCCACGTTGATGCCCAGCGCCGTCCTCGTCTCCTCTCCGCCACGCTGGTCGATGCTCCTGGCGGCCTCCACCACCTCCTCCACCGTCTGGTACTCACCCAGACTGAACTCGTGGACGACTGTGGAGCCATACTGAACCACACCAACCTGCGTCCGAAACACACCACAGCTCAGTCCGATCCCTGACACCTGAAGGCCTCACCACACCACTGCTGCAACACCTTAAAAACCTGGTAAACCTCTGCAGACACTTTTCTGTCTGTCGGGCTTTAGTTCAGCTTCCAGTAAAACCAGTCTGCAACTGGTGGCTACTCAACTGCAGCAGGTGATAGTTCAAACTGCTGCTCAAGGGCACTTCAAGATGTTCACTGATTGACCACTGCTCCCACTGCTTTTGCAGGTTTCCCAGTTCCCGACATAACTTGACCCATGAAATCAAGACCACGTTTATATATCACTAAATTGTTTGTGGTGTCAGTCCCTTACGGAGGCAGAGAAAGGCCATACTTGAAAATATATTTTTATCCCGTTATCTCAACATAACAGAGATTTGTTATGTCAAGATCACAGAATAATCATCCTGTTATCGCAAGAAAACAAAGCTCCGTTATCGCGAGATAACGAAATAATTTCCCCGTTATCTCATTACAAAGCTCTGTTAAGGTTTAGGTTAAGGTTCGAGAAAGATCGTGGACCTGTGGATGTAAAGAGCATGCAGCGGACTGTGCAATTGCATGTCCCACTTTTTCCTTTAATTATATTTGGATGGTTGTTGGACATCTTCCTCAGAAGAGAAGAAGCTGTTTTTCCAGCCTGTGAAGCAGAAGCAGAGACTAAAACCAGCTCAGATTCCTGTTGTTGTCTCAGTGAAACACAGAACTGTCTGTCCAAAAACAAAACACCAAATCAAGGGAAACAAATGTCTTGTTTTTATTCTGGATTTAACGAGGTCGAGAGGTCATCAGCGGTGAGGGGAGAGGGAAATGAAAATACAAAAGCCGTGACCTTTGTCCTCATTGGCAGCTACAGAACTGTTTCATGTAAACTGTTGTGAAATTCTACCATCGACCAGCGTCTCTCAGAGCTGCCAGCAGCTGATGGTTTGTGGTGATATTCGATATCTTCACATTTTTTAGGATCTTGCCAAAGAATTCCAAGTTTTCCCAGTAAATGTGAGAGTGGAGCCTCTGACGCAGCATTTAGATCGTGACGAGACATTAAAGATGCTTAAAAAACACGATGCAACATCAAACCTGAAGGAGAAAAACTGCACCTCAGCCCTGAAACATGTATTTTGTGTGATATTAAATCACACGTGACGTGATCTTTGTAAAACTCAGGGATGAACCGACCTGCGTCTGACCTGGGCCAATGTAGAACTTTTGCAGGATGTTGATGAGGAAGTCCTGGACCTCGTACCAGGGGTAGATGGAGTTAGAACCGTCCAGAACGATCACGATGTCCATGAACGTCTCACACCCTGCAACATGAAAGACAACAAGATGGATGATGGATGATGGATGAACAGATGGATGGATGGATGGATGAACAGATGGATGGATGGATGATGGATGGATGGATGAACAGATGGATGGATGGATGATGGATGGATGGATGAACAGATGGATGGATGTATAGATAGATGGATGGATGAACAGATGGATGGATGTATAGATAGATGGATGGATGGATGAACAGATGGATGTATAGATGGATGGATGAACAGATGGATGGATGGATGGATGGATGGATGTATAGATGGATGGATGTATAGATGGATGTATAGATGGATATATAGATGGATGTATAGATGGATGTATAGATGGATGGATGAACAGATGGATGTATGGATGGATGTATAGATGGATGTATAGATGGATGATGTATAGATTACTCTGCAGGGCGGGGGCGATGGTGTGGGACAGTCTGAAGTTTCGGCTGACCCTGGAACAGATTCCTGTGCTGTACAAGGAGCTTCCACATTCATGAGACCAGAGCGGTCCACAGGTCTGAGGACACAATCACAGGTTTATTTTACATGAGGAGGAGGCGCTGACATACTATAGATATAAAACAGAAGATATAAAGTATATTTAAAAGCATAAAGAAGAAGGAGCCGTTCGCTCGTTGTTAAATCCAACCGACAGTTTGGACCCGGATCATCTGACGGTCTTCGGTTTGGACGCTCCACACGGTGTGGAGCTGAGCTGATATGGAGGTGGTGTGTCATGTGACTCACCACAAAGCTGTTGTCTCTAGGGTTAGAGGTCAGCGACATTCCCAGCCTCATCTTGTCTTTCCTCTCGGAGACGTTGTCCAGAGAAAGTTTCCCTGAAAACAAACAGACCCAGTTCATCACCGAGTGCAGCTACAGCCTCAACAAACACGGCGCCACAAACATTCACATTCATGTCTCAGTATTTGTTGTTGTTGACTTCAAGTTTTAGTTTGTGTAAATCAAAAATCAAAGTCTCCAGTAAGAGCCCCCGAAATCCCCAAAATATTATTTATCTATCTTGTTGCACGAGATAATGATGCTTATAAGACTTTTACTCAAGTATAATATTGAGTCCAGGACTTTTACTTTCACAGAGTATTTTAATGCTTTTATTTTGGTAAATAATCTAAGTACTTCTTCCTCTTTACAGTCCCGGTACAAAGAGCTGCTGTGGTGCTGATGAGGTGTGATGAGGTGTGATGAGGTGTGTCGCTCACCCAGGTGGAGTCGGCTGCAGTTTGCAGAGGCTCTTGTATCCAGCGGACACCTGTACACGTCACCTGTCTGCTGCTTCCCTGTGGATTCAAAGGGAGCTCCAACCAGCAACCTGGAGTCACACACACACACACACACACACACACACACACACACACACACACAAACACACCTGAGGCTCAGGTCATACAGGAAGTAACACATCCATCCAACAGCTGAGACGTTTCAGTCTGAATTGAAGGGGTGAACTCATTGTGCTAAAAGCTACATTTATTAGCACAAATACAAATATGAAGCTACTACATTTGAAAATGCATCTTTTTCCCTCCACCCTTGAAAAAGCAGCATCTTTGGATCCAATGGGAGCCACCCATTCTAACCAGATACACCTCAAGTGGCTCCTTCCAACGTGAAGGAGCAGCGACTCTACTCCGAGCTCCCTCTGCTCCCTACAGGTGGTTTTCACTGGGACGGAGACCTCCTCCTCTTGGAGCGATCCTTCTGGTCTGATTTCTGTTTTCACACCTGCACTAAGGAATCATACCACGGGGGAAAACCAACCACGGGTTGGTTTAACTGAACTAAATATCGCAGGTGTGAAAAGACCCTGAGGCTGAGCCCAGACTCCCTGCAGAGGAAGCTGGTGACCACCCAGAGCTGATGACTGGAGCTGAGGGTCCGCACAAAGATCGACTGGTAGATCAGTTCTCTGAAAGTAAAACAACTAAAGTGTGATTGCACCAGGAGCAGGATGTGACAGAGCAGAGGTTTACCTCCGCTCTGACAACAGAAAGGTCAAAGTTCAGGTTCTCATCATCAGATTCTTCTGCAGGGACCATTTTAAAAACCTGAGTGGTGCCTCTGTGATATAAACTCTCCTCAGAGGTCAGAGCAGCTGCTGGAGTGATCAGTGTTCGACACAGACCTGCGGCTCCAGTGTCGCACGGCGAGCAGCTTATTGGTGTTAACCAGAGTAAATACCACCACATGTGGCCTGGACGGCGGTTCTGGGAACTGGGCTGAGTCACATACCAGAGGACATGCCATAGTACAGCGCTAACCCTCAATCTGCTAATGCGTCTGCCGTCCACATCAAACGAGTGGAGAGCGGCGCTGACAAACCACATCCCAAACTGCAGACGGAGCGGGTCCACATCCTGCAGCCTGCAGCGGCGAGCAGCAGACAGAGCCCCGCCTCCCACCCTCTGACATCACTCCACCATGCTGATCGTTTCCTGAACAGGTGCTGTGACTTAGATTTCTGGGAAAACCTCAAAACTATACCTGTGTCTTCTCCCCCCACTTTACGGGACTGTTTGTCATTTAATTGCTGATTTCCCACACTTCCCAGAATGCCTTTCAACAGCGCTCTTTTCTCTGAACACTGAGGGTGTGCGGAGACCAAACACACTCCGAGACACAAACACACACACAGCTCGCAGCGTGGAGGCCGACAGGCCACGTAAACCCTGAGCTCGACTCCATAAACATGAACCGCCGGAGGTTTGACCTCAAAGGTCAACACAGGTCAATGGGTTTGACCTCCGACACGCAGCAACAACATCCTGGAGCAGACAAACACTGAGCTCAGTGTGGAGCTCTGCTGTAGTTTGACTCGTGTTTTCTGCAGCAGGTTTATTTACGCAGCCGCTGTGAGACTCTGACTGAACATACGCTGATCAGATCCTCAGTGAAGCTTCTGGCTGTAAGACGACTCATTCACACATAGTTTGAAATATCAACTGTTCATTTAAATTTGCATTTAGCAGCTCTCTCTCTCTCTCTCTCTCTCTCTCTCTCTCTCTCTCTCTCTCTCTCTCTCTCTCTCTGACACCTGCTCTCAGTTAAGTTTGTGTCTGCAGTTGTGATTTGGAGGCTGGAGTTTAGCTGCAGGACTGTTGTGGTTTGTAGCTGGAGACGAAGTGTTTGTTCTTGTTCTTCTGTGAATGTAAGGAAATTTACAGACCTGCATTTACTGATTCTTCTGGCCTCTTAGACACAGCCACAGGCTGTAAACACTGACGTGTCACACTATAAAGGTGATATGTTCGGACTTTCATGTCTGTAACAGACATGTAACACCAGACTTTACCCTCTAAACAAATCTGAACTCTGCTGTGATTCATATTTAGCTTCACATGTTTTCACACATTAAACTGGGTCTGAAGCTCATCTCTTCTTACTTCCTGATTGAGAAACCTGGATCAGGCCTTGTGCCCCGCCCACCACCTGCTGGCTCCAGGTGGACAGGTGAAAGAGCAGAGAGCATCAAGAGGAAATATCAGAGAGACTCAGCCACATGTTTGAGCCTCAGTCAGACTCAGACTCAGACTCAGAGGAGGAGTCTGAGACCAGAACCAGAGACCAGCAGTCTTTTCAGAACAGATCACTAGTTAGCATCTTTTCAGAACGGTTAGCATAGTTAGCATCTTTTCAGAACTAATAGCTAGTTAGCATCTTTTATTTGTTCATGTTGTTTGTTAGCTTGTAATTGGCAGTGGCTGAAACGGCGTTGGCGGTTGTGCTAATGCTAACTCCCTCTCTCTGACAAGGTTTCAGGTTTATTTAGCAAAGTCAAAACAAACTCCTTCAGCCTGGCTTTTAATCAAATATGGTTTTTAGTTATTAGTATCAGTAGTATTTTATTCTTTCCTAATATTATTTTAACTTTTTAACCCTATTTTATTGTATCTTATATCTTTCTTACTTGATTCATCCTTTTCTTTTCAGCTCATCAGTCAGTGAAGCACTTTGAACTGCACTAAACTGAATGAAAAGTGATATACAAATAAAGTTTGATTGATTGACTGATAAAAACCACAGGTGAGATTATTACAACTTTCACGTTTGTCTCCATCTGGTGAATCTCAGTGTTTGGTCTCCACCAGCTCCTGAGGGAAACCTGTGGCTCTTTAGCTGCTAAATGCTGGACTGTGTTCAGCAGCTGCTCTCTGCCTGAGTCTGTCAGTGGATGGTGGGTTTATCATTTCGCCGGTTTGATGATGAAAATTGCTGCCGGCTGCTGCATGAAAAGAAACTGATAAGAGCGGAGAGACTGAACCAAACAATCAGCTGAAATATGCTGAAAGCTCAGTAGAGTCCACTGTTGATATGAAAACAGATATTTTACTGAATGTTCTGTGAATCAGTTTCAACAAATATAAAAAGCAGGTCAGAGGTCAAAGGACACGGAGGTTTATTGGTACAAACATTTTACCTGTGAACTAAGGTCGTTAATGAAAGAGGGGAAAAGAGAAACAGACGATGAGGATTATTCCACCGTGGTGAGTCTGTCTGGATAAAAACATCAGCCAAACACCTGAAATGTCACCAGGCTGCGTAGAAAAACAACTGTGCAGAGTAACGATGTCCAATCCCCCCCTTTAAAACAACACACACACACACACACACACACACACACACACACACACACACACACACACACACACACACAGCGGAGTGATGGGCTTCCCAGAGGGAGGCTGGGGAATAACAAACCGCAACACATAGTTTCCAGATCCAGCGCTCTGCCTCGGGATGCAGGAGAAGCCGGTCGCGAGACAAATGCAAATACTTTCCACTTATTTACCTGAGACTTCAAAGGCGGAGGGATTTTGTAATCCTGGAGGACTGTGAGGTATTCATCAGGGCTGAACGCTTTCCAGATAAAACAAAGAGAAGCAGGAATGTTGCACAATCTCACCTGCGGCCGCAGACACACAAGAGACACAACAGAGCGACTGTGTGCAGGTGGAGTTCGTGTTGAAGATGTTTTATCTCTCAGACACGTGATAAAACATTTTCTCCTCCAGCTGACTGGTCAGTGAATCAGTCACACGTTGTTTGTCTAACACGTCTTTTTATTTGGGCTGGAACAGCTTCACATCTTTATTGTTTCCCAGGTGACGAACAAACCGTCGACTGAACGAAGTTGTGACTGAGTGTGAAATCAGTGGGGAAGTAATATCAGTCCGACATGTATCAGCTTCTCTTATCTTCATGTCTTCTTCATGTATTAATCTTAGCATCTTACATTTCATGTCTTTATCTGTCAGCTGCGACTCCTGCTATTTTAAATATTTTATGAAACACATAACAGTGTTTTGAAGGGAACCATTTTAATAATGAGGCTACTACATGTCCTGAGGTTGTCTGTGTCGTTGAGATAAGGTGTGAGGTGAGACAAGATAATAAACACCACACCACAGAAGACAGAAAGTTATCATCATCTCAATTCTTTCAGTTTTACCTGAAGTCATCTCACCTCATTCCCAGTTAATCTCACAATATCTTATCTCATGTCATCTCATTTTATTGTATCTCATCTCACTTCATTTTATCACTTCATTTATTCTCATCCAGCATCTTCTATCTCATTTCACAATATCTCATTTCATCTCACTTCATCATATCTCATTTCTATTTATCATCACTTCATTTAGGCTTTTCATTTTATTTCATCTCACTTCATTTTATCTCATCTCAGTCAATGTTATTTTAGTTTATATCATCTCATCTCACTTAATCTAATCTGGTCTCATCTCAATTCTTTTTATTATCTCTCTTGATCTTATCTCATGTCTTCTCACTTTTCTTTTTATTATCTCTCTTCATTTCATCTCATCTCGCTTCATCTTATCTCGCTTCATCTTATCTCATCACTTCATTTATTCTCATCCAACATCTTCTATCTCATCTCACAATATCTCATTTCTATTTATCATCACTTCATTTATGCTCTTCATTTCATCTCATCTCACTTCATTTTATCTCATGTCTTCTCATTTTGTCTAATATTATCTCATCTCACTTCATCTTATCTCATCACTTCATTTATTCTCATCCACCGTCTTCTATCTCATCTCACAATATCTCATTTCTATTTATCATCATCACTTCATTTATGCTCTTCATTTCATCTCATCTCATTTCATTTTATCTCATCTCACTTAATCTGATCTGATCTGGTCTCATCTCAATTCTTTATATTATCTTTCTTCATCTTATATCATGTCTTCTCACTTTGTCTAATATTATCTCATCTCACCTTTATTTATCATCTCTCTTCATTTCATCTCATCTCACTTTATCTTATCTCATCTCAGTCCATGTTATCTTAGTTTATCTCATCTCACTTCAATTTATCTCATCTTCCCTGCGGCAGACGGCACATCTGCAGGTTTAAACGTGTCTGCTGGTGTTCGAGTCTAAAGCAGGTTGGAAACATAAAGATGACGGATGAGAGACCAGACAGACACTTGCAGCAGACTGTTGAAGTGCCAAGGACAAACTGTGCAGGAATGAGTTGCATGAGAGAAAGAAGGAGAGTAATAATCTCTGAGGCCATAGGATCGGGTCAGCATTATGAAATCCTAATTTATAGCAGAGAGAACTAGAGATTAAGTCCTGCTGCTCCGCAGACACGTTTCCACTGATCACACACATCGGTGGAAAATGTGTCATCTCCAACATGATCCTGACGTCTCAACATGATTCAGTGACACACCGCTCAGGGAGGACACAGACCAACAACCACCTTTCCCAGAATCTTTTCCGAGAATGTTTTTCAACCGACTTTCCCAGGACATGAAACTTCGCTTTTGACAGTCCACAGTGTCCAATAAATCCACCAAACGTTCAACAGATATCTGAGTTTTAACCAGGCAAACAGACAGACATAAGACACTCTGTCTTCACCTAAAGGTACTTGGAAACAGGACAAACTGGGGTGGCCAGAGGATGACTAGAACTTGAAATCATTAATAATGGAGGGGATAATATTTTGAGAAATACTAACTGTTTTCGGTATGTGGACACGCCGATACAAACTGGTTTCGGTATGTGGACACACCGATACAAACTGGTTTTGATAGATGCGGGCAGACAGGTACAGGTTGGTTTCTATAGATGTAGAAAGATGCCAGTGAGAGACGGATTTCGAAGTAAAAGACTGTAAATTTGGATCAACCAGTATAAACTGGTTTCTATTGATGGCTAAAGCTGTGTACAGACTGGTTTCCAAGAGGTGGATAAACAGCACAAACTGGTCCCTGAGATGAAGACTGACCAGTACAGACCAGTTTCTGACAGATGAGCACAGACTGGTTTCTAAGACGTGGATGAACAGATTGGATTTTATAAATGGAGACAGACCAGTGCAGACTGGTTTCTGTTGACACTGATGGGCCAATACAGTAGATGTGAACAGACTTGTCTCTGGATCTGGTGGATGGTTATCGAACTGGGATTCTCACCACTGCCGTCCTCCTGCCTCATGTTGCTGGACTGTGTATCCAAACTGGGTTTCTTTAGAACCGGAGAAGATCTTGAAGTTCTTTGTGTCAAAGTTGAAACAGAGCTGAAGATCTGTAACACAGAAGAAGATGGTTATTTCAACACTTAGCTGATTCGATTGCGAACTGAAAGCTGCCCAGTATAACCAGTCAAGACCATTCATAACTGCACTTTTTAGTATATTTTTTTGTGTTTGTTGTCTTGATAAATGGTCGTTGGATTTCCAGCTGCTCTAGTTTGAATCTGATGGCAGAAGAAAAAGAAATCACAGAGTCATGTCTACACCCACATGAGCATAAAATAAACCGAAAATCAAAGGCAGTTACAACACAGATTAAGATCACTTCCTCTTGGAAAAACGGTCACTCCACTATCACTCTATAACTGTCACTCTGTCACACACAGGAACCCTCTGCTAGAAGGGAAAGGTTTATGTCTCTTTTTTCGAGGCACTTTGAAATGTAGGAAAGTCTCTAACTGAAGACATAGATGAGGAATGCTGAAGGAAAATGGCTTCCGCAAAAAGTAAATTACACTTCATCACTAAAAGATCTCCTGGACTTAAACTTTCCTCTAAGAGCCCATCTGGCCTGGGATCCAGACTCTGTTTCTCCTCCACTTTCCCACAGAAAAGAAAGAATTAAAATACTAAATCACACACAGGTGCTCCTGATATTTTCTCCTTCGCCACAGGTATGTGGAGGGAGGCGATATTATAAACAACTTCCAGCAAAACAACAACCAAAACAACAAACCAGAAAGACCAAATCAACAACACTACAAATAAATAGAATCAATACATGTCTGTCAGCCATGGGTGAAACACAAAATGACAAAGGGCTACTGGACTGTATTAGACAGTTCAACATGTTTCCTCCATCTCATTAATATTAATCATATAAATAAGTGATCACTAATCACACGAATCACTTTACCTGCCGACTGTGACCTGAAGGAACTTTAACAGAATCAAAACAGAAATAAATGTTTTGCTTTTTTTCCTTCAACTGATCCTGTAGTTATTAACTAACCACTGTTAATGGGAACACTTAGTTAGTTTGTTGCTTAGTTACAGTTTACAGCATGTCAGTTAGTTAGTTAATCAACTGCAGTACCTAATTTTCTAGTTCCTTATTTATAGTATCAGTTACCACAGTATTTTGCTAGTTAGCTAGCTAGCTAACACACATACACACACACACACACACACACACACACACACACACACACACTAGCTCTTGCTAGCTACCTAGCTACCTAGTTAGTTAGATAGTTAGTTAGTTAGTTAGTTAGTTAGTTAGCTCAAGTATGTTCATTTCTTGCATTATCCAGTTAGATACAGTGTTGTTCAGTTATCTGTTGCTAGCTAGCTCATTACAGTATGTCTTAGTTATTTGCATCTTGTCAACAGTTAGTTAGTTAGTTAGTTAGTTAGTTAGTTAGTTAGTTAGTTAGTTAGTTAGTTTGTTTGTTTGTTTGTTTGTTTGTTGCTACAGCAACAACAACAACCTGCAGCTCCCTGAATCATCTGTATGATCTGCAGTTCACTGGACTTTTTATTTTCTTTTTAGTACTTTAAGTATCAACCTGTTCACCCGACCGAACCGTCTGGGCTTAGAAATGACGTATTTGAGTTGTAGACCTTCTTGTTTGAGTCCTGAGACAATTGAGCATCAGTTACTGTCATTTGATATTTGTCTTTGTCGCCACCTTCAGTCATATTTCCTTAGCTTGATAAATTGGCACGAATGAAATCTGTCCAAAGCTAGACACATGGACACATGGCTTCTTCATTATCTTCACAGAGGACAGAGCCTCCTCACTGTTCATCAGGAACCCTTCACCTCCCTCCTCTTCCTCTCTCCTCCCTCTCCTGCAATGACCAGCTCTGCAGCTTCCTCTGGTTCCAATTAAAGTCTTTATCAGGAGGTCAGTTGACAGGAGGAGGGATGGTGGCCTGGAAGACCAAGCAGGATGATGAAAATGACGTCACTGCACTTTTTCAACTTTAGTTTCCATGGCAGGAATTGGTGAGCGGCCAGGAAAAGAGGGAAAGAGATGATTTCATCCCCTCAACAGAAGTCCAATAGGTTGAATTTAATCTGTATCATCCAGATGAATGAGAATAAGAATGATCAATTATCAGTGAGGACGATCCAAGGCATTCTTCCTCCATGAGATCACTACATTGACTGTTTGTGTGGCATGCCGAGAGAGAAGTCAAAAAACAGATTTTGATAGAAAAAGAGTGTCTTGATTTTTCCTTCCTCATGGTTTTGTGCTCAGAGCTTCAGTGACCTTCCAACTATTTCAGCTTTTTCTTTTCAGCTCAGACTGAGCGCCAGAAACTGTGTCACTCTCTTTAAAGTAAGAGCAGCTGAAGAGAGAAGAGATATGAAATGTGCTTGTCACTTCTGAAATTATAAATGGATGGATGGATGGATGGATGCTAATTTAACCCTCATCTCATCAAATCTCATGTTATCAATTTTTATCTAATCTATTCTCATCTCATTTCATCTCTTCTCATGCCACCTCAACTCTTCTAATCTTATCTCAATTCATTTCATCTCATTTTTACCTAATCTCATTTCATGTAATCTCAATATTCACCTAATGTGATGTAAACTAATGTAAAAGTTGTCTAACATCATGTATTAGCTAAATTCCTTTTATCTCATTTAAAATTATTTTGTCTCATCTTGTTTCATCTCTCGTCTTATCTTCACTTGCAAAAACTTCAAAAGAGGTTTCCCTCAGTTTTCTTTTCTTTCCTCCAGTCTCATCTTATCTGATTTCATTTTCATCTCACCTCATCTCTTCTAATTTTATCTAGTTTGATTAGAAGAATTTCTCATCTTACCTCCATACAACCGAACAATGACTAGATCTAGTATATCAAACCTAATCTAGCTAATTTCATCTAAATTTTTTATCTCTTTCACTCTTTCTCTTTGGACTGTGTTTGGACTTTTGTTTGTTTCCTGTTTTACTTTGAAATTACTTACCTTTCGTGTCTTACGGTTGTTTGACTTCCTGTCTTTGTTTTGCTTTTCCCGCCATTGTGATTGTCTGCCCCGCCCTAATGATTACACCTGTGTCTTGTTGCTCCTCCCCTTGTGTCTGGTCCAATCCCAATATCAAAGACCTGAACACTCACAGACTTAATGGATGTCACCTGGTGAGTGATCGAGTGTCAGTCAGTATTCCACTTCAAGTTGATGTTGGCATTAGACGTTGTCCAAACCTTGAATTTTATTCACCCAACCTCATGGCCTACATTCAACCAAATACCACCGTCAAACAGCTGCTTCTCTGCAGGGTCAGCCCAATGCATTTCATCTCATCATCTTTACTCACGCCAATTAATCTCTTCTACTCTCGTCTAATTTCACTTAATTTTTACTCATCTAGAGTTATTTTGTCTTTTACACCTGACTTGTTTTGATCTCATCTAACCCCTACTCTAATCTCTTCAATTTAATCTCAGTTTAGATTGATGTTTCATCTCATTTAAATAAATTGATCAATCTTTTATGTGATCCAGAGATTTTGTCATCTCATCTCAATTTGTCTCATTTAATCTAATCAAATTTTTACCTGATTTTTGTCTCATCTTATTTCTAATGATATTCTATGTATTCTCTAATCTCACCTCATTTTATTACAGTGCGTTTCATCTCATGTCATCTGATGATGATCTGATCACATTTCTTCCGTTCTCATTTCAACTCATCCTTTCTAATCTCATTTCATTTTATCTCAGTGCAACTCATATAATCTCATTTGACCTTGTTTTGTTTTGTGTCATCTCTTTTCTTGAAATCTCTGTTCATCTCATCTCATATTTGTGGATACTCTGTGATCTCATGTCTATTTTTCTTATTCAATTTAATCTCTCGAATATAACCCTCATTGTATCTCATCTCACACCAGTTCTTCCCTAATCTCATCTCATTTTCTCAAGCCAACTCATCTCCTCTAATCACATTTGTTTATCTCAATATGTTTCAAACATTTTTGTAAATGTCATATTTATATCTCATTTTTCTCAGGTCAAATCATCTCATTTTTATTATATATTTTATCTCATCTTGTTTCAACTAATTTTGCCTCAGATGATTAAATTTAGTCTCAATCTCACTTTATCTTCCTCTGTATTCGAGTCTGTTTTAATCTCATCTCATTTCATTTTAAATGTGCCAGTTTTGATCATCATAGCTGATGCTTCTGCTTGAGCTGGGCACTAATTTCCTCCCGTTCCGTGACCCTTTGACCCCGACCATGATCTTTTGACCTTGTGGTTGTTGCCTATGTGCTGAAGTATTTCCCCTGCGCTCTGGTTCGTCTCCTCCAGCTGTGTAAATGAGCGCAGAGCCCCAAAAACCCGGCGGTTTGTTTGCCAGCCAAGGCAGCGGTGATGAATTTGGCTGCTGAGGACAAAAATAAAAGACACTTGAAAAGAGAGGAATAATGGGCGAACTGTCTCTGTCTTTAAGTCGTGTTTGTTTCCTCTGGGGCTGAGAGGAATCTGCTCCTGTCTGCGCTGAGCCAAGGACCAGCTCGATTTATCGGAGCTGCTGGCGCGAGACAAAAAGAGACTTGGCAAAGCAGAGATACGAGATCTAGATCCAAGTCTGACAGTCTCCTATCGCTGAGACTGGACGATCTGACTGATCTTGACGATCCTCCGTAGCGCTGATGACAAATTTTTCAAATTCTTCTACACGGCCGAGCAGACTCTGTGACTTATTCTGTTTGTATGTGTTCATACTAAGGTGATTTTTCCAGATGTGTCTTCGCCGCTCTGATAATTGAAAACAGATTAATCTCCAGCTGCAGCTACTGCAGCAACAGAGAGAATATTTTTGTTAGAGGAGAAACAAAGTCTGTGCTGTTTTTGCAAAATCTCCAGTTTTCAGATCAGACGCAGCAGCGGGTAGCACATCTAATCAGGTCAAAGATGGGATTGATTTAGCGAACAGAGCTCTTGTCGAGCAGCTCGCAGCCAAATGGCGTCTGTGTGACTTCCTCCAGCAGGCAGGCAGACGGCTCTACTGGCTCAGCGTCACTGTGGACTGATGCTCACGTTGACCACAGCCAGATAACCCTTCACCCTCCTGACAGGCAGCGCAGGTCAAAGGTCACAGCCCTCACAGTCTGTGTAATGTCAGAGCAGAAGCATCAGGCTCATCTGGTCCGACCCACCAAATGCCAAACTCCCTTAAGAAATCCAGATGTTTGAGTTTTTCTTGCTAATCAGCCAAGTTACAAAATAAAAAGGATAAAATTCAGAAGATTTTTTTGGATCATTAGTCACAAATCGTAAAGTCAACATGAATAAAATCAACCAAGCAGCACTTATTTTAAAGATTGACACTCATACAAATGTATATAAACTCTTTTCTCCATATTCAGAGTTAGTCTGTGAACTCACCAAAAACTCCTGAGCTCCTAAAGGGATTTGTGGTCGACATTTTTCCTCAGTTACTCCTTTTTAAAGCCAAGAATTCACTTTAAATCTCAAAATAATCAATGTGTGCAAGCAATCACAAGTCAAAACTTGGATTATATATGTGCTGAATTAAACAGTGACTCCTTCTGTTTTAGAAAACGTGTTGAGTCACAGACTGTGGTGAGAATATCTTTCCCAGTGGACAAGAAGAAATTTAAATTCACCATTTTTTGAATGACGTTTGGTGTGAAAGTTTCTCTTTTACATAAGATGACACGTATCAAGAGCCGACTCCATCACCATCCAGTGCACACACAAAAAGTGAAGTTGAGATTTATTTTCTTTAGTTATATAAAAGTTTTTTTTAAACATCAGACAAATCAGTCAGAGATCTGTCGCTGAAGTCAGAGCTGCTTCTTCATGACAAATAAAATAAAACCACCATGTGTGTCTGTGGTTACTAACAAGAGCTGCTGTGATGACAAGCCAGCGGCAGGACGGCCAAGTAATATTTCTATTATGGTTTGTTTTGTAACGGTGGAGCGCCACATGGGTGGAGTGTGACAGCAGAGAGAGGACGGGACACTCGGATCCCAGCGACTCCTACCTCCCGCTGTCAGACTTTAAATCCTGGATGTCCCCAAATTCTGTCAAACTCGACGGTGATAAAGCTGAAGTCATTCTGTGTGACCCCACACGTTCTATCAGATGATCTCGGCGACAGCTCTGATTATATTGATCGGCTGTGAGGAACGTAGAGGTGATGTCTGATGCCAAGCTGAGCTTCTATAACAAAGTCAGACGTGTTAAACGTCTTGTTTTTAACCAGCTCAGGGTCGTTTCTAAAACCACTGATCTACAAACAGTTTCACATGCTTTTATTTATTCTCTGCTTGATTATTGTGACGCACGTTATTCAGGTATCAGCCAGACCTCCGTCTCCAGCTCGTACACAGTGCTGCTGCTCGCCTCTCGCCTCCCTTCACTGGCTCCCGCGAGGTTTCAGATTGATTTTTAAAATTTCATTACTGACTTTTAAAGCTTTAAATGTCTCTGCCCCCAGTTACATCTCCGAATGACTGACGAGGTTTGTGTCCAACCAAGAACTGAGATCTGCAGCTGGAGGTGTGCCGGGGGACCGGGGTCAAGGTTTGTGACTGAGTCTGGGTTCACTATTAGACCCCGACACTCTGGACCTCTTTAACTTCCTTTAAATCTCTTCTTCAATCACATTCCTTTGTCTCAGCCTTTGGTAACTTCTGATTCATGTTTTATTTATATTTATTTTTACAAACTATTGTCCGATCATATTGCATGATGTTGATTTGACATGATTATTCTTATGTTTTTTCTTGTAAAGCATTTTGTAACTTTAGGAAAAGTGCTATATAAATAAAGTTATTATAATTAACCCCACCTGTCTGGGACATCAAGGAGGTTAAATCAAATGCTAGAAAGCGGCGTTGGACTGGGTGCAGGGAGAAGCTTGTGTAGGCAGGTGAAGCGAGGTCTCGGCGTCAGCGACCACAAACTGACGAGCAGCAGCAGCAGCATGACGGATGTTTTGCTGTGTGAGTTTAACGATCGGCCTAAAAGCCACAACGCACCATAAAAACCACTTCACCCTCCGAGCTCCTGGAGAAGTGTTCATCACATCGCAGCGAGAACGACGCCGAACCCCACCCAGATTCAATTTACAGGGGCCAGTGGGATCACAGTGGGATCATAACACTCCCGCCTCGATGTGTGGAAACACAATTTCATCAGAGGGAAACAGGAAAATGCTCCGAGTTCATCCACTGGGAACGAAGTCTCATTTGTAAATTCACTGTTGCTGAAGACGGATCTGCTCTCCACCGCTCAGATACAACGACTGTTTACCGGACTGTCATCAGGTTAGTAAAGAGTTAACTGACTGTGGTGACCTTTGTTTTCCACCTGGACAAAGTGGAAATCTTCTTCAGATGCAGTTTGAATTAAAAATGGTCAGAAAATCCATGAAGTTTGAACATTTAGAGGATGATTCTTAATGAGCCAGAATTTATTATCAGAATTAATATTATCTTTATGACTCAATGAAACAATCCAGCTTTGTAATGTCAGGTGTGATTGGCCAGGTGTGTGGTTCAGACTCCTCTCTCAGGCTCTCTTCTCGTTTTTATTCCTCCATGCCGGCGACAGTCAGAGCGGCAGCCATTTTGTTTTTAGGTCATCCGTATGTACGTCTCATTCTCGTGGACACAATCTCAGTAACGACCTGAAGGAACTTCTTCAAATTTGGCACAAATGTCCACTAGGACTCAAGGAGGAAGTTAGTCAATTGTGGTGACTAAAGGTCAAAGGCCAAAGGTCACGGTGACCTCACAAAACACTTTACTCAAGACTTCACACAACATTTATGTCAAAATTTCAGACAAATAGACAAAGAGGGATGTGACCTGGAACTAGCCTGAGTGGCGGAGGGATACAACAACGAGGAGGAGGCTCTAGTTACCTCTGTGATTATATATATGTACACAAGCGAATTGTTTTGTCACCTTCTGTGACATCGGTCTGTCGCTCGTCCTGCAACACGTTCATATTGTTGGCTGTAATGAAGGAAACACCCTCATCCACACTAACACAAAGTCGACCTCCATCTTGATGAGCGTATTAGCTCAGTCCATACTGTTACGCCTGAGCGTGTGCGAGCCGGTGTAAACAGGAAGTAGATTGTCTCCTCTGCAGTTGTAGCATTAAAACAGAGAATGTAAGTGAACAACAGCTGCTAGCAAAGACAACAAGGTCAGTAACACAGTCATTCATTATCATGTTGTTTTCACCACTGGTAGTCCAGGCTGATGACAGCCAATCAGGAGAGACCGTGAGTGTGACCTCATTGTTTACAGAGGTCTCACTTTCTGTCCATCCAGACTACAACACAACCCCAGAGTCTTCAAAATAAAACACAACCCCAGAGTCTTCAAAATAAAACACAACCCCAGAGTCTTCAAAATAAAACACCACCCCAGAGTCTTCAAAATAAAACACAACCCCAGAGTTTCCAAAATAAACACAACCCCAGAGTTTCCAAAATAAAACACCACCTCAGAGTTTTCAAAATAAAACACAACCCCAGAGTTTCCAAAATAAAACACAACCCCAGAGTTTCCAAAATAAAACACCACCTCAGAGTTTTCAAAATAAAACACAACCCCAGAGTTTTCAAAATAAAACACAACCCCAGTGTCTTCAAAATAAAACACAATCCCAGAGGTTCCAAAATAAAACACCACCTCAGTGTTTTCAAAATAAAACACAACCCCAGAGTTTTCAAAATAAAACACAACCCCAGTGTCTTCAAAATAAAACACAATCCCAGAGGTTCCAAAATAAAACACCACCTCAGTGTTTTCAAAATAAAACACAACCCCAGAGATTTCAAAATAAAACAAAAAACCCAAAGTTTTCAAAATAAAACACAACCCCAGAGTTTTCAAAATAAAACAATTCCAGCAGAGCTTCTGAAAGTCTCTGTTTTAGCTGCTGAAAAAGAGAAATGTGGACGTTTCTCTTCCACCTGCTTCCAGTCTCCAGCTGAACACACAAAAACTTCTCGTTACAGCAGGACAAGTGACAGTTACTCCTCTAGTGCTGATGACAAAGACAAGTCGGGTCAGAACTAGCTGTAAACTCCTACTATAAACCCTCATACACGCTCATAAATCTTGATGAAGTCTTCCAGAGGCTAATAAAAGTTTAGAAGGTTAAGATGGCTTTGAACAAACCCACATGTTCTGCTTCAAAGATCTACACAGAGGAAAACACCGACCCTGGACCTCAGTCACCGTCCCACAGCAGAGGCGTGTTAGTGAAGCTGAAGAGCCGTGAGGCCGAACTATAAAGGAACGTGATAAATCAAACTTTCTTATCCATAGACTGGACTGATGACCCTTCAGAAAGACCCAGGTGTTGCCATAGAAACCGTCCTGACAACAACCAGAAAAACATTCAAAGAGACGAAGGTTCAAAATGAAAGTTGATATTTTCTTAAACATGAAACAGGCAGAAGATCAGCTGTTTAAAGATCATCAATACATCTTTTAATTCACTGCATCATTAAACTGTCCTCTCTATAGTGTCATCAATCTGTCACCATGGCAACAGGTGGCCTCCAATAAGAATCACTCTAATTAAGAGGCTTTAAACTCACATCGATGCAACAGTCCATCATCATCATCATCATCATCATCATCATCATCAGCAGCAGCAGCAGCAGCAGCACCTGTCTATCTGACATGAACACACTCATCCATTCACCTCTCTCTCTCTCTCCCTCTGTGTGTGTGTGTGTGTGTTGCTCGTTCGCCCGCTCACCTGGCAGGATGCTGCAGGTCCACAGCAGCAGCAGAAGGTGGAGATAATCCATGAGTGTGTGTGGCGAAGAGGTAGAGAGACAGACGGACAGAGTGTGTGTGAGTGTGTGTTTGTGTTGTTGGAGGGCTGATTCTGAAACTCTGCTGCTCTGATGTGTGAAGGAGAGAGAGGAGGAGGAGGAGGAGCGTGATGAACACACCTCCTTCTGCCCCATGTGTCTGCTTCAACACACACACACACACACACACACACACACACACACACACACACACACACACACACACACACAGATCTCTGGCTTTTAAAGAGCTTTTAACTTCACCTTCCTTTTTCAAAACAGGAGCTTTAATGTGGCGATCAGAGCACAAACAGGAAATGCCTCCATTTGTGTCTGTGATCGCAGCGAAGACCAGATGTGAACATCTGTCCAATAACCTTGAGGAGAAGTTACTCAGGAATGCGGGATTCCTGAGTAACAGGTAGCCGGTTGTAAATACTTTAAAACACAGTGTAAATACAGTTAGAACAGAAGCTCAGGATCTGATCTTCATGTTGAAGTTCAACCCAGTTTAACTTTTGACTTTAAAGCTCCATATTTTCTTCTTCTGTGTTTTATTTGAAGTGTTGATCCATCAGAAGATATAAAAACCATCTCAGTGTAGTTTTACATCTCCTCTCTCAGGCTTCTCTCTGCAGCTCTAGTAACAACAGGTCGGTGAGCCAATCAGAAGAGAGGAGGCTCTGAGCCTCTCTTCTGATTGGCTGACTGTTTTCTGAGTGATCCAATAAAAATAAAGCAGATTTCAGGTAAAAACACTCAGAGAAACCAAATCCTGCAAGGTTTGGATGGTGGGTGCAGGTGGGCGGGGCTTGGTGACTGCTTTGTTGTGACGGCTGGTTTTAAGGCTCAGGGGCCGGTTGCACAAAACACCTTTGATTTTCTACTTTAGTCTGACACTTAAGTTTAAGAAAGATAATTAGAAAACATTTACTACTTAAGGAGAAGACTCAAGGGTGTTAACTGTTTTTATCTTAAGGAAACCTTAGATTATTATTCTGTCAAAGCTCTGTGATTAAAGACAGTAACATTATCTAAAAGACTTTCATTTTATCTCATGAATTCTGTTTCACATCTTTCATAATTGAAACTGTGTTTTGAGTTTAACTCATTATACTGATGAAACAGAAGATCAGAGGGGATAAGCCTGATATAACTTAAATAAATGAAAATGAAAAACTGGGCAACTTTAATGACCATTGAGTGACATTTTGTCCAATCAGGCAACAGAAGTTGTGTTAATCACAGCGCTGGTAAACTTGTGAAGACTAACATTGCGCTGTCGTTGCCTAATTCATCTAAAATTGACCCGTAGTTGCAGATTGATTAGTTTTCTCATCATCATAATCTGTAGCTTTTACCTGCCACAACCACTGACAGTCAGTGTCCTTCATACACTTAAGTTTGTTCAGATCTAACAACATGAGTGAGCTTTACAGGAGCTAGTAGTTAGTTGTTGCCCCCTGTTTCCAGTGTTTATGCTAAGCTAAGCTAAGCTAACCAGCTGCTGACTGTAGCTTCATATTTCCTTGGATCAATCAGAACATCTGAGTCTCAGAGAGAAAGCACTTTCAGTAAATGGCTAATCTAGTGAGAACCGGCCTCTTGTCCCCAGACTGTAAGTGTGTCAACGCATGTTTGTTTCCACAATGTCATTAATACACACACGCACACACACGCACACACACACACACACATACACACACACACACACACACACACACACACACACACACGTTCCCTCCCCGTCAATAAAAAGATACTGGCGTGCTGCGAGCTGGACGGCGGCAGGCTGCTGTCACTCTGCTGGAAATAACAAGTGGAAACTCAGAGTCAAAGCAGCTGAGTTAAAGTGAAACAGACGGTAAAACAGCCTGTAAATCAGCCTGAGGGTCAGTCAGTGAACACAACGCCCCGTTGCTGCCCAACACATGTACTGTACAGGCAGACAGGGGGACAGACAGGGGGACAGACAGAGGGACAGGGAGACAGGTGGGACATGACCTGGACCAACAGATGATTTTTCTTCATTGTTTTTTCACAAAAAGAGAAAATTACACCAAAGCTTTTAATCTGAAAGGATTAAAATCTTCCTGTGAATAACAGACCTAATATCATGATGTCACATGCAGATGTTTGTGCACATGTGCATCTTTATTGAGACTGATGGAAACAGAACTAACCCTAACCCTATGGCTTTATACACTGATGCAAAGAGCGGATATCCACGTCTCTACCTTTGTGAAGCTTCAGTCTCAGACCTACAGAAAGAGACGAGACGAGATAAAATGAGATGAGAAAAGTTAAGATGAGATAAAATAGAGATGGGATGAAGTAAATCAAGATGAGATGACTGAGATAAAATGAGATAGGTTTGAGATGAGATGAACCTTTATTGATCCCTGTAGAGGAAATTCAAATTTGACACAGCAGCACAAGTGAAAATTAAAAGAATTAAATAAAAATAGAAGCAGAATCTAAAATAAATAAGATAAAGATAAAAAGATAAACATACAATGTAAAAACATGTCCTTATACTATGATATATGACAACTATACATATATGTGTGTATATATATGTATATATACATATATATATAGGAAAAGGGTGATATTTAAAATATACAATATAAATATAACTGCATGAATCTGTTGTCGTCTCTGTGGTTCACAAAGAAAATACTGCAACACAAAAACTCCACAATCAAGATGAGGATTTCAAACCAGCAGTAAATCTGTGGCGAAAACCACGACAGTAAATCTGCTACAAGGTCTTTTCACATAAAGTCCAACTGCTGCTTTAACAGTTGTTTAAAGGGACTGAGGTCCTCACAACACTGGTGTTTCATTTCAAACTCTGCAAACTGACCTGATTGGACGGATTTCAGATAGTTTTCAGTGAGTCTGGAGTCTGTCTGGAAAAGATTAAAGATTTAACCACTTAAACAAAATTATGTTTTATAAAAGAAATCTCCATTAAACACGTGTGATTATAAATGTACAGGAAATGTAGCCGATGTAAATTCATGGCAGAGCTCAGAGTCGATCCCTGACAACAGAGCGACGAACATCACAAACATCACAAACATCACAAACATCACAAACATCGCAGTCCAGAGAATAAACTGCTCTGAGATCATTTCAACCACAGAACAAATACCCAGCCGGAGACGGAGAACACTTCTGTAATGAAAGTCACTGAGCGTCTCAACACAGCTCTTTCATTTCCTGAATCTCAAATGTTGGAAAAAAAACGACACGTTGGACACAAACACAGAGAAAACAACAACTGTGGAGAATAAACGTCTCACAGCTCTTTGACTTACATCACCCTGGCTTCTCAGACCCAGGATCAGTTTGTTTCCTTGGCATCACCCAGTGAAGAATCACTGACAAGTTAGTGAGAGTTACACAGATAATCACAATAAAAGTCTCCTGACCGCTACACCTCCACCTGCACACCTGCTGCCTCTCACCTGCCAGATACAGATGTTCATATACACCTTGTTTTCTAAAGGGCGGGGCCAGCTGCACAAAACACCTTAAAGTAAGATTTCCCTTAAAGTCTGAGTTAAGGTTTCCTGAAATAAAAACAGTTGCCTGAAGACTTCTCCTCAAAGTTTCCTTAAAATATTCACTTAAATATTTAAGGTTTTCTCCTTATCTTAGTCTTATACTTAAGGAATCACTTAAAGTCAGTTAAACTGTTGCACAAAACACCTGAGTGACCAAACTAAGGATAAAAGTGAAGGTCCCTGTGATTGTGTCTTCACTGCAGCCGGAGCTGAGTTCAGTCCCACTCTGTTGTTCAGCCTGTGGGAGTCTTTGCTTTTCTCTGCACAGCGTCATTATTCCATGACCATGACGTGACTTCTCTTCCTCCTGAAACTAGAGAGAAATGCTCATAAATCCGGCTCCGGAGACGGAGCAGCACTCAGATCAGATAGAGACAGAAACTTCAAATCACCTTTAGAACAACTCAAACACGAGTGTGCAACTTTCTGTGCTGAAGTTTTCTTTCGTTATTATGGTTTACAGCTCTTACGTATAAAATAAGGAAAAATTCAAGGTTTGTTTTTTGTTCTTTTTTACTTTAATGAGCTGTTAACCTCTATGATACTGTACAGAGTCTTTAATGAGTGACATGTATAATCAGCTGACGTGCTGATTCTGAATCTGTGCAGCACGTAGTGAAACTTCTACAGTTTTATTAGGAAAAACACAAAGGTTTGAAAAAACAAAAAAGTCTTAATGTGGATCCTTCTGACTGAAGCAGCAGCTGAAGTTTCTCTTCAATCCCTTCTACTCTGTTAGTGTGTTCCTGTGTGTCGGTAAAGTCCTGCAGTAATCAAGCTGCTGCAGCAGCTCTGCTGCCTCTGATCTTAATAACACAATGCAACAGATGCTCATGTATAATATACTGTATATATATATATATACTGTATATACTGTATATATATATATATATATATATATATATATATGATGCAGGAGCTGTTTTATGTCAGTGAAAGTCAGTGGGTGATTGTTGTGAGTTTTTGGTTCCAGGCGAAGCAGCTTTACAGTTACAGATGCTGGATAACTGGTTCCAGATGGTCCCAGATGGTCCCGGGTTCTTGGTTCTGGGTTCTGGGTTCTGGGTTCTGGGGTCTGGGTTCTTGGTTCTGGGTTCTGGGTTCTGGGGTCTGGGTTCTTGGTTCTGGGTTCTGGGTTCTGGGGTCTGGGTTCTTGGTTCTGGGTTCTGGGTTCTGGGGTCTGGGTTCTTGGTTCTGGGTTCTGGGTTCTGGGGTCTGGGTTCTTGGTTCTGGGTTCTGGGTTCTGGGGTCTGGGTTCTTGGTTCTGGGTTCTGGGTTCTGGGGTCTGGGTTCTTGGTTCTGGGTTCTGGCCTGAGGCTTCCAGTCGAGCATCAGGACAGACTGACGTGTTGAAGTGTGTGTCCACACTGTGACGTGAGCAGCTGCTCAGATTATCGTTAATGTATTTTCTGGTTTACAAACTGGGTTTTGTGCAGAAGCTCAGAGAGACAAAGAATTTTTTATTCTGCTTAGGTGGAAAAAATTCACCTGCCAAAAACCCTGAGAAGCTGCTGAAAAAGACTTTTCTTTTACAGCCTCTTGAGGCTGAAATGAGTTTTATAAAAAAAACTGACAAATAAATAAATAATTTCTCTTTCCTTCAGGGCTTCTGTAGATTACATTAAGATATGTGAATCATTACATTTACTTCCTCCATCATCTGTCTCTTTGTAAAGTGACGTCTCGGTGAAACAGCTGTGAGCTGGTTTGTCGTTTATCACGAGGCAGCTACTAAAATATTTCACATGTCAGATTCATTCTGTGGAGCTGGATGAAATGATGCTGTATGAAAACTTCAACATTAATAACAGTGTACTTCCTGCTGGTCGAGTTTTTTAAGATACACTGTGTAACCAAGACATGTCTGCTTTTATTCTGACGGGGAACTTCAAACCCCTCTTCCTGTCACTCTCTCTCTCTCTCTCTCTCTCTCTCTCTCTCTCTCTCCTCTGAGTCGGTGTCTCCACCTGCTGTTCTTGTTTGTGGTGGTTGTGGAGAGATGAATCCTGTTTTACTGGAACATTAAACATCTGTGTTAGATATATTATTATGGGCTGTAGCTCAGCTGATCGACCCCAGCACCTCCGGTCACATGACGAAGACTGAACTCCACATTCTCCTGATGGAAAAACAGAAACGTTTGAGTTCCTGTATCAGACTGGTTGTTCTGGTCGGCTCCCAGTCTGACGCCTGAGAAACAGGTTCAAGTGGAGAAACAGCCTGAAAAATCACCTGGACAATAGAACTTAGTAAAACACAAGGATGATGAAAAGGTTAAAGGTCACCTGTAGAGCTGCAGTTAATGATCAGTTTCATTAAAGTTCATCTGATCAATATTTTCTCAATCAATCAATGTTTTTATTTATAAAATTAAAACAAAACGTTCAAATGTCTGTCAGCAGCAGCTGCCAAACAAAAACCGTGAAATTAAAGTAAAATATCCTAATTCAAATAAAGTGTAAAGACAATAAAATTACAGAAAGTTTCATTAATATTTCTACAGAGAAAAACTGTTATTTTACAGATTTCTCCTGATTTATTATGATCGAACTCCTTCAATAAAGTGACGCCACTAAAGTTTCTGTCAAGAAACTTTTTCCTAATAATAAAATTCAGTGTCAATCAATGAAATATTAACACAAGCTTAATATTGTAAAGTAAACCTTTTGTTTTGGAAGACAAAGTAAAAAATACTGTGTAAAACATTAAAATCATCTCAAACTTCAACTTGCAGTATTTGTGTCAACATTGAATCTTTAAGTGTAAAGTAATGTTAAAACCTGTAGAAGCACAATCTAAATACAATATTTACTGATTCAGATTCAGATCAATTTTCTTACATTTCTCATAAAATATAATAAACTGAAGAAATGCCAATTAAACTGTTAAGTCTCTGTATGTAGTCTTTCAACTAAAGTACAACATGACGTTCATTTTTCAAATGATGGTCCTATTTAAAAGAAAATAGACGTTAAAGCAGAGTGGCTTTAGGGCGTGGCTACTGCGTCAATACATGTAAGGTGTAACAGCCTGCTTTATGCTGAGAGATGTGTGTTAGTTAGCAGATGTTTTTAAAAACAAACCTGTTGTTGGCTGTAACTGTGTACCTCGGCTCAAATTAGGGTCAAAATGATTTTGAGCTTGTAAAGTGATGTTCACAAATAAATTCCAATGTTTGTAGTTGTAAATCAACCTTTTGTAAACCTGTAAAATAAATCTGCAGGAGAAATTCAAGTTTGCGTATGTGAAACAATTGCACTTGTGTTGAAGAGATTTGTATTTGTTGACAGTCTGAATCAGAACTCAAATGATCAATGTTAAAGAGACACTGTAAAAGAAGAAATGGATTTGTCAACATCTGTGTTGTGATACAGAGAAAACAGTAAAACTCTGGTCAAAAGTTCCCACAGTGACACTGAAGTGACAAGGATCAAAATCTGTCCTTGTCAGTGTCTCACACTGGGAATGTTGCTCACTGAGTTTTACAGTTTTCTGCTCTTTATCTCTGCACACAGATGTCCACAAAGCATTTCTTCTTTCCCTGTGTCTGTGTTTAACCACCACTGATCATTAGTTCAGTTTTGATCCACACAGTCTCAACAAATACAAATCTCTTTGCCACAAGCACAATTTGCTCAGCGGCGGGAGAGTGACTCCATAGAGGTGGCTGTGATCCCGGAGAACCAGCACTGTGGAGCGATAGCGGACATCCACAAGGCTCAGCTCGCTTGTGATTTATCTTTTAATGAAATATGAAAAATTTAATTGACATTATTTATAATTATTATATTTGATTTGTTGCAGTTGGAGTGGTGTTTGTGTCAGCTGATGTCTCATGATGATCTCAGTCCAGTGTTCCCTCTCTTTTAGCTCTGTGTTTGGTCTCCACCAGCTCCTGAGGGAAACACATATATATATTATATATATATATTTTGACAGAAACACACAAACACCATCTCCATGATTTGGATTACCTTCAAAATAAAAGTCTCAACATGGTAAGAGGGAATTATTGGCTATTGGCAATTTATACTGCCAAACACAGAAGCACAGACACTTTCAAAATAAGAGTCTCAAAAAGTTAAGAGGTAAGGTAGGTCAGAAAAGTTTGAACATGTGAAACATGAAAACTGTGTTCAGTAGGAAACAGATGGAACTGACCCACCAGAACTGCAACCTGGAGCCAAACCAGACTCTTCATAGATATGCTGCTACCTCAGAGACGGATGTGTTCACCTCACACACTCTTTATAGTGTGAACTGAACACTGACAGATCAGATTGTGAAAGCAGTTGTCAGTGTAGTACAGCTCATGCTCATTAGTTTTTATTCACAACTTCATTGTTGTCATTGAAAAGGTTTTTAATAAATAAACCTGTGATTAAATTCTACTGAGTATGTTTCATATTTACCATCTGCCTCATGATGAATCTAACAAGTCACTTTGGTGAATTAGTGTTTTCATTGTTATTTAAATTGATAAGTTCATAAGAACAAATTAGAAAAGCACAAACTCTAGTATCTGTCTCTAGATCCTGTGTTGTCACTGTTGAAGGACGGACACATTTAAACATTTCTATCATGTTTGTTGTTGATTAAAGCAACATGAAAAGTCTTTGATTAATTACAGATTCAGGAGAAACTTCAGTGTGTTGTGATTTCTATACTGTGCTGCTGCTACTGTTCAAATTCATACCAGACACGCTCCATAAAAACCATCAACAAAAAGGCTTCATAAGAACTTTATTTACATTAAAACTGCATTAATTTCAACAATTTATACAATCAACTGTAACTGACAAATTAAAACTAGAATACAGTTGTGAATGAAGGTGCAGGTGAACTTCACTGTCACAAGACAAGTCTGCATCAAAAAGAGGTGGATAAATCTTATTTAGTAACAAGTATAAATTATAGTAGAGATGTAAAATAATATTCATAGCTCAGTGAGGACAGAGCAACAGTCTGACAGCTTGACTGTTGTGTGATAAACCCATTGTCCTGCTTTCCTCCCAGTGCATGCGGGATACATTCCAGTACTTCAAACTTTTTTAGTTTGATGTTTGAATGTTTGATTGGATGAAAAAAAGTTTGACACATTTCATCCAGAATCACAAAGTTTGAATGTAGAAGTCACATAAATATAAAACTAATAAGATTCACCCTGAAATTACAGAGAAGATCTTTAAATTGTTGTATGGACATTAACCTTTAAAATAACGAGCTACATTTTTAATTACAGATAATTACTGTCATTTTACAACAGATTTGTTTGTAATTTAGAAGAAAGCAGAAAAAATACTGTATAAATAATACAGTAATTTTTTCTTTACAAAAATGGGAAATGACTGTAATTTGATTATTATTGGCATGATGCTTCAAAAAGAAGTTTAGCTGTTAATTCAACAGATCATTTCTGTCATTTTACAGACTTTTATTCACAATTTAAAAAAAACAGGAAATTACTGTTATTTTCTGTAAAATTAGGAATTTGTTTTTACAGTGTATGTAAAATTCATAATATAGTTTATTAATAAATGTACATTACATATTTTA
>NW_019174575.1:218443-218779 GCF_002260705.1 Seriola dumerili | reverse complement strand
TCACACTTCAACACACACACACGTGGCATAGTTTGAAACTATTGTACTGTAAAAATATTTAGTTAAGTAAGAGGTGAATAATAGGTGAATGAGGAAATATCAAATTTAAAGAGTGGACGTATTTTATTTTGAAGAATAATGAGTTGTACAAGTTTCTTTAAATGTTTTCAACCTAAAAAAACACTCCTTACCACTCAGTATTAAAACAAACTGACTGAGAATAAAAGGAAGAACAAAAATCAAACAGTAGTAAGCCCTGCAGGCTGCGAGCCAGTTAATATGGTGAGTCCTATAAGGCCCTGGACAGGGCCATCAAGCACGCCTGTATACAGAAGG
>NW_019174575.1:211934-218418 GCF_002260705.1 Seriola dumerili | reverse complement strand
TCTATACTGTGCTGCTGCTACTGTTCAAATTCATACCAGACACGCTCCATAAAAACCATCAACAAAGCAAAGCTTCATAAGAAACTTTATTTACATTAAAACTGCATTAATTTCAACAATTTACAATCGACTGTAACTGACAAATTAAAAGTAGAATACAGTTGTGAATGAAGGTGCAGGTGAACTTCACTGTCACAAGACAAGTCTGCATCATAAAGAGGTGGATAAATCTTATTTAGTAACAAGTATAAATTATAGTAGAGATGTAAAATAATACTTCATAGCTCAGTGAGGACAGAGCAACAGTCTGACAGCTTGACTGTTGTGTGATAAACCATTGTCCTGCTTTCCTCCCAGTGCATGCTGGGATACATTCCAGTACTTCAAACTTTTTTAGTTTGATGTTTGAATGTTTGATGTGATGAAGAAAAGTTTGACACATTTCATCCAGAAATACAAAGTTTGAATGTAGAAGTCACATAAATATAAAACTAATAAGATTCACCCTGAAATTACAGAGAAGATCTTTAAATTGTTCGTATGGACATTAACCTTTAAAATAACAAGCTACATTTTTAATTACAGATAATTACTGTCATTTTACACAGATTTGTTTGTAATTTAAGAAAGCAGAAAAAATACTGTATAAATAATACAGTAATTTTTCTTTACAAAAATGGGAAATGACTGTAATTGATTATTATTGGCATGATGCTTCAAATAGAAGTTTAGCTGTTAATTCACAGATCATTTCTGTCATTTTACAGACTTTTATTCACAATTTAAAAAAACAGGAAATTACTGTTATTTTCTGTAAAATTAGGAATTTGTTTTTACAGTGTATGTAAAATTCATAATATAGTTTATTAATAAATGTACATATACATATTTTACTATGAACATTTCATAAAAGGGCATCATCACTCTTGATACAGGGGCACATACACGTATGTCATATGTCAGATTTTACTTTAATGAGATTCTGATAATAGAAACCTGGAGCTCAGTAATAATCTCACACCCATTTATAATGTGTGAGCTCGTTAATCTTCCTGCTCGGTGTCAGAGACGAGAGTCTGCTGCCCCCTGGTGGAGGACACACACACCTCTGAGGCTCATACAGTCGACACTGACAACCAGCATGTGATGAAACCTTTATTTAAAGCCTCATGATGAATGACAGATGTAAAAAAAAAAAAAAATGCAAAGGTCTGAAATCCACAAACAAACAAACAAACAAACAAACGAAGGCTTTTATTTTGTTAAAAACAATAATCATGTTGTGATTAAACAGGTGGACTGATGAATGAAAGAAAATGTGCTTTAACTTTCAAGATGCTGCGTTCACATCATCTCACAATGACTGTAATTTCTAGTGTGTGTGTGTGTGTGTGTGTGTGTGTGTGTGTGTGTGTGTGTGTGTGTGTGTGTGTGTGTGTGTGTGTGTGTGTGTGTGTGTGCGTGCTTCAGGTCTCTCTGTCAGTGTCAGTCCTGCTGCAGCTTGATGACCACTCGTCGTCCTCCACAGCCGCAAACTTCACCTTCCTGTTCGACCTCTGTGGACACACACACACACACACACACACACACACACACACTGATCACACACCTCCTCCTCTTCCTTGTGTGTTGTTTAATGGATCATCTGTAATTTATTGTCGAGTTTCTTCTAAAGATTCAGAAACCCATAATTTTTACCCATAATGCATCTTTACTCCACCCCCTCACATAATCACCTGTTTATCTGCGAGCCCCCGGGGGTACTGGGAAATGTTGTCCCGCCGGCGCTCCGCCCGCTCCCAGTCGTCCAACCACAGCTGGCGGCGATACTCCGACTGGCGGGAAGTGATCCGCTGGTAGATGGCCTGGTTCTGACGGCTGACCAGCAGAAGCTCCTCCCTCCTCTTGTCAGCGTTCAGACTGGAAACAGGAAGAGGAGGAGGAAGAGGAGGAGAGGAAGATAAATGGATGCAGAGAGGCTTCTGATAAAGTGATAAAGTTCAACAAGACAAACTCAGAGGTTTAGCACTTTAGCATTTAGCGCTTTAGCATCTTTGAGCTCAGTCTGTACAGCAGGTTGTTATGACATCATAGTCAGGTTATGTTGCTAGGCGACACCTAGTGGTTGTGATGATGACAGGAGTGAAGGGGACACAGTATAAAGAAAGACAGAGTCCACGTCAGGAGGAGGAGGTGGATGTGACACAGGAGAGCCGTGTGTTCGATTTCCGTGTGAAACCAGCTGTTTATGTTGTTTCTATTACCCATGACCGTACCATCGTTATTATTGTAACCATGACAACAAAGATTGTCTGATGTTATTGACTTATTTTAACCCAGATCATCTTTTCCTAAACCCTAACCAAGCCAGTCCTATAGTCCTGTTACTATAGTAACCACGGCAACGTTGGGTACGTTGCGGTACAGTCCCATGTTTATTGTGGTAACCATGACAACCAAGGTGACTGTCCACCTCCACCACCTCCTCCACCTCCTCCCCCCTCCATCCCTCCACCCCCCCTCCCCCACAATCGCCACCGTCACACACATCAGATCAATAATTCATCACATCCATTATTTAAAGGTCCAACAAGAAACAGTGAGTCACTACAGAGCTGCTGGAGACATGACATCACAACATGATGTCACAGATAAGGACAGAGCCACAGGTACCACGTGACCTGCCCCTCTCTCTCTACAGGCCCACCTCCTCAGGTGGTACTGGTTCCGGTGGTCCACCAGACCTCTGGAGCCGACGATGTTGGCCAGTCTGGAGGCGAGGAGGCGGTTATCTCTGTCGATGATTGACAGGCGCTCGTCCTGCAGCTGAACCACAGACAGAGTCAGACAGGTGGTCGACACTGTGTGTGTGTGTGTGTGTGTGTGTGTGTGTGTGTGTGTGTGTCCACTCACCTGTAGTTTTTTCAGTTTGAGTTGGACGTGAGATGGTGTCCTCATGCCCTTGGTGTCCACCACAGGGAGGGCGGAGCTCACCTGGACATGTAAACACAGGTATGTATGTGCAATGTGGGTGTGTCCTAACATGAGCCTACAGGTAATATGAGCCTATAGATATGTACACTCAGGCAGCAGTGTTTTGTTTTGTTTCTTTTCTTTTCAGCTCCGTGTTTCATTTTAATCTCATTTAGCTCCTAGTTTTTTGTTTGTTTGTTTGTTTGTTTGTTTGTTTCTTTCTTTCTTTCTTTCTTTCTTTCTTTCTTTCTTTCTTTCTTTTCTGTTGGTTCTCTCACTTTGCTCCACTGCTTCCAAGTGGCCAAACATGAGTGGATGCAGCTTTAACAAACTTGTTAACCAATTAAATCAAGAACATAATGTATTTTATTTTAATCTTCACATTCATGTTTTTAAACACTTGAACCTTCAGCGCAGCAGCTGAACCCACAGATCCATCACTATGATCTATAAACTATAATGACTTCGCCCATACTTCCCCTCCAGACCGCCACCCACCATCGGCCATTCTCCCCCAGGTGACCCCCCCTACCTTCCTGCGGTGGTCTTGGAAGCTGCTCTGGTCCCATCTCTGCTGCAGGTAGCGGTTGGTGACGGGCTTCAGCGGCTGGTACGACCTGTGCATGCTGCGCATCTGACGAGGAGCTCGGTCCGATCCGGCAGGAGGTGTGGGCTGCGTGGTGTGTTTGCAGGCCCTGTGGGGGGTGGTCGCCATGGAGACGTACCCCTCTTTATCTCTTTGCAGCCATATAAGGTTCCTATTAATTATTACTGAGCTGCTCTTTTTAACCTCGCTGAGGAGGCGCACACACACACACACACACACACACACACACTCACAATCACACACACACACACTCACACACACACACACTCACACACACACACACACACACACACACACACACACACACACACACACACACACACACACTCACACTCACACTCACACACACTCACACTCACACACACACACTCACACTCACACACACACACACTCACACACACACACACACACACACACACACACACACACACACACACACACACACACACACACACATACCTGAGATGACAGTAGATTACATCACTAACGTTCATCTTCTCCGTGTCTTTCATGTTGATATCTGGATGTGAGAATAATATTGTAGGTATTTCTTCAGATTGTGGTGTAGTTCTATTTTACATCAACAGGTGTTTTAAGCAAAAATAAAAAGACAGAAAACGTCAATAACAAACAGATTATTCTGTAAATAGATCTTAGCACGTCACAGCTGAGTCTCTCTGTCCGTCTTCTTCCTGCTCACATGAAACTGGACAAAACTTTGCTGCTGCCTTCAGCTGATTTTAGAGCAGAAACCAGTTGTTGCTTCTGCACTGGAATACCTGCTCCAGGTTCTTCTGTCCTGCTCCAGGTTCTTCTGTCCTACTCCAGGTTCTTCTGTCCTGCTCCAAGTTCTTCTGTCCTGCTCCAAGTTCTTCTGTCCTGCTCCACGTTCTTCTGTCCTGCTCCAGGTTCTTCTGTCCTGCTCCAGGTTCTTCTGTCCTGCTCCAAGTTCTTCTGTCCTGCTCCAGGTTCTTCTGTCCTGCTCCAGGTAATTTGATAGAAAAATAAATAAATGAAATACCTTATTAAAGGAAAATGCACCATGTCATCACAATATAAAGTAAAGAATTAACATGTTTAAACTAGATTCTGACACAGGAGCCCTCTACAAGATGGAGCCACAAGATTATATAATAATTCTTTTTACTTTATTTATTGATTAAGGACGATGCAGTTTAACTTTGTTCCAATACAAAACATCAAACTGTTGCACAGAGAGTTTACAGCTGTTGCTGATTTTCATCATATTCATATTCATCAATACTGAGACACTGATGTGACGCACAGTCTGTGAAGAGACAACAAAGACTAACAGATAAAACAATTAATAATATCAAACAATTAAAATATACAGATGTTGAGACTAAAAACAGACAACAACAAAACAAGGACACAAATAGTCACAAAAACAATTAACAATAGATACGATTACAAGAAATGGTATTTAATAATTCCCAAACAAAATCACAAGTAATCAATGAAACTTTTGGCCCCTGGAGGTGTGAGGCCCCGGGGCCGGTCCCCACTCTGTCTGGTATGTAATGGTGACGGTGCTCCCTCCTCTGATCCCTGGTATCTACACCAGTTTGTTTCACTGGTCTTCATGAGTTCAGGGTGTGGTGTAGAGAGTGTCCTCTGTCTATTCCACCGACGGCCTCGTCGCCACCTCTCCTCTGTGAGAGATTAAACCATAGCTGACCTGCAGATATCTGAGGAGAGATGGCGTGCGAGGGGATTCCTCCACGCCGTCTCTCCCCGCGGACTCTGCAGAAATAATGTGGACGGACAAGCTCTCAGACGAACAGCTCTCTGCTTTTCTGAAGCCGTCAGCTCCAGTTAGAGCGAAGCAGAGAGCTGCAGCGAGCCAGACCTCGCAGTCTGAAGACGAGAGCGTGTCTCTGCAGGTGGAGCTGTGGCGACACCGTCAGCTCAGTCGTGTATTTCATAGTTGGTCGAAGCTTCAGTGAAGCTTCGTCAGTCTGATCTGACTCTGCAGCATCGGAGCGGCTGAGTTCAGAGGAAGAAGAAGATCTCAGGAGATGCTGTCAATGTGTTTGGATGAAATTACCTGTTTATCATGTCATTAACACCTTGATGAAACTTCTTCAAATCTGACATAAATATTCACTAGGAATTTAAGATGAACTGATTAGAATTTGGGGGTCAAAGGTCAAAGGTCAAGGGCGTGGTGACCTCATAAATCACAGTTTTGGCCTTGTGAAAGCAATGTCTCTGTAACGCCTCGTAGGAGCTTCTTCAAATTCGGTACAGACGTCCACTTGGATGCAAGGATGAACCAATTAGATGTTGGTGGCTAAAGGTCAAAGGTCAAGGTCACGGTGACCTCACAAAACATGATTTTGGCCTTGTGAGCACAATATCTCTAGAGCTCCTTGAGGAAATCCCTTCAAATTTTGCACTGATGTTGACTTGGACTCAAGGATGAACTGATTAGACTTTGGTGCCAACAGACTCAGTCAGAGAAATCCCAATCATATCGTTATTTAATCCTGTGTTTTTAAGGATGAGGACGTCAAATTAACAACTCTTACATTTCCTCTCAGCTTCATTTGTGCAGTTTCTAAAATATAATGTGAGAAATTCTACATGAAACACAAAGTATTTACAAAGCAATTGTTATGAATGATCAAGCAATAGTTCTGTAAGTGTCGACAGTCTACTTGTCTTATAATTAGCTCGCTAGGCTAACCCTCTAGCGCTAAGCTAGTTAGCAAGCTTTTTTTTGTGAGTAAAATGATGTTTGATTTGACACCTGGATCGTTCCAGGTCCACAGAAAACTGTGGGCGAACAAACAGCAAAAAATAACATTACCTTGCCAGAAGTGGCGGCCATCTTGAATCTGTGAGTGGCTAACATGTTTATCAAAAGAGTGATAACCGAGG
>NW_019174575.1:161934-206934 GCF_002260705.1 Seriola dumerili | reverse complement strand
GTGACCGTGTGATGGCTGCGGTCCAGTGAACTGGGAGCACGTTGACTGGTTTGCCTGTTCAATCCACCAGTTTGGGAGCTTGTCTTAACTGTTTTTACTGGGATTACTGGAACCTATGGAGTGCACATGAACACTGGTCGGATAGGGATTCCAAACGGGGTAAGTGGACAGGCTGAAGTCGGCCCTCTCGGTGGGATTTAGATCCACTTTTTTTAAACGCGGGATAGCCTGCTAGCTATCCCGGGGGTTAGCTCAGCAGGCTAGCTGCTGTCTTTGTCTGGAGAGACCGGGGAGCTAAGGGGCATGCGTCCATCATCGGACACGTCCCCGCCTGACCCGCTTGTTTCCTTTTTACCTGGAAAATTTGGAGCAGTACATCCACACTGTGTCACCCAGTTTAAACATATTAATATATACGTTTCATTGCGTGTGTACTTCTTTATAGCTCCGTTAAAACACCCATTTGTGGTCTGTTTTACCGTCCGTTTACAACACCGCTAGGATGTTTAGCATGTTTCATGCTATTATAACATTTAAATAAATCCAGATTGCCAGCTTAACTTAGTCTCCATCCTCATACTCAATAATATGACTAGTTGTCTTAATCAATGATGTGTAAGTTATAGAACAACATAAGGTAGTAGGAGGAATCTGAACGGTTGTCCGATAATGGACCCATCGCTTTGACAGGGAGGTTGAAAGCGCCGCATCGGTAATTGTCCATCACACGACGAATAGGACGTTAGGTCAACAGTTATATAAAGGATCTGAGCGCCGGTGTACGTTGGGGGGTAAAGCCGGCTTGAGCTATTGAATCTCCCCTTTAAATGCAGGTGTAAGTCCACTAAAATGGTTTATTTAATGTACAGTTGCGCGGAAAATACAACATTTCTCCCCGCTCTAGCGAAGCAGCACCGCGTCCGATAATGGATCTCTTTAGCCTCGTAGCGGGCCACGACGGGCCTCGGACTAGCTGCACAACTTGTGCTTAATTCCTGCATATTATTCGACTCTGGTCTCTTAAGTTGGTGTTGGTGTGTGAGTGTGTGTTGTGTGTTTTTTTGTGAGACCTTATCGGTGTGCGTGTTAGCTTTACGCTAAAGGGCAGTGAGATCCAGGGCCGACCGCTAGCTAGCCCTCCGATTAATTCAGCTAACGGTAGCAAAGTTAGTCAGTTCCGTGGTGACTGGTGTGTTTGCAACAATTTACTGTTACTTTACATGTGCCATTAGCCTGAGTGACCCCCCCCCCATCCCTTTATTAGCATTTTAAGCACCGCTTTTGTTTACTGCCCCACCACCACCACCACCACCCAAACAGGCAACCCTCCACAAACCAGTAACGTGGCTAACAGGCTAGTTACATGATATTAATATCCCCTGAGCTGGGATACCGGGCTCAACTTTATTTCTAACTTTGAGCACAATTCATACAGAAGTAAAGGTTTTGTTGCTGTTAGCATAAACAAGCTACTAGTACTATGATTTAATACTATGTTAGTACAATTGCATAACATTAGCTACTGATTGACGGCCTGTAACATCAGGTACTAGGTTTAACTACTGTGAAGAAAAATGCCTCACAGTAGAAATAGTTTGGTTTAAAGGTATTCAAGTCACAATGCAAATGTGTGTGATGGTCATTTAACCTAAAGTAAGCTTTATGTTTTTATCCTTTTATCCTCCTCCGTGTTTTATTTCCATTAACAGGTCACTTGTTAAACTCAGAAGCAGCAGAGAGGATTATATCTGTGAATGAACTCAACACAATAGACAATGCATGTTTATCTTTCTAGTAAATCCACTGAAGCATACAGGCTCTGGGTTCATCTGGAGGGAGGTGTGTGTTGTGTCCTCACAGTCGTTTAACTCGTTCTGACTTTCACTAAATGATGTGTCCTCTTTGTGCACCAATGAATTTGTGGTCTTGAGAATGAAGATGTCAGGATTTGGATGTAGAAATGTCCTCAAATACAGTGTCAGTAGAGTTTTTGTTTGTTTTTTTTCATTGATACACACTCTCTGACAGTGGTAACTGTGGGAATGCGTGAAAAAGCAGAGTAAGAAGAAATATGAATAGTGGTGAAAACAGTTTGGAGAGTAACAGCTGTGCTGCTTGTGGAGGATGAAAGGAAACTGAATATTTTGAAACTGTTGTTTTCTGCACTAACTACTGAAAAAATGTAAACAAAGGCAGTGAACCACAAAAGAGAAGGACGTTTTGTGAGAGTGCCCTCAGTTGGTTTTCTGACTGAAGTAACACAGACTGTAAAGGAGAACATCAGAATATAAAGAAATCATTTAGAGACATTCCAGATTATCCTGGAGATTAAGAAGCGTATTCTTTGTGATGCTAACAATCGTTTCCATCATTGATGAATCTGCTGATTGTTTTCTTGAGCTTTTTTGGTTAAAGGTTGGTTGTGACTACAAGTGTCCACAAACACACAGACCTGTCAGTGTACTGCAGTGTTCGGCTAATAACCAGTGACAGTGATTTAAAGCACAACGTGGTGTCATGATGTTTCACTGCAGAGATAATTTGACTAACGTGTGATTTGTCTATTGAAATTTGAAAGACTCTCAGGCTGATTTTAAGATTGGAGAAGTGCTTTTGTTTTCACACTTGCACATGTAGTGTAAGTTTACTTGATGTTGCATCACCGAAGCAGAGGTGTCTTCTTCGTTTCCTGCAGACCTTTGAACAGTGAACTCCTCTGATCTCAGGCCGTTCAGCCTTTTGCCAGTTGACGGTTTGTTGAAATAACGGCACATATGTTCACATTGCTTTATAAAAGCTCATAACTCTTTGTGCTTTGGCACAAAATGCTCCACCTCTTCAAAACTAAAGGCTTGTCATGGTGAAGCACAACGAGGCGAATAAATCCAGCACAGGTTTGATTCCTGCTTTGGTACATATCTATTAACCCTTTTTATTTTCCTCTTATTTGCAGGGATATCTTGATATATTGTAGATTATTTTCCTCAGATATAGCATTTGTTGCAAAATCACACGTTGTGATACTATTGTGCCATTTTAATAGACTTTTTTGTGGAGGTTATTTATCTATAAGGACAGCCTCTAAGTATTATTTAAGTATTTATGTAGACTACATTATGTCAGTCGACTGTCTTACACTTGTTGAGTGGATAAGAGACGACAGTCCACAGAAATGAACAATCGCCTGATAAGCCCTCACACCAGTGAAGTTCACAGTAATACCTGTGGACACATAAAACGGCAGCGTGTGATTATCTGCAGCCCAGAGCAGACCTCTGTAGTTATGTGACGGTCGGGTTGACATCGGGCTCACTGAGCCGGTCTGCCCACAGGAAGCTGAAATGAGCTGATGTGTCTGCTCCTCCCTGGAGGCCGGTCAGACAGGAAGAGGAGCCGAGGGCTGCGTGCCCTGCCGTCACCCCGACCGTCCCGCCCGTCCCTCTGCCGCATGAACAGCCCTGGAGGTCGCTCAGTGACGGCTGAAGTGTTGAGTGACTCAGTGGAGTTACCTGAGCTGATGGACAACATCTGGGACGTCCAGTTTCAAGTTCAGTTTCAGCTGCATTTTTAATTTTTAAAAATATATTTCTAATAAAGCTGCACGATATGCAAAAAAAGTCTTTGTGATTATTTTGGCAGATATTTCCATGTGAGTCACCATTTCAGTTGGAATGCTCATATTTGCATTTTGCTTCGCTGAAAAAATCTAAAAATGATGATGATGTGATTTTTGTTCCTTTTACTTCTGGAGAATATGATGTGTAGGTCGGAGGGTCTCTGTGGCAACACAACACTGATGGTGCTAACAGTGCACAGCGCTGTAACACGTTTTAGCTTTATCAAAAAAAACTGCTGCTCTGGTGATTTGGATACTGCACTTGGTCATGTTGCATGTTCAATTTGATTTCGATTCATTTTGCATTTCTAGTATAAATAGATGCTTTCGCACAGGGCTGCAGCCGAGTATTGTTTTTTGACTAATCTGCAGATTATTTGGTCAGTTAATGATTGAGTCTGCGCTGCAGCCTTTATCTTGAGATATGAATGAGCTGTGGGACTTTCAGGCAACGTACACACCGCTACGTTTTAGTAGCAAAAGAGTTGAGTTTTAAAAGGATAACGTCGTAGTGTGGACGAAGCCTCAGGAAGTGGAGCTTTTGCCAGATTTTAAACACAGACTTTTATTAACTAAACTGACCATTAAAACCTCAAAGCTGAATTTATTTCTCAGTGAAGTATCTTCAGTCTCCGAACAGACGTCCAGGCGCTGGTGTAACAGAAACAGAGTTGTACTCAGTTTAAACACCTTGTGTATCTTAAACTGTGTCTGAGCTTCTTCTGTTCTGGTCGCGTTCGTCTCGGCGTCCTTCACTTTGATGTCGAGGCCTCTGTGTAACCAGCAGTTAAACAGGTGGAGATAAGGCAGCTCCACAGAAAACACTGGGGTCCTCTGCCGTTGAGGTCAGTTGAACCACCTACTGTAAAGACACTGTGATAATTTATGTTTGACTGAGACACAGGCCTGTTGACTAGAGGGACAGAGAGAGATAAAGGCCTGGGTGGTGCAGATCTCTGGGTGTTGACTGCAGTTTAGCTGCTGCTCCTGTGTCTGAACACAGACTGAACCCTTCAACAGCGATCAATGACTCCTGTCAATCACCTCCTGATACATAAACGTCCTCTTAATGATTTCACACAATAAAAATAGAAGTTACACGTTTGATCAGCATCATATTATTGAAGAACAGAGCAACATGAGCCAGCACAGCGGAAAGATGAGTTAATGTTACATTGTGGAAATCAGAGGTGAAACCTTTGTTCAAATGGTTAATTGATAAATTTGCCAAATCAAAAGAAAATAAACCAATATCTATTTTGATAGTCAATTAATAGTTGAGTCAATTTCCTGTAAACAAACCAAATATTTGCTGATTCCAGCCTCTTACATGTGATGATAAGCTGAAGCGGAATATTTTCGGGCTGTTGGTCGGAACAGAACAAGCTATTTGTGGCTTTTGGCTGTGTGAAATGATTTTCTGACATTTTACAAAACAGAATCAGAAAGATAATCAGCTGATTATTCGTAGTCTCCGCCCCGGTGGAAACAAACGTCAGGTTTTCATTCAGAGTTTCTAAAAGTTCTGGGAAAGTCTGTGAATCTATTTTCAGCTCAACTGGCATCAGAAACATTCTGTTTAACGCAGGGCTGAAACTAAAGGGTCAAACAGTAATTGAAATATTATTTAAATCACAATACGACCAAGTGAAACATCCAAATTGTAAGAGCAGCAATTTTTGTGTTGATAAAAGATCAAATGTGTGACGCCTCTGCCTTCAGATCATATTCTCCACATGTAAAGGAACAAGACTGTTGGTGCAAAAAAACACATCATAATTTCTAAAAACATTTCAGTCAAGATAAAATCATTCCAACTGAAATATCTCCCAGAATAATCATAATGTGATTTGTTTTGCATGTTGTTTCAGCTCTAACTGATACAATTATGTGAATAATCAATTGACTTGTTATTTGGATTGGTTTTGTCTCTGTTTGGTATTTTCTACATTAACTTTTTTATGTTTTGTATTTGATCTGATTTAACTTCTTTTCGGATGCCTATAATTTAATTTACTTCACTGGTCCTGAAATGTTTCCATATGAACTATTACGACTTATCAGATTCATTGTTTTTGTTTGTAGCTGAGTCTCACAGAAGTAGTTGAAGTAGTTGAAGTAGTGAGATTAAAAAAGAAATATTAATCAATAATTAATCAAACAACAAAAACAAGCAACATTTTAAAACTGTTCAGGATCAATAAAACAAATGGCAAAAGAAGCCAAACGTAAAGTAACGATCACTGACAGTCACTGATTAACCACAAATACTTTGACGATCACACAGCATTACATCACTGATCTGAAATCCCTCATGATGTTTTAATATAAACTGGATCCTTAGAAATCAGTCACATCAAGTCTGAGCTGCTTTTCCTTCACATGGATGTTGTGTGATGTGTGTGTGTGTGTGTGTGTGTGTGTGTGTGTGTGTGTGTGTGTGTGTGTGTGAGAACAGCATGTGCACTGTTAGCGGTGTGTTGCCGTGTTGTGATGCTGTTAAACCTCTGCAGTGTTCAGCTCAGAGCAGCTGACGGAGCCACACACCTGCTGGTGGATGGATGGAGTCGTCCTGATGGATGCAGGCGGTGCACGGCCGCTGATACAAGCTCTTCGCTCACTCACTGTTCATGCTGTAGATCACAGACAGAGAGGAACAGACCGGCTGCACGCGCCTTCATATTTTGTTTGTATACCATTAATCTGTGCCTCCTGCAACAGTGTTTTATGAGCCTGCTCTGCTGACCGGTGCTGAACATGTAGTGAACAAGGATCTGCAGTGTTGTGTGTCTAATTGTGAATTCGCACCATGTTGGCAGGAAAAGAGAAACCTTCTTTATCCCAAGGATTCATGCATTATTCCAACACCGTTACCCCAGCTGATCGCCCTGTAGTCTCACATTCACAACAGCAAACCAGGTAGAGACAGAAAGTCTGGCTGAATCTGTCCCGTCTTTGTGTTTGAAAATGTCTTTGTAGCCATTTTCAAATGTTGACGTGTCTTTTCTCACCATGTGGGACAGATCGTAGCCGTCACAAGATTCTGATGTCATAACCAAAACCAGGACACAGACGAGCAGTTTCCTCCCTCTCAGCTGATCGCACCTCCGCCTGCGTCTGTACGATGTGACGTGAAGGCAGCGACATGTCGCTTCACTTTAGCCACTGATTTTTTTTTTTGTTTTCTGCCGTTTTGCTTTTGTCTGATGGTAGATGGCAGAGAGTCAAAGTAAATATATAGAGAAAAAGGTGAGGGGATGTTGAGACATCACACAAGACCACCAGCTCTTTGCTCTTTGGATACAGGTTTAGCATTTGTTGTTAGATGGTTTTCAGTTCACAGCTGCTGCGGCTGCTGATGTTCAGGCCCCTGGCGTTTAAAGCTGCAGTTTGTCAGTGACAGTGAAGTTCAGGCAAATTGTTTAAACCAGTGGTTCCCAATCTTTGGGCCACAGAGGTGTTGCAAGTGGGCCGAGAAAATCATTTGCCAAATCGTTCAATTTTGGTGAAAAGACAAATGTTTTTAAATGAAATTATCTTTAACAACATTAAACTTGTTAAAATCTAAAACAATGTTGGGAACTTGTATGTATCAGCCGGACTGCTTTGCCGCCGGACCACATCGTAAACTTGTGCTCTGAGAAGGTGAATTATTTGTCCTCCATGTTGTCAGGGGTGGGATGTGAGTTTTTCCAGTGAACCATGAGTTGGAAAAGGTTGGGAACCGCTGGTTTATACCAACTGTAAGTCCCAGCCTGGTTCATCACTCTTTACCGTCCCCTGTCAAACACTTCCTGTTGTGTTGTGAGTCTTCAGATGTTTTCTGACGTTGTTCGTGTTTTGTCTGTCTTGTTGAGCCGCAGTGCGTCGCGCTCTCCGGGCCACCGTAGAATCAGACCAATACACAGAATCAATATTAGCATTGGTATCAATAAAATCTCATCATTTCCCGTCTCCAGCTACCTGGTTCTTACCTGTTGGTTACCATGGGCAACCACATGATAAATATGGACTTTGTTTAGCTGCTGTCGTATCAAACCTCAGGGTCTGAGTCTTTCGTCCAGCCTGACCCTGTATTATGGACACCTGTACAGTGTAATGGGATCCAACACAGCGGCTCGGCCACGTCTCTTTACGACGCTCTGATGTTGACGTTGCTGGAAATTTCTGAGCTGGTGAAAGGCGGTGTTGTACTGGACTCCATTATACTTATAGGCATCCCTTCCCTTCACATACAAGAGAGAGTCAGAATATTAGGGACACCTCACGCTCCACGTTAAAACACCAGAAATGAATGTAACAACTCTGACAGCACCAACAGAAATATTATAAGCATCATAAAGTTGATGTTATTGCAGAACAGCTGTATTAGATTGTCTATGGCTGGATAAAACCCCCCACCCCCACTCTGCTGAAACTCACTGGACACTCTGATAACTGTGATGCCATTGAGATGAGGTGTTTTGGGCCTGCAGACAGAGAGGACCAGACTCCAGCAGCAGAAAACACCAGGACAGAGAACAGCTTCACGGTCTGGGTTCTGTTTCAGGCTGCACTCAGCGGCTCCAGGCCTTTTTCTTATTACAGATCTCATTGTGCTGCCGCTGGAGTTTGCGGGTTGTTGTTTTTATGCCTGTCGAGGATTTTACATTTCAAGGCGTCAGTTGTTCCTGTGGTTGGCGGAGAGGAGGAAGACGTGGTTATCACGTGGAGCTGCTCGGCCTGAAGAGTGATGTTGTACAAGAACCATGACAAAGTTGTATAAAACTGTACGGTGCATGAGCTCATCATCATGTTTTCAGGTCTCTGTAACGCCTCGAGGGAATTCCTTCAAACTCTGTATGAACGTTCATGGACTCGAGGAGGAACTGATTGGATTTTGAAATGAACATGGGTGCTGTTGGCGGGAAGCATCCTGCATTATTCGGCGGAGTTGTGGCTTCAGTTTGGTGATTTACTGACAGCTCCTCACAGGCTGATGCAGGAGGCTGGTATTTCTGCCTTTGGTACTTTTTCCCCCCCCGACATCTGCAGAGCTGTGAATATGATTTAAAAGCCTGAAAAAATATATGTGAAGCCAGAAGCTTCAGTGCAGCTGACAGTTTCTTCCTTATGAGGCCTGAATATCGATACTGATCTCCTGATTCACAAACTACAGAATCCATTTGTTTCAGGTCTTTTGTTTACAATTGGATTCTTGATGATTCAGTCACATCTGATAAAAGCCCATGTAAAGCGTGTCAGAGTTTAATATGGGGACATAAATTTCATCTTCATCTATCCAGAGAGCAACACAGTTTAACTGTTCAATATAAAATAGTGTAAAATGCACATTATCGCCTCAACTGTAAAAATATTTCCTGGTTATAAAACTGGACAAAAGATCAAAACATCTTTTTTATTCCTTTGCTGGTGCCATTTTGTTTTCAGGTTGTCTGTCCGTCCCACTCTCTGGACACGATATCTCCGTAACACCTTGAACTTCTTCAAACGTGGTACAAACGTTCACTTGGACCGGAGGATGAGCTGATTAGATTTTGAAATAAACGTCGGTGCTGTTGGCGGGAAACATCCTGCACTGGTGTTTTCGTTGGCGTTGTGGCTGCGGTCGGCCTTTACAGGGCTTTACAGTGATTTACTGACAGCTACACACTGCTGCATCAGTCTTTTATTTTGAAGGAGCAGATCATTGATCTGAAATCTGTTGTGATTCCAGCAGCTACAGGTGTTACACTTGTTTTTATTACATGAAAATAATACTTAAATGAGAACAAACTCTAACCCTTCTAAAATATGATGAAGAATGAATTCTCACTGACGGAGGCTGAACTGAGCTGCTGAGTCAGAGTCCCAGTCCGCAGTGACGCTGGTGTAGAGGCGAGCTGCAGTTCTGTGGACGTTCCCAGAGGAATCAGACAGTCCAGAGATCGCTGACTGATCAGTCTGGATTTCTGCTGCAGTTCAAGAAGCTGAAAGTCACGTCGCATTTCCAGACATCAGTGTTGATGACTGTTGATGACGAGCGTTCACTGTTTCCATTTAGCTTCTCCACATATTAAAAATTGAAATTTTCCAAATCTGTAATTGCAGTGTTGCTGATATATTCTTCCATTTTCCTGCAAACTGATAATAAAGCTCATGTGTTTAGGATTCAGAGAGGTCGTCTGATATCTGATCGTTTCTAAATTAAAACCATATCCTGATTAAACTGAACAAAAATCAGGATTAGTTCAGACAGTCAGAAACATGTGTTCACTTCTGATTAATTCATGAGCTCTGTCCACAGAGTGGTCAGTATCAGACACTGACTGGTTAACACAGAGGGACAATAACAACCAGTCTGACCTCAGACGGACGGGGACAGACGGACCACTTCCTCTTTAGGAGAAACTGATTCGATCAGAAACACACTCTCTCCAGCAGCTTCGTCTCAGCGTCTAATTATTTCAAACCAAAGCCTAAAGACGTCAAACAAACACCTCAGACTCATCTGATATTAGATTTTACAGAATTACAATATTTTTCATAATTTTGAAAAAAAAAAAATATATATATATATATTTGGCAGCATCGCCTTTACTTGAAGTATAAAATACAATTATATATATTATATAGAAAAGATCCCCCTCCCTCCTGCGATAATATCATGTATCGCGACATTTGGGCTGGACTGTATCGTGATATTACATTTTTAATGACACCCAAGCCGAGTGAGAACTGGACTTTGTCAGAATCATCAGATAATCACTCATCAGATTTATTGATGAACGTATTTCTGCCTTTTTTTCTTCTTACATTTCCATTTAAGATAGCGAAGATTTTTTGCCGCCTATACCGATGATCTCTGAGCAAGAGGGGGAGTCCTCCTGCTGAAACCCTGAGCACTCTCAGCTGACGTGACGCTGACATCTACTCTGCTGCTTTGTTGTATCACACTGATTTCCTGACATGGCACTAACACGTTTGTCTTGTTTTGACAAAGCTTTTAATTCAAGGTTGAACTTTATGTTCCCAAAGTGAAAGTAACTGTTTTTACAACAAAGTTAAAAAAAAAAAACAGAAGAGTTTAGTGTTTTTTTTGTTTGAAGCTCAGAGTGTTGAAGAATCCAGCTTTTCTGAATTATGATTCAGAATCTGTGATATTTGCCTGAAATGTTTATTCTTTTACTTGCAGTCTCAGTCTCCACAGATACTTGAAGTCACTGTTAAATCCTCGTCGTCTTTGATGAAAACCACGCAGACATATTTATTGCTGAGTGTAAAACCATGAAGGTGGGATTTAATATTTATAGTCTCGTCATTTTTCTTCGAGTGCCTCAGCTGTTTATCTTCTTATTTTGGATCGTCTCCTCCAGCTCCGCTCGCTCTCAAGCTAAAAGAGTCTTTTGCAGCTCGGGAACGTTTTGGCAGCCTGAAGAAATGTTAAACAGAAGAAACACTCAGCGCGTCTCCCCTGCAGGTCACAGCCAGCAGACGTCATCTGGAGACGGCGTGTAAACATCCAACAGGCGGCTGAAGTAGTGAAAGTGGTTAGTGGATTATGGGATTTACAACCCACTAAAAACTAAAGTTAAAAGTAGTTCAGGGTTAGAATGAACTGGATCATTTAGCAAACCAGCCACAGACGGGCTGGGTCAGTGGTTGTCCTGGCAACAGCTGATCCAGTTATGGTGTCTTAACCAACACAATGAACATTTCCACCCACCAAGGCAACAGCGTCATATAAGTACAGCACATGGCTTGGAAAATGTGAGTCGTAGAAAGTGTAAATGATGCACTTCTGTGTATGACAGTGTTTTCCAACCTGGGGTCGGGAAATCTGAAGGGTCATAAGATGAATCATGGGAGAAGAAAGAAATTGTGATTCACTGATTTGTAGTAACTATTTTTTTGTGACCTAGGGAAAGTCACTCTTTGTTGAAAGTGCTCACCACTCATAGACATCTGAAGGGGTCAAAGGTCAAATCAGCTCCACCAGTGCTGTCAGAACAGGTGCTGTCAAAGGCAGCATAGGCAGCTCATTTAAAGGTTCTGTAAGCGATTGTCTGTAGCCTGTAGTCCTCAGTTCCGCGATCTGGTCTCATCTCTTTCTTTGTCCGAGGCCTTTTTAGATGAAAACGTAGTTTCTTCTTCAGTGGAGGAAATTCTGGATGGTCACTTTCACCGTTTACAGTAATTACAGAGCTGAGAGCCTGAAAATCATTTGTCTCCAGAGGCTACAGCCAGGAGAGCAGATAAATATTCAGCTTTTTGACTCAAACGTTTTTATATTTGTATTCTGATATTAGCTATGTGGTTTGGAAACACTTCAATAAATTCAATAACACTCGCTCAATGACTTTCTCTGTGATTTCACATCACTTCAGCTAAAAGCTTGCTGAGTGGTAGCAGTGGGCAGGGAGGATCAAATGAATGTTACCATAATGATCACAACATTCAGTCAATCAGAACACAACAGCATTTACTAAATTGTTTAAAATTCCTTGGTCAAAAAAAAGCTAAATTTAGACAAAAGCAGTTTTATAGTTTCACAAAATGAAAGTGTAGTTTCAGGTATTAATGGTCTTTTAACATCTCCTTTATTTATGCATCAGTACTAAGAGTCTACTCTGTCATGATGTGGTCATGTGGCCACAGTGAGTGATAACGCTGACTTACTGTCCCTCCCTGCTGAATAGTGAGGAGATTTGTGCTCTTGCATGACAGCAGGGACTATAAATACACAGATGCCTCCTGTTCTCATAGTGAACCTGCGATTTGCAAAACTCCCTCATCCGACAGTGTCACTAAACAAACAGACGTCGCTGTGAGAGCTCAGGCATTTGCCTGCAGCATCGTGTTCCATATCAGGTGTGATTTGCATCCGGCTGATTTATTTCTGTTACACAGAGATGGTTCAGTGTGTGAGTGCAGGTCTGTTGCTGAGTGTCGGGGAGATCTGAGCTCACAGCTGACGGTTCTCCTCGGTGCTGTGTGGTGGAGGTGGAGATGACTGTGCTCGGTTTATTTAATTTTCCAGGACTTTTAGCAGCAGCTTGTCAGCATCTGAAACTGAATGGGTTTTAACTGTGCCGGTGGCCTCGTCATCAGGGCTGTCACACTAAAGGAATCCTGTCAGTGATTTAAGGTGGCTCAACAGTGCTTTTTTTATTTAGTTGCTAAATTCATCTGACAAAGACCACGCAGTTTTAAAACCAATTGTTTGCTCGTTTTTCTTCAGTGTTGCCACTTTCTGAGGCAGAGTGCACAGTTTTCAGATCACTGCCCTTCTTGCTTTTGTGCTGGACTAGATTTCTAAATGCAAAGGGACACAGCAGGGACCTCTCCAGTCATGTTTGTGAATCAGCAATTTGCCATTTTATGACTCATTGTCCCAGTTCTTTACGCACGGTGCAATAACTCATCATGTTGGTAGAGATAGAGTCAATATGGCTGCCATCAATTTCATTCACCAGAACATGATAACAGTTGTTTTTAAAAGTATAGTAAATAAAATAAATAGTAAATGATTAATGAATAAGGACAAAAACTCTGATTTTTGTTGGTAGTTTCTTGCTCTCTCCTACAGTTTGCTTGTATTGTAATATAGCACAACAGCCCTACTTGTTATTGAGTTGAGAAATGTTAACAACTGTTCATTGTTTCACTGCTGTTTCTTTAATCATCTGTCTTTAATCCTAATCTGCATGGTTATGACTCTGGCATTTGTAGAGTGAATTCCTGCCCCATCAGCGTTACACACATTTTGGTTTAGAAACCTGTCAGTGTTTCCTTTTTATATACGTTTTGCAGAAGGACTGAAATGTCATGAAGGTGCAGTTACATGACTCTGCAGAAGGCTTTTAATTTGAAATGATGGCTAAAGTGGAGACATGTGGCAACACCTGGCTGAGGTGAGAGAGAGAGGGGTTGATTTAACTAGCGATCATAAAGTGAGATAGATTTTTATGGTACAAATTGGCGTGCCACCCCTGTTGGTCTCTCTACCAGTCCTCTCTGTGTGCCTGTCATTCAGTGTGTGCATGAGAGCAGCGTGTGTGTGCTGGGTCTGGTCTAAAGGAACTAAAGTGAATGTCGTGTAGGAACAAAGTGAATCCTCAGGGAAACACCACCGTTCATTCGGATATTTGTTGGTTTGAATGTGGTGAAGCTGCAGGATGTAGATATCAGGTAAAGACTCCGTGGTTCAGTCCAGTAAAGACATGAACGACCAACATGGGTCATGTGGATTTGTTTTGTGATTTCTCGAGGTCACTGTTTCCATTCTTTAAGTGGTTTTCATGATAACCAGCCACAACAACAGGGCTGGTATTGTTTTCACCGTGTGTGTGTGTGTGCGTGCGTGCGTGCGTGCGTGCGTGCGTGTGTGTCGTCATGGCAAAATGTGGTCCTGGATAATCAACTGTAGCCGGAACTACAGGTTTGGAGGTTGTCTGTGTGTGGACAGACTTCGTCACTGTGATAACATCACAACCTGCAGATACAGTCATAAACTTTACACATGTGTAGCTGAGATCCACACCTGTCACACCTGAAAACACACATCACGTGACCATTCAGGTACACTGAGCATTTGCGAGCCGGTGTAAACAGGAAGTAGATTGTCTCCTCTGTAGTTGATTAGTCACAGGAACTGCAAAGACAGTTGTAGCATTAAAACAGAGAATGTAAGTGAACAACAGCTGCTAGCAAAGACAACAAGGTCAGTAACACAGTCATTCATTATCATGTTGTATTCACCACTGGTAGTCCAGGCTGATGAGAGCCAATCAGCAGAGACCGTGGGTGTGACCTCATCGTTTACAAAGGTCTCAGTTTCTGTCCATCCAGACTACAACACAACCCCAAAGTTTTCAAAATAAAACACAACCCCAGAGTTTTCAAAATAAAACACAACCCCCGAGTTTTTAAAATAAAAAGAGACCAGCAGCGTTTCCGAAAGTCTCAGTTCTGGTGCTCATGTCAACGGGAGACGAAAACGTAGCAAAAGAGATGAGTTTTAAAACAAAAATGTAACAGTGTGGACGTAGCCTGAGTATTTGTGTAATAATGCAGTAGTAACTACTGAGGACAGACTGGTGTACCACCCCTGGCTGTAACTAATTATCATCTTCATGAATGTAAGTCAGTAACTGTGAAAGTCAGAGCTGTTGATGATCTGGTCATCAGTTGAAAATCTGCTTCTGTCCCAGTTCAAACAGAACCAGTTTTACCCAGAGCCAGTTCACCAGCCGTCCACACAGAGCCAGCGCAGCAGCAGTCACTCAGCTGAAGCTGGCGTCTCCCCAGCCTCGTCTTCCTCCCCCCGCAGCGCAGCCTGGTGTAAATCATCAGAGGCCTGACAGCCTGTTAATATCTGGGCGAGGACTCGCTGTGACTGGGACGTGTAGTTTATAGCCAGGCAGAAGATGCTTGTGCTGGTGTTCAGGCTCGTCTGCGTTGAGTTGTGGAACGGTCCGGGCCAAGTTTCCATCAGAGCGGCCGCGATGATTTGTCCTGCTGCTGCTGGTGAAAAGCCCGGCTGGCTCGGCCTCTCAGGCCCATTTCCATATAAAGAGGCTGCGGCTGACAGCAGGGCGGGGCGCTCAGCGGAGCGGGCAGCCCGCGGAGGTCCTGCCACTACGCTGCCTTTAATTAAGTGTGGTATTAGAGGCAGCTGAGCAGAAAGTCTGATCTGAGAACAGCTCTGCAGTCTGGAAGCCACCAGCTAATCCACTCAGCCGTTTTAACACAAGCATCTTAGGAATTAGTCAGAGAACCAGCAGCTCAACATGGGAACGACACACTCAGTCGTGTTGTTCATGTACAACACAGATACAAACATCAGCTGCTGCCGGATTGATAATTGATTAATCATTGAAGACACATTTTTCAAGCAAAAACATTCTCTGCTTCTCTGATGCTGCTTTTCTGTGTCCTAATCAATAATAATCTGAATATATTTATGTCTTGGACAAGCACTGATATTGTTACCTTGGTGTTTAAGACATTTTGACGGCTGTTTTTCACCCTTGTGTGTCATTCTGTAGCCAAATGATTAATCAAGAAAAAATTTGGCAGATTAACTGGTAAAGAACATAATAGTTGTTAATATTAATAGTGTTAATATTAATAGTGTTGACAGCATTTTCCAACAACATAACCTGAATAAAATTGTCCAAAATACTGAAGTTGATTTAAAAGAGGAAATCAGACATTCAGACTGTTGGCTCAGTTTTCACCTGTCCTCCGTGCCTGAGCTGAGACACTTTGACGATTAATCAATCAGTCGATTGATAGAAAATCAATCAAATCAAATGTGGGAGTTTGATGCTATCTTTGGGTTCTGGTGCGTTAGTCTGAAAATAATTTTTAAAAACCCTCCTTAGGGCTTTTGTAACATTCAACAGAATCAGGTGTCTTTTTTGTTTGTTTGTTTGTTTGTTTTTTTTACATTTTTCAAATCAATCAATTAATGGAGGTAATTATGGGCAGATTAAACGGCAGTGAAAATGCTCATTAGTTTCAGCTCCCTAGGAACCTTTTGAGGAACTATGTGTGAACTAAATTTAGACCCTGCGGTGGGAACCACCTTGGGAACCAGATAAAGCACCACAACAACCGGAGTGGCTGCGGTCGCCACCCGTCGCTTATAATATGGGATCGTCTTGTATTTGAAAATAAAATGCTGCATCCTGTCCCATTGAATATATACGGGACGCAGTTTGTCTCGTATTTTTGTTCATGTGATGAATTCAAAGTGAATAATGTGATGTCAAGTCATAATTCTGCATAGTCTTCCCGGGACTTTAGGCCGCGGTGGAAACAATGAGCCACAGGAACCTTTCCGTTCCTGAAGACACGCAGCTTTTGTGCTGTGGGATACTGAAACATCAGTTATTGGTGAAAAATTATTAATTGATTATTTTTCAATATCACATAGTGGTTACAGCCGTTCACTGTCTGTCATCCAACATGTCCTGGTGCCTGTTTTTTTTGTCTGTGATGTGTGTCTGTGTGGTCGGTGTGTTTGCGTGTTGTCGGGGTGTGTGTGTGTGTGTGTGTGTGTGTGTGTGTGTGTGTGTGTGTGTGTGTGTGTGTGTGTGTGTGTTGTGTGGTGTGGTGTGTGTGTGTTTTGGTCTGAGTGGTTGAAGTGGTGTTATTAGCAGCAGGATTAGCGCTGCCCCCTCCTGTCCGACCATCTGCCTTCTCGGCCAGTCAGGCGCAGGCGGAGCAGGCTTCAGCGTCTGATTGGACAAACTGAGCAGTTAGGGTGTAACGCTCCCGCCACGTGGGGTCAAAGGTCAACCTGCATAGAAACCCCAGTGAACCAAATGACTAATAATGTTGAAATGAAATTTTGACTTTAGTGGAATCAGACCCACAACTTCATCAATTCTTCTTCTTCACCTTTTTCTTCTTCTTCTCCTGCTCCTCCTCCTCCTGCTCCTCCTCCTCCTCCTCCTCCTCCTCCTCCTCCCCACCCCTCAGTTTTCAGAATCAGAACTTTTTCTCCGTTTGGACGACAAACAAAACAAACAAAACAAAGTTTTTCCCTGGGTGGAAATCCCAGCCAGGCCTTAATCTAATCAGCTGTTCCTTGGATCAAAGCCTCGCTGTCCAATGAATTTGATGGTGATCTGTAAATGTGCTTTCAAGTGATCTGACGAACAGGCCCAGAGGTGGGTGGAGATGGGCCTTCCTCAGGCGGAGGTGTCTGGTGTGATATATACTCACATAGTGCTCAGATCTACAGCCTAAACAATATACAGTATAGTAGTAATAATAATAATATTGAGCCAATGAGAAGAGAGGAGGCTCAGAGCCTCTACTACAATACTACCTACACTACTCCGGAGTTTTCAAGCCCCGAAAATGATACTGCTGGACCTGTTTTATTTTGAAAACTCTGGGGTTGTGTTTTATTTTGGAAACTCTGTGGTTGTGTTTTACTTTGAAAACTCTAGGGTTGTGTTTTATATTGGAAACTCTGGGGTTGTGTTTTATTCTGAAAACTCTGGGGTTGTGTTGTAGTCTGGACGGAAACTGAGACCTCTGTAAACGATGAGGTCACACCCACGGTCTCTCCTGATTGGCTGTCATCAGCCTGGACTACCAGTGGTGAATACAACATGAGAATAAATGACAGTGTCACTGACCTTAGTGTCTTTGCCAGCAGCTGTTGTTCACTTACATTCTCTGTTTTAATAAAAAACTGTCTTTGCTTGTTTCTCGTTCGTAGTGTTTTGCGCAAGAGTAGAAAATCTACTTCCTGTTTACATCTGCTTGCACATGCTCAGTGTAGGTGAATGCTCATGTACAGTATGTGGGTTGTATTATATATTTGTATTCACTGAAATGAACAGAAAACATGTGAGGTTGGTTCTTTACAAAGGAGCATTTTCTTTTAATTTCCCTTTTCTCTCATTTTATTGACAATTATCATTTGTTGTTTTCTTCATGTTAATGTAAAGTACTTACTTCTACTATGTTAGTTTTTCAATTCAAGCAAAAAATGTACTTTCATGCCAAATTGTAAATGTACATTTTTTTGTCACATGTGGACACGCTGTTTGCTTCATGCAGAGTTAACCAGAGCTTTAATTAGCACCAGTGTCGAGTCAGTCAGGCTGCAGGCTGTTAACATCGCACCCCCCCTTCGTTCACATGGCCCTGCCACAGCCCAGCATTGTCAGAGCAGGTCAGAGGTCACGCTGCTCCATTCATATGATAAGTGGCCTGAAGGAGGCTTTAGAGCGGGGATGCGTCTGCTCCCTCATGCTGCTTGTCACAGAGGGCTGCTGGGAAAAAGCCTCGCACTGAATGGCTGTGATCTCTCCTCAATGAGGCCTTTATGTCGGGGGGGATGAACCTCCTCCACCCACTTTACCAGGAAGTGACAGACCTGCTCTCTGACCGAAAGCCTCCAGGACACTTTGAATCAGTTATCATCTATATATTATAATTATAAACTATATTAACGTTCTCAGCTGCTTCACAGTTTCAGCTCAGTGTTGATGTCAGACTCTCTGCTGTGTGATCTGACACCAGCAGGTTCTGGTTGTGGTTCATAACTGAGTATCTTTGGGTTTATGATGGTAATTTTGAAGATTGATAGAAGATGAATAAATAATGAGACTGACGCTCTGGTTGTCCTCTGTCTAACCTGATGTTTGTCCTCTGTGCAGGACGCGATGTGGGGAGCAGGGAGGAGGCGCGGGGTCCAGCCCTGAGGAGGCGTCCTGCGGCTGGGAGGAGCGTGGCCCTCCTGCGGCCCTCCTGCGGCGCTCCGGGACGCTCCTACTAAGATGTCCCTCAGCAGCGGCCCTGCAGGCGGGAAAGGTGTGGACTCCAACGCGGTGGACACGTACGACAGTGGCGATGAGTGGGATATCGGTGTTGGCAATCTGATCATTGACCTGGACGCCGACTTGGAGAAGGACAAACTAGAGATGTCGAGCAGCAAGGATGGAGGGGGCATGGCCGCCCCCCCCAGCGCTGTGGCTGCTTTACCGGACAATATAAAGTTTGTGAGTCCTGTGGCCGCCGCGCAGGGCAAAGAGAGCAAATCCAAATCCAAGCGCAGTAAAAACTCTAAGGAGAGTGTTAAGGCCCCCGTCTCGGACGGAGCTAAGAAGGAGATTCAGGGTCGGGCCCCCGGGGACCCGCCGCCCCAGAACTCTACCCCGACTAAAGGAACTGACAAGTCTAGTAAACCCTCCCGTACCCTCCCGGCTGTGAAAAAGGACAAGGACGGGGTGTCTGGGAAAACCAAGAAGGAGAAAATGGAGGTCGTGGCCACAGGAGTGGTCAACGCGGAGAAAGAGTCCGCGGCCCCCATCCTGCCGTTAGGGGCCCCTCGCAGCGGCCCGTTCGAGGGCCAACAAAACCCCGAGTTAGCTGCGGCTGAGCAGCTCGGGAATATGGCACTGGACTCGGCAGGGATTGGCCAGGCTGTCACCATGACAACGGAGCAAGAGGAGGTGGACGGCGGCGAATGCCGGAATCTGAAGAAGGTGGTCGGTGGTGAGAAGGTAAGAGGAAGCAGATGTTTTATACTCTAAAGAACATCTGGACACATCTGTGCTGCTGTTGTTTCCTCATCGTGGAGGATTTTAGCTTTTTGTTAAATATTTCTAGTGATGTCATGCTGATGTCATCAGGGTTTTTTTTAGGCTTGACAAATCTCCTCAGGATGACTGGACGTCGCTGTGACCAGTGAACTGACCTTTATGAATGAAACTGCTGGTTCAGGACTCTGCAGCTTTAAACCTCTCAGCATCACTGAGCTTCTAAAACATCTGTACTGAAAGAGTCAGTGGATCCAAACTGTGTTTCTGACTGAGGCAGGAAACTGTTGTGTGTTCAGCCCTGGACTCTGTCAGGGTTAAAATCCCTCATGAGATTGTCTTGTGTGTTAGCATGTTATGCTAAGCTGAGCTGAAATCAGTCCAGTTTAGTTTTTTTTGTCGAGAATCCAGGAAGAAATTTTCAGATTCTGGTGCCTAATTAATACAGATAATCTGCAGCTAATTTGATAATTAAAAAGAGTTAAGTGGCACAGTCAGCAAATAAAGCAAAAGGATATTTCAACAAACAATTCACTGGCTGCAGAAATAAATTAAAATTAAAAATTTATCTGGAAAATCACCAGTTTCCCAGAGTTCAAGATGACAACTACAAACATCTCATGTTGTCAGACCAACAGTTCAAAACACAGATATTAAGCAACACATCGTTTCAGCTCTACTGTGTCATGAGATTCAAGTTATTCCAACACCGTGCAAAATGAAATCAAATTAATCTAATTACTTCAACATAAGGCCGAGCCCTAATCACAGCTGTGAGATGATGGGTCTTCCTGCTCTGAGTTGCTGCTGATCAGTTGGACAGTTTCAGGACAGAAGGAATAAAATTGATGTGAACAGGACAGGAAGTGACAGTCTATCTCTGTTTCATGCAGGTTCAGGTTTTTGTCTCTGGACTTTCAGCCTGTGTCTCCTGCACAGCTGCTGTTCAGCCTCCCTTCATCTTCTGACCATATTTAGCTTAGCGTTGAGGTTTTCCAGCGCTGCCAAGCCGTCCCGCTGCCCTGCGCTCCGGGCTGCAGCTATCAGCCGCTCTGAGCTGCCTGCCGTCCAGCAGCGTGAAGGTCGGCTGCCAAGTTCCAGCGCTTGTGTTCAGCTCCCCTCGTCCAGCTGGCCGTCCTCCTCTGTCCGTCCAACACAGTCCACTGAGGCCTCGCGGTCCCGTCTGGCCTCAGCAGACTGTGACCCAGCTGGATGTTGGTGTCACAGCTTCTCGACCTCATAATGACCTGGCCACTAAAACCTCTGAACTGTGATCTGTCGTTAAAATAAATCTGTTTTAGCTGTAATGTAAAAATCCAACCTCCAACACTCCCCCTCCTCTGTCACTTAACACATCGCAGGTTTTAGTTGTTGGTTTTACATTAATTACACAACTGATGATTAGAGCAATAGCACGAATCCAGTTGAACATACATGTGGAGTTTACTCAACATCAGCTCACCTGAATCTGTCCAAGTCAGGAAGTGGGAAAACCTTTTCCAAAGCCATGAACATGATGTTTAAAGCTCCATGTTTCTTCTTCTTCTGTGTTTTATTTGAAGTGTTGATCCACCAGAAGATATAAAAACCATCTCAGTGTAGTTTTACATCTCCTCTCTCAGGCTTCTCTCTGCAGCTCTAGTAACAACAGGTCGGTGAGCCAATCAGAAGAGAGGAGGCTCTGAGCCTCTCTTCTGATTGGCTGACTGTTTTCTGAGTGATCCAATAAAAATATATCAGATTTCAGGTAAAAAACACTCAGAGAAACCAAATCCTGCAAGGTTTGGATGGTGGGTCCAGGTGGGCGGGGCTTGCTGACTGCTTTGTTGTGACATCACAAAGTTCCAGAAGTCCTGACGGCTGGTTTTAAGGCTCAGTTTCTGAATACAGGCTGTGTGCATTTCTCTGTGGACTGAGGCTTTGATACTTTCACAGTATTAATATAGAAGCTAGAGCTGATCTATAATCACACTACACATGGACACAGACCTTTACACTGGAGGAGCTTTAACAGACACTTTAGCTCTGTGAATTATAATACAGTATGACTGATACTGTAGTTTTACTAGTGTTGATTGTATTGAGTTGAAAAAGAATCTGGTGATGACACATCAGTCGAGTAAATTTAAATTTTTTTTTACATAACTACATAATATTAACAGTCTTGATATGAATGAAGAAACATTTTATAATGTTTTGGCATTTTACGGTGTAAAAATAAACTTCACTTGCTTTATTTTAAACCCAGGGATTTTCCTCACCTAAGACAACAGTGTTAAACCTTGAGTAAAGCAGCTCTTCACTGAATTAAAATGTCGTCTGTGAGCTTCACAGCGTTCACACAGAGCAGTCAAACTTAGCTGTCCCATTGACTTGAGTCTGGTCAGTGTCCACAGACTGAGCAGTGCTGCACTACTTTCTATGTGCAGGCTAAAAAAAGCATCATGTGTGAATGAGCTGTTTACAAAGTGATCTAATCTGACCCAGTTTCTGTTTTTAGAAGATGTTGCTGTCGTTGATGCTTCAGCTTTGTGTTGCCCAACCAGCTCCTCAGGTGGTTTATCAAACAGGCTGCTAATTCAGGGTTGATTGATTCAGGCTGTCAATTCAGCAAACAGGCTGCCAATTCAAGGTTAAACAGGTTGTTGACTCAGGGTTAAACAGGTTGTTGATTTAGGGTTAAACAGGTTGTTGATTCAGGGTTAAACAGGTTGTTAACTCAGGGTTAAACAGGTTGTTGATTCAGGGTTAAACAGGTTGTTAACTCAGGGTTAAACAGGTTGTTGACTCAGGGTTAAACAGGTTGTTGATGTTTTGTGACATATCTCAGACAGAGTGAAAACCATGTTAATATGACGCCGGCTGAGCTGCCATCAGCTGACGGCTGGTGTTAATTTAACGAATGAGATGTGTGAGTTCAGTGTCTCTGCTCGACATTTCTAAAAGCCACTTTCTGTACAAACCACTGTGGCCAAATCAGCAGAGACAGGAGACGCTGTGTGTCTCTGACAACACCACAGACCGTAACAGATGACACCATGTGGACGGACACTCAGACTAAACACCCAGTACAGACTGTGGAAAATGAACCAAGTATTCTTCTCCTGTTGGACACTGTAGAGACAGGAAAGATTACAGAGGGAAGATGGGAGTGAGGTGCTCTCCTGTGATGTCACATCTGGATGTTTCTGTCCATTTGTGTTTGACAGCAAAACATCTGTCGTCTAAAACGGTGGCTAACGTCTAGTTTTCACATCTGCTCGTCAGGATCAGAGGAGAGTTTAAACTCAGGTCAGAATCAGAATCTGGTTTATTGCCATGTAGGTTTTCAACATACAAGAAGTTTGTTTCTGTGTTTTGCTTCATGACAATAAACAATAGAAAAAACAAATACGTATAAACAAAGATAAGTACGTAGATTGCTTAAATATAAATAGAAACATTTAACAATACAAATGTGAAAAATATACAATGTCACTATGTACACTGTACAAAATGATTTAACTAAAGGTTTAACAAGTAGTCAGTTCATCTTGACCTAACTCGCATCTCTCCTGTTTGAGATGAATTCAGTCATGAAAACGACTTTCTATCCACCGCTGCACAGCTCCAGGCCAGCTTAGTGAAACTGATCAAATCAGATGGAAATCATATGGAATTATTGATTATTATTCCTCCGCAGCAGCGACAGCCAGAGCAGCAGCCATATTGTTTTCAGGTTGTCCATCTCATTTTCATGGACACGATGTCTCAGTAACACCTTGATGGAACTTCTTCAAATTTGGCTCAAACATTCACTTGTACTCAAAGACGAACTGATGGTGGTCAAAGGTCAATGTCACAGTGACCTCACAAAGCACTTTTTTAGCCATAAGTCAAGACTTCACAGCAGTTATGACCAATATTCACACGGACAAGGTGATTGTAGTTATTATTAAGATGAAAGTGTGAGCCAGCTGGATTTTGGAGACATATTAAATATGTATGTGCTCAGCCTCCGTCAGGATCACCCAGCCGTCCCGGTGTATGTCAGTGCAGTTTTCTAATTCAGCCTTGTTGTTTTTATAGCTCAGTATATATTTCATAAAGCTGACAATAGCCTGAATTATTTCTTTCCACTGCGTTTTCACTCTCCCTGTCCAACAGCAGCCAGACTCTGTAAACTGCAGCCTGGAAGGTATTAAGGTATGAAGGCAGTGGCTCCTGCCCAGGATCACTCTCAACCTGCACATAAAAACCTACAGCTCCGCTCTCCGGGGGCCGTCACAATGCATTCTGGGAAACAGGAGTAAGAGAAGACGAGTCGGGCTGAAGGGAAAGTGCTTCGACTGAAAGAGTAAATGTGAGTGAAGCATCTGAAGAAGCTAACGGGCCCCTGACACCTCGACAACTCGGCCCCTGGAAGTCACATGTCTGAACCCTGCGACAGCTCCTCTTCAGTCACATGTTTCCTCAGCAGGAGCCGATCGATCGGCTCACACCAGGAGGAGTTCACCTGTACACTGTAACTCACTGAGGTTAACTTTGGGTTCCAAAAACTGTTTTAAAAGGAAACTTTCTGAAAGAGAGAGAGAGAGAGATCACTCTGTTCTCTGTATGTCTCTCGCCCTCTCCCTGATGTTATTTCAGAGTCCTCAGAGTCTCGGCACCCTGTGGAGAAATAACTACTAACCTGGTGTTCATGTCTGACATTCCTCTGAGTGTGTGAGAGCAGCTCGGGCCTCCGGGCAGAGGAGGAGACATTTCCAAGTAGTCCTTGAGGGGTTTTTAAGGGGCACAGAGGGAGGTGGAGGAGGTGGGGGAGGGTCCCTGGAGACCTCGTCGGGTCTTTGAGGAGTTGTAGGGAGTGTTTAGGGAGTTTGACGCCTGTCGAGGAGTTTCCTGGTGAAGACTCGTCCTCCGGTCCGTCTCTTAGTCCTTAGTTCGTGTGTGTGTGTGTGTGTGTGTGTGTGTGTGTGTGTGTGTGTACTGCTGATGTGGCACCCTGGACATGTGTTCAAGATGACCAGCACCTCCCATGACTCTTGATAGGAGAAGAGTGTGTTGGTGGCTGTGATCCACTCATCCTCAAGGTCTCTCTCTCTGTCTCTGTCTCTCTCTCTGTCTCTGTCTCTCTCTCTCTCTCTCTCTCTCTCTCTCTCTCTCTCTCTCTCTCTCTCTCTCTCTCTCAGTTTAAGACCATAGTGTGATTTCAAATGAGTTCATCAGTTAAAACAGCTGCATTTTGTTTTGTGAAGGTTTAAAATCTTGTTTTTAAAATGGGGGATAACTTATAAAACATGTGTCTGGGGCTTTGACTCCAAAGGCAGTCTTCCCAAATCCAGAGTTGACCTTAGCTACATGGCGTGTGAGGCGATCATGTGACCTGGTTTGATGTGACCAGGAGAAGACAGACTGATGATTCAGTTTAATGTTTAATGTCACTGTGGAGCGACACGAGAAACGAGCAGCTGCGGGTGTGATTGAAGGGTCTCACACACACACACACACACACACACACACACACACACACACACACACACACACACACGCGCACCAGCTTCTGAAGTGCTGATCATTATCTCTTATCTCTCTCTCTCAGCGAGTGAGTGACCTTGAAAAGAATGTGTCTTGTTGTTGTAATGAATACCTCTCTGACTGAATGTGTGGGGGGGTGTGGGGGGGGCAGGTGCTTCCCGGCCTGGGCGGCGTTGTATCGGGGCTGTGAGTGTGTCGTTGGTTAAAACTCAGCAGCCAATAGCGGAGGTGTAAATCACACCCCTCCCCTCTGTGAGTGGAGTGTGTGTGAGAGAGGTGGTCGTGGGTTTTCTGATCTTCAGGGGGTTTCCCAGCATTCCCGGCGGCCGTGTTTTTTACTTTTAAAGAGGAGAGGCGCAGGGGATGGGCGACTGGTTTCTCCTGTTACCAAGACAACACCCCGTTAACCAGTTGGTAAACCAATAAGCTCCACACCCAGAGAGCTGGCAGTCGTCACCAGGAAGCAAACTTGTGGCTCAGGTGTGTGAGCGGACGGCGCTCTGCTCTGACAGGTGACATGTCCACACCTGGAGAAGATTCACTGACATTAATTATTTATGGAAATGTGTCGGACAGACTCTGGCTCAGGTGATGATCCTCCACTTCCTCCATGACGTGGCTTTTGTTTCACGTGTTGCAGCAGCTGGGGTTTCCCTGTCAGTCCCTGAGCAGCGCTGCGTTCACATGCTGCCGTATCGTGGTGTAAAATCAAACCCTGAGGAAAGTCACAGATATGTCTGACTGGACTGTAGCGTTGGTACAGTCTTCACTTAGCTCCTAGATTAGTCTAATCTTAGTCAGACTGACAAAGTGTAAGACAAAGACAGTTGGACACCTTACCTGAGGCTGAGAGGAGAAGAGTTTATTAGAGGCGGATGTTTCTTTTCTCTTCATATAAAATGTCTTGTAAGTGTTGAGTTCTTCCCAAAGACAAACATGTTCTGTGGAGGGTAAACGGAGCTGAGCGGTTGGATGCGGCTCCTGAGTCGGACATTTCTTCTATTTTGGAAACAAAAGGCTTAATTTACCCAGAATTCATTGCACCCCAGACAGGTTTAAGATAGTCAAGAACTGAACTGCTTTGTGCAACAGATGAATTCAGACTCGGTCTGTCTGAAGTCTGACTGTGTTGTATTTAAGACAAAGTCTGTCTCTGGGAAACCGGCCGGTCGGAGAGCTGAGCGACCTCGAGCACAGCTGTGGGTGTGTTCAGGGACATCAGGAAATGCAGCTTATTTTAGGTAAACCATCACAGTGAAAGATTTCTCTTTAAAGTTTTTTCCTCTACAGATTATTCATTTATTTAATTTCAGTTGTTCACAGCAGTTTGAAACACAGCAGTCGTTTCTTATTTATTTCTAATAATTTCATTATTTGTAATAAGTGACTTTATTTCTAATGTTATTGTGTTTGTAGTCAATTTGAACTAGCTGTAAAACTATTGGTTGGTTTTTGATGGTAGATGACGGCTCAGATCAAAGTGCTGTTGTGTCACTGTGAACTGAAAATTTTTGGGATTTGAACTGAGCTCTGGGAAAATGTAATTAACTATTTATAAATGAACCCACAACTGGGAAAAAATGGAAATGAAAAGGTTTGTTTCTCGCAGATGATCCAGCCCTGCAGGTGCTTTTGGTTTTATTTGTCCAGGGGTTGAGAGACCTGAGATTTCCTCCTCAGCCTCACAGTGGAGGAGACTGAGCCAATATTTTGGCAGATACTGAGCTCACAGTGAAGTGTGTGTGTTCATCACAGATCAGAGAGATGTCACCTCTCTAATAGGGATCCATCGATCAGATGTGCCCGATCAGTATTTGGTACTGACCTCGTTAATCGGTCTGTGGATCCACACAGTGAGGTTAATGAGAGCTGGTGTCAGATCAGGACTCGTTACCAGCAGCTGACCTGGGCCAACATTTCTGTATCAGGAGACAACACTGTTTCCATACATTGATTTATATGTGGCGCCACAATATCAGCACTGATCACCACATATTGATTTACTATTTAAATTATTTGTATTTTTAATTATTATTTTATTATTTCAAATGGGTCGTTTAGTCAGAGTGTGTGTGTGGTGTGTGTGTGTGTGTGATGTGTGTGTGTGTGTGTGTGTGTGTGTGTGTGTGTGTGTGTGTGTGTGTGGACTCAGTGGCCAATCACAATGTGTAATCAATTGTTTGTAGTTATTTGTTTGACACAATGTGGAGCACTGAGTCATTTACGTGTCATAAAGTCGTCCACCTGCAGTGGAGAATGTGATATACAGTATTGATTAATGATTAATGCCAGAAAGCTTCTGCTCATGTTAATGTATACAGTACACCCCCGCCCCCACCCCACCAGGAGCCACCGCCACATATAGGATCAGATTGTGTGGAAACCCTGGAGAAGAGGTTTGATTGGTCGTATGTTGCTGCTTTAAACAAAGAGCTGTTTAAACTCCCAGGACGCTGCTGCATCAGGTGTCTGCTGTTGGCTGTCAATATCAGCTCAGGTGTTGTCCAGGTTACCAGGTTACCACTCCCCCTGGCACCGTCTTTGTCTCTTCCCCCTCCCCCTGTCTTATGGCAGCAGTCAGTCAGGAGGAAGTGTTTAGACGCTGACACGTCGCTCCAGGTAACAAAAGCTGCGTTTCACTTCCTGTTGCTCTCTCAGGTCAGGTGGGTGTTTTACAGACACTCAGGTGTGTGAGTCTGAGTCCAGAGGAGCGTTTAACGGAGGTCGAGTTTTATTTGTATTGGAACTTGTTGCTCAGGTAGCAGTGTTTCCCCACAGAGTCAGGTGACTCTGGTTTCTGTGGGGGGAGTGGGGGGGGCAGCTTGGAGTCAACGAGGTCATCACTGCAACAGTAACTATAGTAACATTTCTTTCCTTTATTCATGTATGAATTGTTTCTTTTTTTTACATGTATTGATTGTTGAGTCTGTATGAAAACATGAGTCATCTTTTAAATGAAAAAAACTTTTACTTTTGTCATAGTCAAATATGAAAAAGTGTTTTTGTGTCAGTACGAAAACTTCTGCATCAAATCATCAATAATAATCAGACAGTCCTGAATTAACTCCGACTTGCTTTAATGTTACATTTTCTGACTGTTGGCACCACGAAGAAGCAGCAAAGACCTGAAACTGGTTTATTTCAGGTTTATCTCATTCATGGTCTGTCTTCAGTTTTTTCCTCAATTTAATATTTATTTCATTTTAATTGTTCCCAGCAGTTAGAAAAACTGAACTCAGAAATGCAGCTTTCACTTTATATAATAGACATTCATTCCAATAAGTGACATTATCTCTAATAAGTGACTTTATCTCTAATAAATGAATTTATCTCTAATAAGTGACATTATGTCTTTTTGTCTTTTTTTTCCAGTGTTTCTATCAGTAGATTTTATGGACATGTCTTTAGACGTCCTTTAGTCTCGTGCGTCTTCACTAACCTGAAGTGCAGTGACACATTTCAACACGTCTGCAGCTCTCAGGAGTTACTCCCATCACTGAAGAGTCAGGGTTCATTTAGAAACTTTAGAGACTTGGTTCCTCTGTCTTCCAGTGGACAGAGGAGAGACGAGGAGGCGAGGAAGAGGGAGGTGTTTCCCTGTGGGACTCAGACCGGGGACGTTGTGGCTCATGGTCGGCACGCCGTGTCTGGGCCTCAGTCACGTTTTAAATCAGAAAACAACCAAATTCACTCCATCGTTCCTTTACATCCACTTCTGTGTGGGAGCGTTTCCACAGCGACGGCTGACACCTTCCCAGTGCTTCCTGTTCTGCCCCCCCCCACCACCAGCTGTTTCCCACCTGATAATTACAGGGTCAGGGTCCTCCGCACTGCCCCCCCTTCATCATCCTCCTCCTCCTCCTGTCCTTTGTTTCTTTATTTCTCCTTTCACTGCTCTCACCATCGTCCCCCCTCCTCCTCCCAGCTCCTCCCTTAGCCCCCTCCCTTCTCCTCCAGCTCCTGGACAGATGAAATGGTGAAATATACTTTTAAAACGTGAAGCGTTGTCATTCAATTCAGCTGCTGGGTGTCATGACTTTGTTTGTAAAGTTTGTTTTGAATAAATGCCTTCAGTCTTATGGACTCTGTTGTCATGGTGACCTGTGGGTAAACGCTCTCTGGGACTGGATCTATCTGCTTTATTGACCCACCTATGGACGGACATGTTGACCTGTGTCTCTGTTACGTGTTTTCAGTCCTAACTCGTCTCTCTCCTCTCTGTCTCCCTCCGCCTCCAGATGGAGTCTCCAGTCTCCACCCCCGCTCCTCCCCCTCTCCACCTCCTCGCTCCCGTCGCCAACAGCGACATCTCGTCTCCCTGTGAGCAGATCATGGTTCGCACGCGCTCAGTAGCGGTGAACACGGCGGACGCCGCGCTGGCCACCGAGCCGGAGTGCCTGGGACCCTGTGAGCCAGGCACCAGCGTCAACCTGGAGGGCATCGTGTGGCAGGAGACGGAGGACGGTGAGTTCACGCCGTCTGATACACCGAGGCTGGAGTCTCAGATCTGAGGCTGGAGGTCTGCTGAGTCAGATTTTGTTGATGATCTCGACATTAAGCCGCTTCCAGCAGAATTATTATATTGTTCTCCATGAAATCAAACAGCTCGTTTTTCATTTTGTTTTTGCACAATTAATAAAATTTAAAATCGTGAGGCATTAAAGGAATAAAAAAGGGCTGTGGTGAGATTTAAAAATTCTAAAAGGTTTTATAAAGAAAAATCTAAAATAAAAAACATATTTCCTCGACACACACGAAATAGACGACGAGGAACTCACATTAGGTCATGTAGTCCTGTTGAGCCTGTTTGTGTAAAACAGAAAGGAGATTGAGGAAGAGGATGAAATCAGCCAAATTAATTTCAGGAGGAAATCTGTGATTAAAAAGTCATACACATTATAAAGGATTGTTTCTAAAAGACACATCCCAACATCACATCCTGTTTTACCTTTTATTCAGCTGGAACTCTTAGTGTTGATGGGACTGTTTTCAAATCCTCTTGTCATCCTCAAACACGTCATGAACCTATTAAATTCAGGAAACAGGAAAACAAAGGACTGAGACTTTCACTTTAAAACATTAGGCGTGCATCTGTTTAACGGATCAGAGGGACAGTGAATGCAGCACAGAAGCAGATTTCTAGGTCTGTGTAAGTTTGTTTGGTTTCTTCAGTCATGGAGCATCAACACCACTGAGGCTTGAGCTGTGTGCCATGAACTGCGAGATACTTTTATTTTCAAAGAAAAGAAAATGTTTTTTAAAACATCGAATGTTGAACTCTAGACATCGACCTGATGAAAAGGCCAGAATCGGCCCGACGCCGGGGAGATGTACTCAAACAACTGTCACACAGAAGTTTTTAGACAGTTGTCTTCACAGGTGCTTTGAGAGTTAATGATGAGAGGTACAAAATAACTTTTATAAAATAAGACTTTTATTTTGTGAAGAAATAACAAACATGAAGTTAGGTTGATCTAAGGTAAGAAGATAAAATCCTGGATGTACACACACACACACTCACACTCACACTCTGAGCGGTGTGTGTGTGTGTATGTGGAGGTGACAGGAAGCAGCTTCACCTGCTGTTGGTGGAAAGTTGAGCCTCAAGCTTCAGTTTCTCTCTGATGTGACTGGACCTCAGAAACCTCACAACCTCTGAGCAGCAGGAGGAGGAGTCACGTCTGGTGTGTGTGTGTGTGTGTGTGTGTGTGTGTGTGTGTGTGTGTGTGTGTGTGTGTGTGTAGGTATGCTGGTTGTCAACGTCACCTGGAGGAACAAGACGTATGTGGGAACCCTGCTGGACTGTACGAGACACGACTGGGCCCCACCGAGGTACTTCAACACACACACACACACACACACATTAATGAGTCTATGATTGTGGAGCTTGAATTATTAGTTTGTTGATCGATCAGTCGTCAGAAAACTGATCATGAGCTACACTTCTCTCAGCCGCCGGCACCAGAGTATTGACGACAGGTGACTAGGAGCATTAATGCCGATCTACTGCTCATGTATTTTAAATGACAACCAGTTGATCGATCGAGCATCACTGACAGAAACCGTCACTCCACATCGTAACATCCTGCAGCTGAATCTTTACAGTAGCACCAAAGGTTTAACTGACTGGCTGCGTCTCTGCGTGTCGTCAGGTTCTGTGAGTCTCCGACCAGTGACGTGGAGATGCGGAGCGGTCGTGGGCGGGGCAAGAGGATGCGTCCCAGCAGCAACACACCGCTCAACGACAACAGCAACTCGTCGGACAACAAAGGCAGCGGCAGCAGTAAGACGCGCGGAGCCGCCGCCAACAGCAAAGGGCGGCGAGGCAGCCAGACGGCCGGCGGTGCCGAGGACGCCAAGGCCAGCCCCTCCTCCGCCAAGAGGAAGACCAAGCCCACCTCGGACATGGAGCCCACCTCCAGCTCGGAGGACACCAAGGCCTCCAAACGCATGAGAACCAACTCCACCGGAGCCGCGCCCCCCCTCCCTGGAGGTAAATCTGACCCCCTGCCCCCCCCGCAGCTGGACCGTACTTGCCCCTCCCCCGTACTCATCGACTGCCCCCACCCCAACTGTAACAAGAAGTACAAGCACATCAACGGGCTGAAGTACCACCAGGCTCGAGCCCACAACGACCACGACGTTCGATTGGACCAGGACGGAGACAGTGAGTACGGCGATGACCCCGCCCTCCATCCTGACCCCGCCTCCTGCAATGGTGCCGCCATATCCCCTGCCCGCTCCACCACGCCCAAAGGACGCGGCTTTGACGCCCCCTCCCCCTCATCGGGGAAAATGACGTCAAAGGGGAAGAAGAAGGCAGGGGAGGCGGAGCCTGAGGTGACGGACGGCGGCGAGGAGGGGGCGTGTTTGACCGACGAGGCCAGCAACGACGGGATGGACGACAGAAAAGCCAAGAAGATGGCGGGCGGGGGCAAGCCCGATAAACTGACCCAGAAAGGCTTGAAACCGAACCGCCCCGTGGCCCCCGCCGCCCCCGGAGCCCCCTCACCCTACGCCCTGCAGGCGTCCTCCCCCGCCCTGGGCTCAGTGGTACAGTCCGTCCCTAAGAGCCCGCAGCTGAAGAGCATCCAGCCTAAACCCCCGCCGCTGGCCGACCCCGCCTCCAGCCCTGCCCTCGCCAAGGACAAGAAGAAGAAGGACAAGAAGAAGAGGGAGGGGGGGAAGGAGGGGGACAGCCCGAAGGCGATGTGTAAGGGGGGGCGGCCGGAGGAGGGGAAGAGCCCGTACTCGGAGGTGTCGGACGCTTTGCTCAACGGCTCGACGGAAGCTCATCAGAGTCGCCTCGCCAGCATCAAGGCGGAGGCCGACAAGGTGTACAGCTTCTCCGACAACGCCCCCAGCCCCTCCATCGGCGTGGCCAGCAGGATGGAGGCCGGCCTCGCGCCCCCCCTCCACCTCAACCAGAACGGCGCAGACAACGCGTCCGTCAAAACCAGCAGCCCCGCCTACTCCGACATCTCCGACGCGGGGGAGGACGGAGAGGGGAAGGCGGAGGGGGTGAAGGTGAAGTCGGAGCCCGACCAGGTGCCTCGTGAAGGCGCCAAGAAGGCACTGTTCCCCCCCCAGCCCTCCAGTAAGGAGTCGCCCTACTACCCCAACTACGACTCCTACTACTCCCCCAGTTACCCCAACCCCAGCCCGGGGGCAGCACCTGCAGCCCCGCCTCACGCCGAGGGCGCTCAGATGAAGGTGAAGAAGGAGGAGGAGCCGGAGGTGGGGGAGGAGGGCAAACTGAAGGCGGAGCCTCAGGAGGAGAGGAAGGTGGAGCCGGGGCCTCAGCAGCCATCTGTCATCCAGCAGCGCCCCAACATGTACACCCAGCCTCTGTACTACAACCAGTACTACGTCCCCCCCTACTCCTACTCCCCCGACCAGGCCTACCACGCCCACCTGCTGGCCTCTAACCCCGCCTACCGCCAGCAGTACGAGGAGCGGCAGCGGCAGGCCGACAAGAAGGCTGAGGGCAAAGAGCGGGAGGGGGGCGGGAAGGAAGAGTGGAAGCAGAAAGCCTCAGTGCCCCCCACGCTGTCCAGAGCCCCCAGCCTCACCGACCTTGGCGCCAAGGGTGGGCTGAACCCGGCCAAGCCCAAAGAGCCGCCGCCGCCTCCGCCGGCCTCAGAACAGGCCAAGTCTGTCATCATGGCGAAGGGGGAGGACACCAAGGCCCCCGCCGCCCAGCCGGAGGGTCTGAAGATGAAGCTGAGTGAACCAGGGCATCATGGGAAGGAGGAGGCCAAACCGGGGGTGGAATCAGGGAGGCCAACAGGTGTGGAGCAGGCCATGTGGTACAGACAGGTAACGTTCACTTTTACACCATGTGACCAGTTGAGTCGACTTCCTCAGAAACACAAGATCATTAATTACATTCATTTATTCATTCATTACAAAATACAGTTGAAAGTACAAACAGCAGCTTCATGTCACCTCTGACCTCTGACCTCTGACCTCAACTCCTGTCATCAGCCTGGAGGAGGTTTATTTTGACAGTGTGAAGATCAGTTAATAAAGACGCAATCTACATGTAATAACCTACATGTAATAACCTACATGTAATAATCTACAGGTAATAATCTACAGGTAATAACCTACAGGTAATAACCTACAGGTAATAACCTACATGTAATAACCTACAGGTAATAACCTACATGTAATAATCTACAGGTAATAACCTACAGGTAATAACCTACATGTAATAACCTACATGTAATAACCTACATGTAATAATCTACAGGTAATAACCTACAGGTAATAACCTACATGTAATAATCTACAGGTAATAACCTACAGGTAATAACTGTCTCAGTGTTTCATCCTGACGAGACACACAAACTTTATTTCTGAATTCAGCTGCAGTAAATCACAGAGCAGGAGGCTGAACGCAGGTTCAACCAATCAAAACAAGTCTGTACTGAGGGCGGAGCTGCAGGACGACTCATAGACTTATAACAATAATAACAATGATGATAATAATAAACTTTATTTACAGAGCATCATACACGGGATGCAGCTCAAAGTGCTTGACAATGACGATGGACAATAGAAAGACAAAAGATGATAAAATATGTAAATTAAATTAAAAACCAGTAAAATATTTACAGATTAACAGATGAATGAATAGATTTTAGGAATTATCAAGTTTACAAGTGAGAATCTTCCTTACCTGAGCAGGTCGGACTCGTCTTCTCTCTGTCCCTGTGTTTCCTGTCACCTTCACTGGTCACCTGACTCACCTGTTGCTCTTCTCCTCAGGAGCCCGACTCCCGCCTGTGGCCCTACGTCTACCCACACAAATACTCGGAGGCTCCTAAGCCTCAGGAGGAGGACAGGTGGAAGGACGAGAGGGAGCGAGAGCGGGACAGGAAAGACAGGAAGGAGGAGAGGCCGCGGCCGAAGGAGGGACTCCAGAAGGAGGAGGTGAAGGAGGGGGCGGAGGGCAGGACTCAGCTGCCTCCGGAGGAGCACCGAGGGGGAGGGAAGGAGGCGCATCCCCCGCACATGCAGTTCTCCTCCCCCCTGGCCCAGCACCAGGGCTACATGCCCTACATGCACGGACCTTACGCCTACAGTCAGGGCTACGAGCCCAGCCACCCCGGCTACAGAGGCATGCCCTCCGTCATGATGCAGAACTACCCCGGTAAGAGAGGGGTGGGGGGTGGGGGGGTGAACCAGGTTTATCAGGTTCATCACCAGGGGGGTCACGAGTCGTCTGCTTTATGATGTTTGACACTGGCTTTGGTTTGAGGTCTGTGCTGCAGACAGAAATATCAATCAATCAGTCAGACTTTATTTGTGTCACACTTTTCATACACACAACGCAACACAAAGTGCTTTACAGAATAAAAGCATAAAAAACCTTCCTCCCTTCACAGAACAATAAATGACCAAGTAATAAATAAAACAATAAAAATAAGACAATAACAGGAAGTGAGGAAACGCTGAAGACAAAGAACGATAGAGTGATAAAGATAAAATAATGAAATACTAAAACAGAGGAGATGTTTTAAAGTGAGTGAAACCAGAAATAAAAGGTAAGACAATAAAAATGAAGAGACCTTTCTGTAAAGATCGAATGATAAAACGCTAAAACAGAAGATGTTTGGAAGAGAGTCAAACCAGAAATAAAAGTGGAAATAAAGATAAAAGCAGGATGATGGAAACAAAAAAATCCAGAAAATAATCAGAATAAAAAGACAAACCAGTAAAACAGCTTCGAATATATAAAGGAATAAAAACAAATAAAACTCAATGGAATTTCATCTCACTGTGAATCTCTGTGTTCAAACACTGAAACCTTGGTCCTCAGGCTCGTACCTGCCGGCCGGTTACTCCTTCACCTCGTACGGGGGGAAGGTGGCGGCGGGGGAGGAGGGGGAGAAACCCTCCAGGTCGAGTCCGACGGTGAAGCCGCCCTGTGAGGCCAAAGCTCTGGACCTGCTGCAGCAGCACGCCAGCCAGTACAAGAGCAAGTCCCCGTCCATCCAGGACGGCAAGATCCCGCACGACCGCGACCGGGAGAGAGAGAGAGAGCGGGAGAGAGAGAGAGAGAGAGAGGGCGACCGGCCGCGATCCTCACCCTCCCAACGTATCCTGCCCTCCCACCATCACCTGGGATTCCCACTGCTGTCGGGACAGTACGACCTGTCCTACGCCTCAGGTGAGACACACACACACACACACACACACACACACCTGTCTGTCCAGGTGTGTGATGACACATCCAGATGTTTCCAGCAGCTGCAGAAAATCTAAAACATCAGAATAAAATGTCAAATGCCGCAGAAAAATGTCCTGAGACCGGTTCCTACATTTCCCATAATGCAGCTCAGTAGTTTTTCCTCATCAGCCCCCCCCCCCTGCATATTATTTAAAAGGTCTGCTGGGATTTGAGGAAAGGAATTGTGGGTTGGTTTTGATCACTACACTGATCAGACTTTGACCCGTCGGCCATGTTGGATCTGTCTGATGTGTGTGTGTCTCTCTCAGGCCTCTCCTCCTCAGCCATCGTCGCCAGTCAGCAAGCGTCCGCCCCGTCCATGTACCCCCCCGCACGGAGGTGAGAACGGTAAGACACACACACACACACACACACACACACACACACACACTCACACACTCACACACACACACACTCCTCTGCTGCAGTCTGTAGCGCCATCTACTGGTCTGGATGTTTGTTGATGTGACTGCAGCAGAGAGAAACCTGATCCCTCAGGGGTCAAAGGTCAGAGTTAATCATTGTTTTTAGTTTATTCAAAGTCAGACACAAACAAAGCATCAGACAGGAAGTATGTTGAAGTGAGTTTCCTGGTGTTAAAGTTGCCAAAAAAAGAAATGAGGAAGAAGAAGACCGTCATGATGAGGATGGGAACGAGAACCGGTTCCAACTGGTTCCACCCATCGACATCATCCGCCTTCATGCTTAACGATTCCCTCATCGATGCCTTCAACCTCCCCCTTACAAAACAATGACGTCACGTTTTGTAGAGGCAGTAACCACAACGAAGGAGTCGAGGAGGTGTGGCTTAACTTCTTACCACACAGAACATCCGCAGGAATCGATAAAGGATCGGATCGATGAGCAGAATCAATAATGGCGTTGGTTTCAATAAAACCTTATCGATTCCCATCCCTAGTCATGATGATGTGTCTGTATGTCGTCGGCAGATTAACTGCCACTGAGTAACAATAAAAGCTGCAGGTTATGAAGGCGGAAATATTAAACTGCTCAAATCTTTCTCTTTAATCCACAAACAGATTCACCTGAGATCAAAATGTCTTAATGAAAATAAAAGAATGAAAACCTGAATGACCTGTAACATGACCCTGGACCTGCAAGGTCCTGGTTCTGGGTTCTGCCTCACCTGGACCAGCACTGTCCTGTGTGTGAGCGCGTTGAATAAAGACGTTCTTCAGCTTCACCTGTGTCAGTAATGTTAAACTAACATGACACTGAGACCAGCTGTGTCCCTCCAGCCCGGTCCTGGTCTCTGCCGCCGGTCCACTTCCTGTTGTGGCCTCGGGGTCATGTGGGTGTGGTTTTTGAGGCGGAGCTAGGTCGACTCCCTTTTGACCAATAATGTCTTCTCACCTCCTACAGGCACACCTGATTGGCTGACTTCCCCCCTGCCCGGAGTCATGTGACTGGATCACATGAGGAAACGTTTCTGTTTCAACATCAGTTCAATGGTGTTTGTGTATGTTTGATTTCTCTGCCTGGACGTTCAGCCGGCCGCTCTGCTCCTCGCCAGACTGGACCGGAGGACCGAAGGCCTGGTCCTGCTGGTCCTGCTGGTCCTGCTGGTCCTGCTGGTCCTGCTGGTCCTGCTGGTTCCACAGGTACCACTGGTGCTCGGTGCAGAGGTTCTGGCTCAGACGGAGGACAGAGTGGACCTGGTGGGTGGAGACACACTGAGGCGCTGCAGGCCATCGGTGCTGCTGGGACGTACAGAGAAGCAGCTGTTGTTGTTTCGGGGGGGGGGGGGGGGGGGGGGGTCAGACGGTTCTGATTCGGCCTTTACCGGCGTGACCTCTGACCTCTCCGAGGACCAGAACCAGCTGTGGACTCACCTGGACGCGTCTCAGCTTCACCTGAAATTAAAAAAAAAAAACACTGTGGACGGAGGAGGACGGACCAATCACAGCGCAGCGTTCGGACTGAAGCTGCAGCCTCGGACTGACTGACGGGGAGTCAACGCCCCCCACCCCCACCCCACCCACCCGCCCCCTCAGTGTGTAGCTGTACTGTACTCTGTGTATGTGTGTGTGTGTGTGTGTGTGTGTGTGTGTGTGTGTGTAAATACTGTACAGAGGAATTATTTTAAAGAGCCTGTTGGATGCTGTTGGATTTCCTACTCTTCTTTTTGTCTGTAGCCTCTGTTTTTCTACTGTTGTTGATCTGATATTAAACCTGTAGCTGGTGGAACGGCCCCCGACCCCCGACTCCTCATTCCTTCAGCTGTGACCGGGACTATGAGATGAAACAAACGGGACCGGGACGCCCTGTGATCCCGATGATTTGACCCGGAGGCGTTGTTCTCTTAGACCTCTCCATCCACTTTCAAAATAAAAGCTGGGACAGCTGTGTTGAAATAATATTAATGTCTGCACTTTAAAAATCTAAACGTGTCGTTCAGTCACTGAAATCACATTTCAGACATCGTGTTGGTAAATGAGGTTTTCTACAAACAAGTTAAAATCATGTAAAAAAGTACATTTATAGTCTGGTTCCACTGTAGGAACCGTTTTAGAACCTCAGGAACCTGAACTTTGTTTCCATCGGAGGAACCAGCTTTACATTTATATCCCAGTAAAATCAGGAGGTTAATAATGTAAAAAAGAAATTTCTTTCATTTAAAAATAAGTGAAAATATTTTAAATCTGCTGAAAGTTGTCGCCTCCTGTTCAGTTCTGTGACGTGTATCCAGATGTTGAGAGCAGCTGCAGGCGACTAAATAAAAACTAAATGATCACAACCGAAGATCAAAGCTTCTTTCTCTGACATCACAGGAGCAGGAAATGGACCAGAATGCAATGCAGGTTGGAGATTTACCACGTCATTAACGTCATCTGGATTCAAACGGCACTTTCTAACTCTCCATACACTTCAACTCACAGCTCCGAGTTTTCCAAGAGGATTGTGGGAAATGTAGGAAATCAGTGACTGAAGTGGAGGTAAAGTGGATCAGTGGCTTAATGAGGATTTTAAGTGTCAACAACATTAAAGAAAAATGAATTTTTACTTCACCTCCTTGCATCAAAAACAAGTCAGTTAATAGAGACGCGACATGAGGTTTAAACAGACCTCAGTTCAGTTCTCAACCGTCTGTAAGGATGTTCATGAACAGCAGTAAAACAGAAACCTGGGCAGATATAAATGTGACCTGAAGGTGGCGCCAGATGAAAAGTTAGAGGGTCAGGGAAGACTACACTTACAAACATGAGCAGATGTTTAATATTTTCAGTAACTGAAACCGGAGTTTATCATATATACTCTGGTTGACTTTTCAAAATAAAATAATAATCAAAACAGGATTTGACGTGATCAAACATAAAACTGTTGCTCTCGGTTCTCTGAGCAAATCCAGAAACCACCTTCTCCTGCACAGGTGAGTATCAGGTAATAATCAATCGTCCATACTCTGCACAAGGGCCAGTTTACATAAGTCAAATAAAAAAAATCAAATTCCACAGATCTACAGATTTTTCCTGTTAAAGTCTGAACAGACTCCGTTTGTTCAGGGTGTAGTGTGGTGGTTCAGCCACAGGGAGGCGCTGCTGCTCTGTTAAAGGGCTGGGCAGCAGATTAAAGGATCAATTCACACAAACACTCAGCGCCAGTCTCTCATGCAGATTGTGATTAGTAAAAAAAATCAAGTTGAGTTTATAAGCTCAGTGTCTCACATTAAATTGCTTGGCTCCAAGAGAAAATGTGAATGTTTCCTGTGCGATGTGTTTGCACTGAACGAAGCTGCTGCTGCTCAGTATTTTCGAAAAGCCACAGGAAGTTGCAGAGCAGATTAGAAACAATAACAACAGACGTTTCATCTCCAGCCAGAGGAAATGAAACGATGATGAAGCCTTCACCTGCAAGTTTTCATCCTGTTGTGTCTCAAGTGTTTCTTCAGTTTTCATGTGGACGTTCAGTCCTGAATGAACGTTTGACCTGAGACTTGCTCAGGAGCACTTCAGCAGCAGTGTCCCATCCTAAAGCTGCGAGTTCACTTCAAATGTGAGGTGTTCCACTGATTGATAATAGGTCGATTGATTAACGGATTGATTTGGGATTGCAAAGGTTGAATGAGCCCAAAACCTCCAGGACTGGTTTGTGACCTGATCTTCAGACCCCACGTCAAGGTTTGTGTTTTTATGTTCCATAATTACTGTGTTTGATACGTCATTGTATCAGAAAATAGTTGATTCGTTGATTTGATTATTCACGTTCCACATGCTTTTATTTATTTATTTATTTATTTTTTACATTTCCCATACTTTTATTTTGATTTTCACAAGCGACCTGATTTTTATTTTGAAGGTCACTTCCGGTGTCTTCCTGTACGCTCTGTTAAATGCAGGGAGCTTGACCTGTGCAGGTCCAGCGGACTGACAGCGGCGGCTCTGCTCCGGTCGCTGCGACAGGACGGGCGGACACCGGACACACAGGACCCTTCTGCAATTCAGCGGACCTGATTGAGGACTGCAGAATACACACAGGTAAGCGTGAATCTTCTGTATGAAACTGTGCGTGTGTGTGTGTGTGCGTGCGTGTGTGTGTGTGTGTGGAGACGCTGCTGCTGAAAGTGTGATGGTCGTAGTATTTCCCGCTGGTACCGTTACTGTGTTCTATCTGCTGTAACCATCATATCACCAGCTGCAGTGTGAGGTCTGTGTATTATTGATTCTGGGAGTTGTAGTTTTAATTGTATTGATCTCTGATCAGCGGTGGGAAGTAACTAGGTACATTTATTCTGATACTGTATGTGTGTTTAGTTTAAAGACACTTGTAATTGACAGTTTTGATCTCTTCTTCTTCTCTGCTGCTCAGAGGAAATCAGCATCATCTGAGCGGCAGCTACTTTCACATGATGATTGATTTTCACTGATTATAATAAGTCTTTAATTTACATTACAAATGTTTAATTGTGCAGTGAATCAAACGTAAGTAGTAAAATGATCATGATGGTAGAATATAGTTGTAAAAAGTTATTTCTTTTAACTTTTAATTGAGTATTTAAAAAGATATGAACGTTTCCTCCACCACTGGTTGTTACAGTAGATGCCACCTGTGCTGGAAAATAACTGCATTTACTTCACTTAAGTACAGTTTTCAGATACTTGCACTTTACTGGAGTGTTTCCATTTTATTCTACTTTTATTCTCCGTTTTAATTTTCACAGGAAAAAATGTAAAAATGATGAGGATGTGATTTTTGTTTACGTCTGGAGAAACTGGTCTGTAGGTCGGGGCATCTCAACACTGATGGTGCTAACAATGCTAATGCTAACAACGCTCAACAATGTGACACATTTTACCTTCATCAAAAAAAAAAACTGCAGCTCCTGTGATTTGTATATTGCACTTGGCCACGTTGATATTTCTATTATATTTCAATTAAATGTGCAGCAATATTCATATTCAGTCATTCTGTCGTCATGTCTGTATTAGACCCACATGATGTCAAACAACAGACACGCCATCATTAGTGATTGATCTGTTGATCATTTTCTCAGCTCACTGATCAACTGTAAGAAAAATGTCGGTCTCAGTTTCTCAGAGCCTGAAGTGACGTCAGCTCTTCTTCTTCTGTCCAACCGACGACCCAGAAACACGTGTTAGACTTAATGTAGGACACGAAAGAACAAATGTTTGTCTGAAAAATGACGGGCACCGTGAATCAATTAAAAGAATAGCTGCAGATTAAGTTGTAGTATAGATATATGTATAAACTAATTGATTAATCAGCTGATCCCACACCATAAATAAATCACCTTTTTGACATCAAATGAGAGCATCACTGGTCACGTCACCAGCATCAAGAAACACAAGCTTCTTCAGCTCTTTTCTCATCTTCGTCCTGAGGTGCGTTTGAGGAACAGAGCCCACGTTGTTTTTACCAGGATTTAACTTTGTTGGTTAAAACTTTCCAGAGACGAGGATGAGAGCAGAGAACCGACACTCTGTTGTGCAGTAGTCTACATTTCTAACACTGGTGGAGTAAATACAGTGAATATCTGTTGTTGTTCCTCTGCAGTGTCATCAATAATCAGTTATAGTCAGTAGTATCAGTAATAGTAGTGATGCTGATGCAGTGATGTAATGGTCTTATTCATCACCATCATGTTGGTGAACTTTGCTTCTTTAGTTGTTTGTTTTTTTTCGGTCTGTCAGCCGTTTCTGAGACTCGGGGTTTTCCTCCGAATGTTTAAGAAGCAGCTGGTTGATGTGAAACATGAGAACCAGATTATTGTCTAGTGGCTGATTTACATGTTTACCTGAACACATCACAGACATTTGTGTCTGTCCCAGTGGACAGATGAAGGACGTCCGAGTGAATGTGGAGGTTCCTCAGTCTCTAAACACTCGTCTCAAGTTGTCTCACACACTTTGTGACAAACTGCTGTGAACGCAGCTTCTGTGCAACCCCCACAGGAGGAGGTTCCTGTGTCAGTCTGCTGCTCAGAATCTGTCAGTGAGGTTCTCTCAGAGTGTAAGATTCCTCTGTGTGTGTGAGATTCCTCTGTGTGTGTAAGGTTCTCTCAGTGTGTGTGAGGTTCTCTCAGAGTGTAAGGTTCCTCTGTGTGTGTGAGATTCCTCTGTGTGTGAGGTTCTCTCAGTGTGTGTGAGGTTCTCTCAGAGTGTAAGGTTCCTCTGTGTGTGAGGTTCCTCTGTGTGTGAGGTTTTCTCAGTGTGTGTGAGGTTCTCTCAGAGTGTAAGGTTCCTCTGTGTGTGTAAGGTTCCTCTGTGTGTGTGAGATTCTCTCAGAGTGTAAGGTTCCTCTGTGTGTGTGAGGTTCCTCTGTGTGAGATCCCTCTGTGTGTGAGGTTCTCTCAGAGTGTAAGGTTCCTCTGCGTGTGTGAGGTTCCTCTGTGTGAGATTCCTCTGTGTGTGAGGTTCTCTCAGTGTGTGTGAAGTTCTCTCAGTGTGTGTGAGGTTCGTCTGTGTGTGTGAGGTTCTCTCAGAGTGTAAGGTTCCTCTGCGTGTGTGAGGTTCCTCTGTGTGAGATTCCTCTGTGTGTGAGGTTCTCTCAGTGTGTGTGAAGTTCTCTCAGTGTGTGTGAGGTTCGTCTGTGTGTGTGAGGTTCTCTCAGAGTGTAAGGTTCCTCTGCGTGTGTGAGGTTCCTCTGTGTGAGATTCCTCTGTGTGTGAGGTTCTCTCAGTGTGTGTGAAGTTCTCTCAGTGTGTGTGAGGTTCGTCTGTGTGTGTGAGGTTCTCTCAGAGTGTAAGGTTCCTCTGCGTGTGTGAGGTTCCTCTGTGTGAGATTCCTCTGTGTGTGAGGTTCTCTCAGTGTGTGTGAAGTTCTCTCAGTGTGTGTGAGGTTCGTCTGTGTGTGTGAGGTTCTCTCAGAGTGTAAGGTTCCTCTGTGTGTGTGAGGTTCCTCTGTGTGAGATTCCTCTGTGTGTGAGGTTCTCTCAGAGTGTAAGGTTCCTCTGTGTGTGTGAGGTTCCTCTGTGTGAGATCCCTCTGTGTGTGAGGTTCTCTCAGAGTGTAAGGTTCCTCTGCGTGTGTGAGGTTCCTCTGTGTGAGATTCCTCTGTGTGTGAGGTTCTCTCAGAGTGTAAGGTTCCTCTGCGTGTGTGAGGTTCCTCTGTGTGAGATTCCTCTGTGTGTGAGGTTCTCTCAGAGTGTAAGGTTCCTCTGCGTGTGTGAGGTTCCTCTGTGTGAGATTCCTCTGTGTGTGAGGTTCTCTCAGAGTGTAAGGTTCCTCTGCGTGTGTGAGGTTCCTCTGTGTGAGATTCCTCTGTGTGTGAGGTTCTCTCAGAGTGTAAGGTTCCTCTGCGTGTGTGAGGTTCCTCTGTGTGAGATTCCTCTGTGTGTGAGGTTCTCTCAGAGTGTAAGGTTCCTCTGCGTGTGTGAGGTTCCTCTGTGTGAGATTCCTCTGTGTGTGAGGTTCTCTCAGAGTGTAAGGTTCCTCTGCGTGTGTGAGGTTCCTCTGTGTGAGATTCCTCTGTGTGTGAGGTTCTCTCAGAGTGTAAGGTTCCTCTGCGTGTGTGAGGTTCCTCTGTGTGAGATTCCTCTGTGTGTGAGGTTCTCTCAGAGTGTAAGGTTCCTCTGCGTGTGTGAGGTTCCTCTGTGTGAGATTCCTCTGTGTGTGAGGTTCTCTCAGAGTGTAAGGTTCCTCTGCGTGTGTGAGGTTCCTCTGTGTGAGATTCCTCTGTGTGTGAGGTTCTCTCAGAGTGTAAGGTTCCTCTGCGTGTGTGAGGTTCCTCTGTGTGAGATTCCTCTGTGTGTGAGGTTCTCTCAGAGTGTAAGGTTCCTCTGCGTGTGTGAGGTTCCTCTGTGTGAGATTCCTCTGTGTGTGAGGTTCTCTCAGAGTGTAAGGTTCCTCTGCGTGTGTGAGGTTCCTCTGTGTGAGATTCCTCTGTGTGTGAGGTTCTCTCAGAGTGTAAGGTTCCTCTGCGTGTGTGAGGTTCCTCTGTGTGAGATTCCTCTGTGTGTGAGGTTCTCTCAGAGTGTAAGGTTCCTCTGCGTGTGTGAGGTTCCTCTGTGTGAGATTCCTCTGTGTGTGAGGTTCTCTCAGAGTGTAAGGTTCCTCTGCGTGTGTGAGGTTCCTCTGTGTGAGATTCCTCTGTGTGTGAGGTTCTCTCAGAGTGTAAGGTTCCTCTGCGTGTGTGAGGTTCCTCTGTGTGAGATTCCTCTGTGTGTGAGGTTCTCTCAGAGTGTAAGGTTCCTCTGTGTGTGTGAGGTTCCTCTGTGTGTGAGGTTCTCTAAGTGTGAGGTTCTCTCTGTGTGAGGTTCTCTATGTGTGTGAGGTTCTCTCAGTGTGAGGTTCTCTGTGTGTGAGGTTCTCTCAGTGTGAGGTTCTCTGTGTGTGAGGTTCTCTCAGTGTGAGGTTCTCTCTGTGTGAGGTTCTCTCAGTGTGTGAGGTTCTCTCAGTGTGTGTGAAGTTCTCTCAGTGTGTGTGAGGTTCGTCTGTGTGTGTGAGGTTCTCTCAGAGTGTAAGGTTCCTCTGTGTGTGTGAGGTTCCTCTGTGTGAGATTCCTCTGTGTGTGAGGTTCTCTCAGAGTGTAAGGTTCCTCTGTGTGTGTGAGGTTCCTCTGTGTGTGAGGTTCTCTCAGTGTGAGGTTCTCTGTGTGTGTGGT
>NW_019174575.1:143146-161909 GCF_002260705.1 Seriola dumerili | reverse complement strand
GTGAGGTTCTCTGTGTGTGTGAGGTTCTCTCTGTGTGAGGTTCTCTCTGTGTGAGGTTCTCTCAGTGTGTGTGAGGTTCTTTCAGCTGCTCTCATTAACATGCAGCTCTCGACCTCGTCCGCTCCAGCAGCTCTGAATACGCCTCCTCCCCCTCCTCCTCTCTCCCTCCTCCTCTCTCCCTCCTCCTCCTCCCTCCCTCCTCCTCTCTCCCTCCTCCTCTCTCCCTCATCCTCCTCCTCCTCTCCCCCTCCTCTCTCCCTCTTCCTCTCTCCCTCATCCTCCTCCTCCTCTCCCCCTCCTCCTCTCTCCCTCCTCCTCTCTCCCTCTTCCTCTCTCCCTCATCCTCCTCCTCCTCTCCCCCTCCTCTCTCCCTCTTCCTCTCTCCCTCATCCTCCTCCTCCTCTCCCCCTCCTCCTCTCTCCCTCCTCCTCTCTCCCTCTTCCTCTCTCCCTCATCCTCCTCCTCCTCTCCCCCTCCTCCTCTCTCCCTCCTCCTCTCTCCCTCTTCCTCTCTCCCTCATCCTCCTCCTCCTCTCCCCCTCCTCTCTCCCTCTTCCTCTCTCCCTCATCCTCCTCCTCCTCTCCCCCTCCTATCCAGAAAATAGTCCCAACAACTCTATTTCTATTACATTTATCAGCTGTAGCAGGAAGTTACACAGACTTTTTTTAATGAAATTTGTTTTAAACTTCAGTAGGAACCAATGAGCTCTGAGCTGAGAGCTACAGACGGAGGCGGGAGGAGTTGAGAGACGGACTGGTCTGGCTCTGGTGTGAGAGCTGAGGTTTTAAAAACGTCCTACGCTGTGGAACAGTTTCAGGTGGTGTGAACACCTGCTGTTGCCCTGAGTCGACCTGTGTTCATGAAGCTGGTTTGTGGTTCTGCGATGGACGGAAACAAATGCTGGATGTGAACATGCTCGTTGTTTCATATTGTTTTCTTATGATTTACATAAACGCCACGGCGGAGGATGCTGCTGCGGTGGTGGCAGTCTCACCATCAGGAAAACAGGTTTCAGCCACAGCAGCCGGACAAATATCAAATATCACAGAGTCAAATATCAGATATCACCGGGTTTGATCTTATTGAACACTCAGCTCGCGTCATATTCCTGCTGTTGACTTACATGTATGTGGTGATGCTCCATGTCCTGACTCCTCTTCACTAGCTTCTGTTTTTCCCTTTGATAATGCATTTGTGATTTTAAACTGGGGCTGCAACTAACTGTCATTTCCTGTATCAAAGAGGATCTTCCTCCACCGCCACCATCAGGTCACATTTGAATTTGTCCAGTTCTTTAATGAACAAATACCCTTAAACTGAAGTAAGACTGAGGTGTGAACACGGCTCGAGACTCTTAGGCTTCTTTTCCACTGGTCAAAACACCTGCTCACACCTGCTCACACCTGCTCACACCCGCTAACACTTGTTAACACCTGCTAACACCTGATTACACCTGTTCACACCTGCTCACACCTGATAACCTCCGCTAACACCTGCTAACACCTGCTTACACCTGCTCACACCCGCTAACACCTGCTAACACCTGCTAACACCTGCTTTCACCTGCACACACCTGCTAACACCTGATAACCTCCACTAACACCTGCTAACACCCCCTGACACCTGCTAACACCTGCTGCTAACACCTGCTAACACCCACTAACACCCGCTAACACCTGTTAACACTCACTAACACCTGCTAACACCCACTAACACCTGTTAACAGCCGCTAACACCTGTTAACACTCACTAACACCTGCTAACACCTGCTAACACCTGCTTACTCCTGCTCACACCCGCTAACACTTGCTAACTCCTGCTAACACCCGCTAACACCCGCTACCACTTGCTAACACCTGCTAACACCTGCTTACTCCTGCTCACACCCGCTAACACTTGCTAACACCTGCTAACACCCGCTAACACCCGCTACCACTTGCTAACACCCGCTAACACCTGCTTACACCTGCTCACACCTGCTAACCTCCGCTAACACCTGCTAACACCCCCTGACACCTGCTAACACCTGCTAACACCTGCTTTTTTTAATCCTGTTGCCATAACCTCCGCTAACACCTGCTAACACCCCCTGACACCTGCTAACACCTGCTTACACCTGCTCACACCTGCTAACCTCCGCTAACACCTGCTAACACCCCCTGACACCTGCTAACACCTGCTAACACCTGCTTACACCTGCTCACACCCGCTAACACTTGCTAACACCTGCTAACACCCGCTAACACCCACTAACACCCGCTAACACCTGCTAACACCTGCTAACACCCACTAACACCCGCTAACACCCGCTAACACCTGCTTACACCTGCTCACACCCGCTAACACTTCCTAACACCTGCTAACACCCACTAACACCCGCTAACACCCGCTTACACCTGCTCACACCTGCTAACACTCACTAACACCCGCTAACACCCACTAACACTTGCTAACACCCGCTAACACCCACTAACACCCACTAACAGCCGCTAACACCTGCTTACACCTGCTCACACCTGCTCACACCTGCTATCCTCCACTAACACCTGCTAACACCCCCTGACACCTGCTGCTAACACCTGCTAACACCCACTAACACCCGCTAACACCTGCTTACACCCGCTAACACCCGCTAACACCTGCTCAAACCCGCTCACACCAGCTCACACCTGCTAACACCCGCTAACGCCTGCTAACACCCGCTCACACCCGATAACATCAGGCATTTGTTGAAGATGTGAAAGAGAACAATCTGCATTCACACCCGGNGCTAACACCTGCTTACACCCGCTAACACCCGCTAACACCTGCTCAAACCCGCTCACACCAGCTCACACCTGCTAACACCCGCTAACGCCTGCTAACACCCGCTCACACCCGATAACATCAGGCATTTGTTGAAGATGTGAAAGAGAACAATCTGCATTCACACCCGGGTCACATGACTCTGCAGCAGACGCAGGTATTTATCAGCTCCGATCAGCACTGACGTGAACACACACCTGTCACCTGTCCAGACGGTGCTGACTCTGACACTGACAGGAGCAGCAACCCGGGGATGAGACGCCACGGATACATTTTGTCCAGTTAGCGGCTCGGCTAATGTCTTGGCTAACGGGCAGGTTTACCCACGTTTAAAAAACCTGCTTACACCCTCACATGTTGGTGTAAAGGGTGGAGGCCGGGTTCCTGTAAGGCTTTTAACACTGTCGAAGAATTGTTTCTCTCTGACCAGACTCCACCCTCTCTGCTGAACGCTGAGCGAGTATTAACTGATGACAGCAGGAAGTGGAGCCACAAGTGAAAGTATTAAAGAGTCCCATCGCAGCGAACAGGCTGCGTCTCCCTGGGGTGCTGCCTGATTCAATCAGACTCCAGCGAGAGCGAACCAACACTCTGCTCCATGGAAACCAGGAGGAGGAGGAGAAGCTGTCAGCTGGAGGGAGGGAGATGCACGCGTGTGTGTGTGTGTGAGTGAGGATCATGCCTGTCGCCATGGCAACTGTGGTTCATTTCCACCTTTGGTCCCTCAGAAATGTCTGCACAGGTGGAATCAGTGACCTGCTCTTCGGGTCCTGAAGCTTCTCTGACCATCTGTGTGGTTCAGTGTCGACACGGCCTTTTTATTTTCAGCCTGTTTATTTTAATATGATTCGAATTGACAGTGTGACCAGGTGTAACATCCAAATCACAGGAGCTGCAGTTTATGTGATGAAGGTAAAAATTATCATAATCATCCTATTAATCTTCTTTTTTTTGTGAAAATGAAATTAAATAAAGATCATTTCTTCTGAGATCGTTTCATGGTTCAGTCCTACTCGTCACTTAAACAATCAATCAATCTCCTGTTACCGTCCATCCACCAAAATCCTGACAGAAATTAGCCTTGTATATAGTATCTGTATTTTCTATTCATGTTCTATTTCTTATCACATTCCCCGTTCTGCTGCTGTTATTGATTTGTATTTCCTGTTCCGGGATCAATAGATATTCTAATCTTATGTTCTTTAACTCGTATTAATAACCGACTGAACAACGAAACAAATTATACTCAAAAAGTTTCCTGTGTAATTGATCAGGTGTGTGTCCTGTGTGTGAGGAAGAACACTGTGTTCTGAGACGTAATGAGACTTAACTGTCACTGTAACTGCGGCCATGTTTTTTTATATCGCTGACTCGTGTCCTGATGTTTGATTTGAGTCTCAGGTGCCGACGTCACCTGATGAATCTTATAGTCTCGCCGTTATCTCTTCATCAGTCACGTGACAACGTTAATTCAGCTCACCAGCTTCAGTGTGCGACCAATATTAATGAGTGATTAGGTGATCAGGTGTCTTTATTCAGCACCAATAATCATTGACATTTGAGGCTAATGAGGTGACAGTAAACCCTGGGTTCGTCCCACTGATCCTCCACTACTACACCTCTGATCGGAAGGTCGGAGGTTCGACTCCCGGCTCCTCCTTGGGCAAGACACTGAACTGATGCATCATGGGTGTCAAAGATGGTGCAGGAACAGGCGGTCGAGCTGCTGCTGCTGCTGGAGTGAAAATAGAAACAAAACTTTATCAGCAGATCACATCAGTGTTTACAGCACAGAGGTCACACAGAGGTCACACAGAGGTCACACAGAGGTCACAGGTCCAGGTCCTTCAATATATTCAAGCTGGAAATAGAACAAGAAGAAGAACATCACATTCCTCTGGACACTGATCCAATCATAAAACAAATCAATGTAAACTCAGGTCACAGGGGGAATCAGGTGACCACAGGTTACCATGGCAACACTTTTCACCTCAATCCGTGTTTCCTCAGTAATCCTGTTGAAGTGTTGATCAGCGGGAGCTAGAAAACTGCTTTTCTGCTCCGGGTTGAACCGACACGGAGGAGCAAAAAAATACTTGATCTGAGCTGCCAACACCCCCCCCCCCTTTTTTAATCCTGTTGCCATGGTAACAGAGGACAGAGGATCCTCGCTCGGCATGTGAGCGCGTGCTGGGATTCAGGGCGTGTGAAGGTTTTTTTCCGAGAGCTTCGTCACAGCTTCACAACAAAGGGTTTCTCCTGTGACCAATCAGAGCTCTCCCTCGTCCACACCCCCCAGCGTGTCACAGAGACGACGCAGTACTGTATCAATACAAGTAGTATCGATACAAGTATTACTACAAATACTACTCACACTAACAATGAACTAGAACTGTAGAGGCCTCCGATTGTACGGAGGACCAGTGATGTCGCAGAGAAAGTAATAAGTAATGTCCTTCATTTCATATTTTAAGAGACATTAAAAACAGGAATTGTAAAAAGAATTTATAAATGAACAAATTAATCATCCATAAATATTTAAAAATGGATTCACAAAAACAACATCAAACTCTCATTAAATAAACTTAATAAATAAAAACCATCTGAAAAGACATTTTAAAAATAGGAATAAATAACATTTCCTTTTCCTATTAGCTGATCGATTAGCTTAGTCATTTAGCTTTAGCTTTACTGCTGGTAAAACCCGATATGACTGGTCAGCTCTCCAACCAATCAGAGAGCTTGTTACATCTCATGGCCAGCTGGGATTGTTTAGCCTGGTTTTACTGCACTGAAGACCAGAGTGTCACAGACAGGCTAACAGGAGAAGCTAAATGACTAAGCTAATCGATGAGCTAACAGGAAATGGAATTCACATTTTCAAACTTCCTTTTCAAATACTTTAAGTTCTATTATTTTTTCATGACTTAATAAATGTTTGTAAATGGTTTATTTAATGAGAGTTTGATGCTGTTTTTGTAAATCAATTTTTAAACTTTCAGTATTTATGGATGATTAATCGTTCATTTATAAAATCTTCTTACAATTCCTGTTTTTAATGTCTGTTAAAATATGAAATTAATGAAGTGCTTTATTATTTTTTCTTTGACATCACTGCTCCTCCATAAGTTTGAAGTGTAGTGCTCATTATGACTTGTTCTAATGGTTCTTGTTCTAATGGTTCTTGTTCTGCCCTCCTCGTTCTCCAGGCCGATGATGATGTCGGAGAACTTGGAGCAGAGTGATGACATCAGCGTCCTGCCCCCCCATGAGTTGGAGCCGCCCCCCAGGGAGGAGGACGGACACTGCCCCCTGCCCTTCAGGTGAGAAACTGTCAGAGCAGAGCAGTGAGAGAGTGGAAGAGACAGACGGGATTCTGGGTAAGGAGTTTAATGAGGATGGAGACACAGTGCTGTGACGTCCACCACCACAATGATTGTATTGTTCTCAAAGCGATGGGACATTTTGAGTCTTAATTAAACCTAAAATATATTATTTATAGTGCAACATGGAAAGTTAATGTTGATACATATTGTCACTGATATAATTCTTCTTTATCTAACTTCTGTTCGAGGGAAATAATGATCATTATTATAAGACAGGAAGAATAATGTTGCCTCTGTCTTTTACTCAGAATCTGTTTCACTGTAGACAAACTGTCCCAGTACCAGCAGCTGGATCAGCTGTGATCAGCTGTGATCAGCTGTGATCACTTCCTGTCTGCAGTGAATCATGATGTTCTGTTTCACTGTTTTACTGAAGGAAACTTGAAAACAGGAGGATTCTCTGTAAAGTTCTGCAGACTCTGTTTCTATGATGATCGACAGATTTCTTAACGTTTGTTCATGATGGACATCAGAGATAATGACATCATCAGGAAGAGGAAGTCACCACCGATCTAAAACTGTGTTAAACTGTTACAGTCACTTTTTTAAAGGTTAGGTTTCAGTTTAAATATTATTTCATGACACTGTTGAAATATGTTGTTTGATATATTTTGTTGGCAGCTGGACGTGACGTGTGCACATGTATGTGAGTGGTGCACATGTATGTGAGAGGTGCACATGTATGTGAGAGGTGCACATGTATGTGAGTGGTGCACATGTATGTGATTGGTGCACATGTATGTGAGAGGTGCACATGTATGTGATTGGTGCACATGTATGTGACACAGAAGAAAACAGCTGAACACAGGAAATGAAGCAACTTACACGACGTCTGTTGAGGTTCAACCACTTGTGGTTCAAAATGAGACTCAGACGTTTCTGTGACAAACAAACACGAGCTCAGATCCTTCACACAAAGTGTCACAGTGAAGCTTCATTGTGCTGTAAACTGCCCCCTCACTGATCTCTGATCAGATCATTGATCATTGATCCTGAGTCATTTTACTGTTGAAGCTGCTTTAACTACGTCACATACACTCACACAAATGTAGAAACATTTGAACCAGATCATGTGACTGATGATGTTTTATTTCATCACTTGGAGAAGAAGAAGAATCAAAGTTCTGATCCACTGATCTGGATTCAGTTTCTGGACTTTTCTCTAAAATTTTATTTTGTTGGGAATTTTTGAAACATTACAATTATTTAAACGAGAAGTAAAGTACAAGTACCTCAGAATTGATGTACTTAAGTACAATAGTTGAGTAAAAGTTACTTTCCGTCCCTGACTGATCCCTGCAGTAGTTCTGTTAAACACGCGACATGTTCCCGACTGTGTCTCAGACACAAGCAGCGCTCGGCCTCGCTCTGGTCTGAGGGAACAGATGTGGTCGGGCTGCAGGTGGAAACCTCCGGCAGCTGCTGGGAGTGGACGAGCCTCACAGCTGGTGTCCAGAGGAAGCCAGATGTTGTAGACAGACAGTAGCGTCCACATGTGCAAGGGTACAGGAAGACTAACGTCAGGTGGATGAATCACGTCCTGATCCCACCTCCTCGCAATCAACCAGCTCGCTCATAGGGGTTTTCCGGGGGGGAACTTTTGTTGTTTTTTTTTTTTTTGTGTTTGTGGAAGTTTTTTTTGATTTTGTTTTTTTGGTGTGTTGGGTACCTACAGTGTGTGTGTGTGTGTGTGTTTGGCAGCAGATGAAAGCTGAGGAGACGTGCAGGAGAGACAATGCACAGAGAGGGAAAGCCTCAGTGTCTCACCGCTCTGTTATTCCTGTCACGTACTGAACAAGCTGCAGAATCAGAGGGTGTGTGTGTGTGTGTGTGTGTGTGTGTGTGTGTGTTCTGGTGTGTGTGTGTGTGTGTCTGTGTGTCTGTGTGTGTGTGTGTGTCTGCAGCAGCACGTGCATTCAGCTCACGTTTCCAGGCAGCAAAGCTCAGAGAGAGACAGAGAGGCTGATGGGAAGAAGGAGGAGGAGGAGGTGTGTGTGTGTAGCTGGTGTAAAGCCTTAATTCACAGCCTACCAACACACACACACACACACACACACACACACATAACAGACTAAAGTCCACAGTTCTGAGTTTACATCCTCAGCAGTAAAAAGAGCGACGTGTCATGACATGCTAGCTGCTGTAGCTGACGAGCTAACCGCTAACTCGTTAGCCAGCTGAGCGACCACCATGGATGTATTGAAGCGTTGATATGGCGCCACCACTCCTGCAGACATGCCCCAGTGGACGTTCATGGTACTGCCGTCACCAGACCAGCTCACATTTATGAGTGGGTGTGGAGCTGACCGACCAATCAGAGACTGTAAATAACGATGGATGTTGGACCTTGCTAGTGTCTGACTCCGCCCCCTAACTCCCAGCTAATCCAAAATTGTGGAAAGAGGAGGGGCCTGTGTGGAGCTGAGACGAGAGCGAAGGTGCAGTTCTTCTTCTCTTACAGGAAGTAAAACGTCAGGTTTGTTTAATATTGTCAAACAGCGGCGGCCATCTTGTTTGTAAACGAAAATGCTTCGGCGGCGCTCCTGTGTCAGTCATCGTATCAAACCTGCTCCATTGTAGATAAATGGTTGTGTTTGACCCGCCCACTTTCTGGATGGATGGATATCTGTCTGAATGGGAGGGGCCAGACCCCCATCTGCTGATTGGTTTCCAGGATCCATGAGATCATCATTATGAAACGCCTCAGACTTTTCACTCTTTCTATCATGAACATTAAACCACTGAAGTTTGATTTTTATTCAACTTCCCCACAGTTTCTTTTGTGTGATGTCATCATGAGGAGGAACGTGGGCGGGGCCGGCGGGGGAAACACTAATGAGCATGTGCAGTTGGCTGCACAATGCAAAAAGCTTTTTTGGCTTGTTTTCATTGAGCTGAGTGGACACTGAGTGTGTTGTCCAGCTCCCATCATGCACTCTGCCTCCGCTGAGTCACAGCAGCTCCTGCAGATTCTCTGTCTGCTGCTCTCTCCACTTCGTCAGATAAAACGTTATTAAAGAGGCACAGTAAAGCTCTCCTTGTTAGCTTAGCTCGACGCTAACGGGACACTAGGTTCATTTAGGAAGTCTCCGCTGCATCACGTCCTCCTGTGACCTCACTGTGTGACATCATTGGCACAGATCTTCGGGTCAAAGTTCACTGAGGTTCCCGCAGGAGACGGGAGACTGATGTATGAGACGGGACGTGTCCCACCGGCCCCGTTTCTGTTCAGCGGCGCCGGCGACCACGTGACGATTGTTTTCTTTAAAACGAATCAGTGAAACGTGTTTGACGTGTAAACAACAGTTTTGTTTCTGACGGCCGAGTGTGAACGCAGCTTCTGTCTCTGCTCCAGTTCTCCCATCAGGCTCCAACTGTTTGAATAATTAGTTCTTCTATCGTGTGTCTGTGTGTCTGTGTGTGTGTGTTTGTGTGTGTGTGTGTGTGTTTCGGTGTGTGTGTGTGTGTGTGTGTCTGTGTGTGTGTGTGTGTGTGTGTGTGTGTGTCTGTGTGTGTGTGTGTGTGTGTGTGTGTGTGTCTGTGTGTGTGTGTGTGTGTGTGTGTGTGTGTCTGTGTGTGTGTGTGTGTGTGTGTGTGTGTGTCTGTGTGTGTGTGTGTGTGTGTGTGTGTGTGTCTGTGTGTGTGTGTGTGTGTGTGTGTGTGTGTCTGTGTGTGTGTGTGTGTGTGTGTGTGTGTGTCTGTGTGTGTGTGTGTGTGTGTGTGTGTGTGTCTGTGTGTGTGTGTGTGTGTGTGTGTGTGTGTCTGTGTGTGTGTGTGTGTGTGTGTGTGTGTGTCTGTGTGTGTGTGTTTGTGTGTGTGTGTGTGTGTTTTGGAAACCATCATTAGCCCTTTTAGACAATCACTCCTTTCACATACAGAAACACACACACACACACCGAAACACACACACACACACTGGCCTCTCAGTGCTCCTGTGTGTGTGTGTGTGTGTGTGTGTGTGTGTGTGTGTGTGGATGGTGGGAACATGTTGACGTGTTAACGACCGTCAGCTGTTTTTCTTTTTGCATGAGCTTCGTGTGGAGTTGCTCCTTCTGTCGGGACATTTACATGATCGTCCTCCATGAAATCAGATGCAAGTGTGTGTGTGTGTGTGTGTGTGTGTGTGTGTGTGTGTGTGTGTGTGTGTGTGTGTGAGAGATTTCTTAAAGCAACACACTGTCAGAGCTGTTTGTTGGAGGGGGATATGCGTCGCTGATCACATGATTCCACATTTTATTTGTGTTTTTTTAATTTCCTGTCAGGACTCATCGTCAGGGCGACAGATGGAGGAACATTATTATGAACCAGCTGCACATGATGTGACAGACTCCTCCCATGTTATTTCCCTGTCTTTTGGCACTGGACGTTATTGGTTCGTGTCGACCACGCCCCCTGGCTGTTACTGGACAGATCCGGCTTTTAATTGATTCCTGCTTTTTATTGGAGGAAGTTACTGCGTCGTCTTCCCCAACATCTGGAAACACTCACTGAAGTGACCCTCCAACCACAGCTGTGTGACAGTGACATCACCGCACTGACTAAACAAAACAAAGCACTCCCCCCTCCCAAACACAAAACTGTACCTCACTGCCTCGGCGACAGTCAGAGCGGCAGCCATTTTGTTTTCAGGTCGTCCGTCCGTCTCGTTCTCATGGACACGATATCTCAACAACACCTTGATGAAACTTCTTCAAAATTGGCACAAACATTCACCAGGACTCAAGGACAAAGTGATTAGATTTTGGGGATCAAAGGTCAAATGGGTGGGTGGGCGGAGCATGCAGGAGGAAGGACATCACATAAACGGTGTTTTGTTTACATCATAAACATCGTCTCTCCAGTTCAACATTTTCTTTCTCGTCTTCTTCTTCTTCTTCTTCTTCTTCTTCTTCTTCTTCTTCTTCTTCTTCTTCTTCTTCTTCACCCTCAGATGTTTCTTTTCTTTTTGTCTGGCATCAGTCACATGACTGAAATGTCATCCAGACTCGCTCGCTGGCAGCATGTAGCTGCTGTTTGGGATCTTCAGCGATAAATATAATAAACATAAATTATATATTGTATCTACGATCAGTTTGATGAAGTTTCACATCCATGAATCTAAATTTAACTTTTGTTTATAGTTTTTGAAAATGAGAAACGAACTTTATACCAGACAGCTGCAGGTTAAAGTCACGCACACACACACACACACACACACTCTGGGTTGTGTAGATTGAGGGTTTCAGTGCAGTTTCATGTGTGATGTGTTTTCATGTGACTGTTCAACAACAGTTCTCTGTGGTCACATTTACATCCTCACCGCCACGAGGCTCCTGATAACAACCATCTGATCACAGCGGTTACATGATGTAACCGTGTGACAGCCGAGTCACGGAGGTGACTCAGACACTGAGCCACACAATTAAACTAATTTCATGAAGAGTAACTCAGAGGTCAGAGGTCGTCTCATCCTCATGCACATGATATCTCAGTAAAACCTTGAGGGAATTTCTTCAAATTACTCAAGACTTCACAGCAATTCTGACTAAATCTCACACATGCTTCATATTTTTTCTGACTCTGGATAAACAGGAAGTGACCTGGGACTAGTTCGAGTTGCGGTGGGATACGACCATGAGGAGGTGGCTCTAGTTCTTCATTGAGACGCAGTAAGACACTGTCTCAGTTTTGGATTAGCTGGGAGTTAGGGGGCGGAATCAGACACTGCCAAGATGGCGATGGTGGAGCAGCTCACTCTGAGCCTCAGAAACCTGAGGGGGACGTCACAGGGAACGTCCGCCTTTAGTTACAGTCTGAGGTTATTGCAGAGATGATTGGATGGAACATATGACGGTGTGAGCAGCTTGTCTCTTTTTCTTCCTGCACAAGGTCAGAAATGATTCGATCTTAGTTGAAGTTGTGTCTTTTCATGAGCTCAGAGTCTCCAGCTGCTGCAGCTCCTCACAGGTCAGGACTCATCTCCTGAACTTCAGCCTGGATGAGTCATTTCTAAAGTAAAGAGAGTTGATAAAATGCTTTTACTCTGAGCTCTAAAGGTCAAATGAGCTTCTCTCTCTGCAGAAACTGTAGTTTGTGTGTGTTCACTCTGATCTAATGTGTCCTGATGTGTCCTGATGTGTCCTGATGTGTCCTGTTGTGTCCTGATGTGTCCTGTTGTGTCCTCCAGGCTGCAGCTGATCGACGACCTGTCCTACGAGGACGTGAAGAAGTGCTACAGAGGCTCAGTGAGTCGCTCACTCTGCAACACAATGAGACTTGAACACCACACCTACTGATGCATGTGGCCGATATAACACACACACACACACACACACACACACACACGGCTCTGTAGCTCTGTAGTTGTTGGTCCACAGCAGGAGTCTTTTCAAATCTTGTTTTAAGTCTCTGCAGAAGTTTCCGGCGTCTGTCTCGTCTCCATGGGAACATGTGCAGGGGTGTGTGTGTGTGTGTGTGTGTGTGTGTGTGTGTGTGTGTGTGTGTGTGTGTGTGTGTGTGTGTGTGTGTGCTCCAGCAGACAGACAGTTACAGTCAACCATCAAACACAGTTCAAATGAAACGTTCTGTATTTATGTTTCATCATGTGAATTCAGACGCATTAAAGGGAGAGTTCTCACTGACACGTCAGACATGTCGTCACATGTCGGATCTGTCATGAACTTAGTGTCAGATTTCTCCGACTCTGAGGTCACACACATACACACACACACACACACGGATGTATAGATGTGAATCATCTTCAACAACTGACACAGTTGATTTTTTACAAAATAAAAGGTGAGCGGTTGGAAACTGTCACCACAACCATAAACTAGCAGCGCTGCACACACAGATCTACACATTTCACTTGTTTAACTCAAAAACTCTTAATGGCTCCAACGGAACCTCTTACTCTAACCACCGAGACGAAGTAACTCCCTCAGCCGAGGAGAAATCAGACCTAGAAAACTTAACTTTAACAAACACAAGCACAGACGCAGAAACTCTGTCGTAGGCTGACACACTAAAAATGAATAAAATATATATTGATATTAAAAATACAAACCTGTAACTAAATCATATTTTCAGAAAGAAAAGTACTTTCAGAGCTCATTAAAGAGGGAATAATTCACTTCTACTGCTCTGCATTTATTCACCAGCAGTTCTTGTGCAGATGAAGGTTTGACATTAAAACCAGAATAATAATAATCAGATGTTTCTGAGCTTTGCGCCTCGTGTCGTGAACAGTCACAGCTTGTGCCAGTTCAAGATCCTCCTCAGAGACTGAGCTTTAAGTCTGTCGGCTGCTGTTTATTTATGAATGAAACTTTATTTAAAAAACAAAAGCACAAGATGAAACTCCAGATTCACAAACGTCCTCAGGGTCAGAGTTCGTAGTTTGACCTAAATGCTGAAAGCAGCTTCAGCAGCAGCATGGAGGCGACGAGCCGCGGCTTCTGCTTCTGTTGTTTCAGTCTTTGTTGTTTCAGACGGGAACAGGAAGACAGGAAGTGGCCGTCTGGCTCTCAGAGAATAAAGACACACAGGTGTGACGGGGGGGAGGCGTTCACATGATGTAACTCCTGACCCAAATATCAGCAGCCAAAACAAAACTCAGACAAAACACGGCCGAGAGTCCAAAACCCTAAACACAGCAAGTAAAAGTGTTTCAAGTTTCAGTGTCACACCTGAGATATACCACACCTGTCACACGTATTTATAACACACCTGAGATATACCACACCTGTCACACGTATTTATAACACACCTGAGATATACCACACCTGTCACACGTATTTATACTAATATGTTTATTTTTAATCTAATCTCTACAGTTTTGTGGGACAAAGAAACTTTCAGTCACAACAGCAACAGACAAAAACAAACAAACTACAATCAACAGGAATGAATAAAAACAACAACAGAGACATGAAAACATGAAAACATGAAAACATGAGGAAATAAAGACTTTAGAATAAATAAATAAATCCAGCTCCAGGACGAGTGAAGCTCCGATCAGGCGGGAGAACAGACTTCTACCTGTACTCGTTCTGATCGTTATTCATATTGATTTCACACATATCTCCAGCAGCTACAGTGACGGATGGACTCATGATTATTGATCACAGCTGAATGAGCGATTATCAGTGATTGATAATGTCCCTCCTTCTGTCCACAGACTGTCAGCAAGTACAACTCTCAGTACCACAAACTGTTCCAGACTGTCCCCAAAGAGGAGATCCTGATGAAAGGTACCGGTGTCTCACCTGTCTCACCTGTCTGTCTCTCATTTCATCTGGCTCAGCTTGTGTGTGTGTGTGTGTGTGTGTGTGTGTGTGTGTGTGTGTGTGTGTGTGTGTGTGTGTGTGTGTGTGTGTGTTTGTGTGTGTGTGTGTGTGTGTGTGTGTTGTACATTTGTTTAATATTTGTTTCCAGCTCCAGATGAAAACATGAGATCACAGCTGCAGCAGAAGTGAACTGATGTCTCTTCTTCTTCTTCTTCTTCTTCTTCTTCTTCGTGTTCTTCTTCTTCTTCTGCAGTGTATTCCTGTGCGTTGTTGAGAGACATCCTGCTGCAGGGTCGCCTCTACATCTCCAGGAACTGGTTGTGTTTCTACGCGAACCTGTTTGGTAAAGACATCAAGGTGAGAGGAGACGCTCAGTGAATTTTTAACGTTTTTCACGCTCTAAAGATGGAGGTTTTTAAAAACTATTTCCAAACTGAAACACGCACATCTCACACACCCAGCCTGAAATAAGAGAAAATAATACATATATATAATATAATGATGTAATGAAACATCTACAGGTCAAAGGTCACAACTGTTTCATCTATCATTTTTGGTTGGTTGGCTGGTTGGTTAATTGGTTGGCTGGTTGATTGGTTGGCTGGTTGGTTGGTTAGTTGGTTGGCTGGCTGGCTGGCTGGCTGGCTGGCTGGCTGGCTGGCTGGCTGGCTGGCTGGCTGGCTGGCTGGCTGGCTGGCTGGCTGGCTGGCTGGCTGGCTGGCTGGCTGGCTGGCTGGCTGGCTGGCTGGCTGGCTGGCTGGCTGGCTGGCTGGCTGGCTGGCTGGCTGGCTGGCTGGCTGGCTGGCTGGCTGGCTGGCTGGCTGGCTGGCTGGCTGGCTGGCTGGCTGGCTGGCTGGCTGGCTGGCTGGCTGGCTGGCTGGCTGGCTGGCTGGCTGGCTGGCTGGCTGGCTGGCTGGCTGGCTGGCTGGCTGGCTGGCTGGCTGGCTGGCTGGCTGGCTGGCTGGCTGGCTGGCTGGCTGGCTGGCTGGCTGGCTGGCTGGCTGGCTGGCTGGCTGGCTGGCTGGCTGGCTGGCTGGCTGGCTGGCTGGCTGGCTGGCTGGCTGGCTGGCTGGCTGGCTGGCTGGCTGGCTGGCTGGCTGGCTGGCTGGCTGGCTGGCTGGCTGGCTGGCTGGCTGGCTGGCTGGCTGGCTGGCTGGCTGGCTGGCTGGCTGGCTGGCTGGCTGGCTGGCTGGCTGGCTGGCTGGCTGGCTGGCTGGCTGGCTGGCTGGCTGGCTGGCTGGCTGGTTGGTTGGTTGGTTGGTTGGTCGGTCGGTCGGTCGGTCGGTCGGTCGGTCGGTCGGTTGATTGGTTGATTAGTTGGTTGGTTGGTTGGTTGGTTGGCTGGTTGGTTGGTTGGCTGGCTGGTTAGTTGGTTGGTTGGTTGGTTGGTTGGCTGGTTGGTTGGTTAGTTGGTTGGTTGGCCGGTCAGTCGGTCGGTCGGTCGGTTGAAAGAGTTTGTTCAGTTCGGTGCAGATCAGCTCCGACTGGATGTGAAATTTCTGAACTCTTCTTCTCTCTATCTGCAGGTTTCTATTCCAGTGGTGTCAGTCCGGCTGGTGAAGAAGCACAAGACGGCCGGTCTGGTGCCGAACGGGCTGGCCATCACCATGGATACAGGACAGAAGGTAACAGACAGGACAGGTACACACCACACAGTACAACACATGTCCTCTGTGCAGCGACTGAAAACATTTTGCTGCCATGCCATGAACTATAGAGTGACCTCCTGTCTCTCTCTCTCTGTCTCTGTCTCTCTCTCTGTCTCTGCAGTATGTCTTTGTGTCCCTGCTCTCCAGAGACAGTGTCTATGATGTCCTGAGGAGGATCTGCACTCACCTGCAGGTTTGTGGTTCACCTGTACGACATATTAGGGGGGTTGGGTCAGAAGATTCAGTCTGTTTCTCTCCAGTTTGATCCTGTCTGGCTGTTTCCTGTCTGACTGTTTCCTGTTTCCAGGTGAACGGGAAGAGTCTGAGTCTGAAGCAGTACCTGGAGGAGCCCAGCTCTCTGTCCATGGTAACACAGTGATCATGTTTCCAGCTGTTATATTAACAGTCGGTGATGTCAGTCTGTCAATCAATCAATCAATCAATCAATTAATCAATCAAACTTTATTAATAAATACAGGTTAGTTCTGTTGACAGACGACTGACAGTCTGATAATGAGACAGTGACAGTTTAAGACGAGTGAACACAAGGAATAAAAATGCAATAAAATATTAGTAGTTGAAAAATAAATTAAAGATAAAAGAGTCACAACATCAGTGATTTTTAAACACAAATACAATAAAATTGATGATTAAATCAAATAAAAAATCAGCCTCTGGAACATTATTTTGGACGTTTTTCACAATTTTACGACGACTAATTATTAATTAATTAAAAGAACTGTCAGTGTCAGCCTCGGTTTGACTTCTGACTCTTTGTGTCGTTTTATACCTGAATAGTATTGACATTATAAACCCCGCCCTCCATACACAGGCTGAATGAAGAGAGGAGTGTGTCCCAGTGACAGAGGGAAAATAAAAACCATAGAAGAAGAAACCAGGTGAAATCAGCCGTGTTAGATGTGAGTCAGCACTCAGTGAAAACAGATTAGTGGAATACCAGGAGCTGTTGTTTTGGTCCTGTGGTGACCCCCCGTGACCCCTTCACAGCCCCTGGATAAGAGGCTTTCCCTGCGTTGCCTTCAGGTTCTGCCTGAAATACCATAATTATGAGCTGAAGAAACTGTACTTCAGTAAAATACCTATAAAAACTAAACTTTTAAATAATGATAATAATCTTTAAAAAGGCTTTTTTGGATTTTATGAGTTGTTATATTTTTGTCAGATAAATGTTCTGCAGTAAAAAGTAAAGTATAGAGGAGTAGAGGTGTAATTTAGAGTAAGATGGAAATACTCGTGTCACTTGTACTTGAGTAAAAGTACTTGATTACTTTCCTTCACTGTCTCTGAGCCATGACTCAGGTATACTCAGGTGAAGTCTCAGGTAATTCTGTTCTGCTCATATGTTTGTCATTAATTAAAACCTTTGCTTTTATTATTCATAGTCACCTGTTTTTCTTTTGATTTATTTTGTGCAGAATAATATCAAAATATCCAAAAACACAAAAACTGAACAAATAGTTTCACACAACATTTTTCAGGGTGAACTAATGGAGGACCGAAACTGCCAAAACCAAAGATTAATAAATAAATGACTCAATAAATTAATTAATGTCTTTAAATGCATCAAAAATAATATTAAACTTAAATTATTATTATATTATTATACAATTAAGTAATTTAATTTGAAATAAAGTGATATTTCTGTTTTCATTAGCTTCTGTATTTATTTAACTTTGTATTATTTCCCTTTTTTATTTACTTTCCCATTTAAATTTCCATTTTTATTTAATTATTTACTTATTAATTATTTGTTTATCTATCTATTATTTCCTCTTTGCATTTACCGCCTTGTTTATTTGCTACAAATGTATTTATTTCTGTTTTTTCTTCTTTAAGCACAAACTTGTTTTTGTTTTTGGTTCCATTTTGTTTATTTTTAAGTCTGATCAGTGAAATGTGTCAAAGATTTTATGAATTCATAAATTCAGACTGATGCCGTCCCAACACCTGAAGGTGTCTTTCTCCAGGTGATAGTCTGATCCGTCCTCACTGTCCTCTCTCCGTCAGGACGAGTATCCAGAGGTGTTGAAGTGGAGGAGGAAGCCATCGCTCCCCGCCGTCTCCTCCTCCCTCCCTGACCTGCTGGGAAACTCCTCCCCCGGCCTCGTCGCCGACACACCCTTCAGCCCGCACACGCTCACCAGTAAGGCCCCGCCCACCTGTCAATCAGGGGTCACGGGAAGTCTCCAGAGTGACAGATGTTAAAGTGTGCGTTTCTGTGTGTGCAGACAGCAGTCTGGAGACAGAGAAGATCCTGCTGACAGAACCAGTACCTGAACTGGGTCACATGGAGTACCAGCTGTTGAAGCTCTTCATCCTGCTGTGAGTCCATCTCTGGAAACACAAACTAACATCCAGAAAACACACAACAAACAGATTCCCAATCATCCAGAAAACACACAACAAACAGACTCACAATCATCCAGAAAACACACAACAGACACACCATCATCCAGAAAACACACAACAAACAGACTCACAATCGTCCAGAAAACACACAACAGACCCACAATCATCCAGAAAACACACAACAAACAGACCCACCATCATCCAGAAAACACACAACAAACAGACTCACAATCATCCAGAAAACACACAACAAACAGACCCACAATCATCCAGAAAACACACAACA
>NW_019174575.1:135082-142159 GCF_002260705.1 Seriola dumerili | reverse complement strand
TATGTATGTGTGTGTGTGTGTGTGTGTGTGTGTGTGTGTATACTACAGCATATATAAATATATATATATTTCCTCAATATCAATACAACAAAGTGAAAATACTGCACCACAAATAAAAGTACAAATGTGTCATGAGCAAAACTAAAGTACCTACACTTATACTGTTAGACAGTGTAGTCCAGTGGTTCCCAACCTAGGGGTTGGCCCCTCCGAAGGGCCAATAGATAACGCAGAGGGGTCGTCAGATGATTCATGAGAGATGAACACACAAATCCCACTGTATATTCTTTTTTTTTTTTGACTTTTCTCTCATCTTTCCAGTTTTGTGAAATATTATATATAATATATGATACATATACTGTATATAATACAAAACGTAACAAGGACACCAAGGAAACCTCTGGTTTAATTTCTAACATTGTGTTCTCAGTGTATTTTATGAAGGGATTTTTATATAAAATCTTAATCTGAAACATAATTAATAACGACAGCTGTAAAATAAATGTGTGTGTGTGTGTTTGTGTGTGTGTGTGTGTGTGTGTGTGTGTGTGTGCGGTGTCTCAGTGTCTTCCTGCTGGTCCTGTCCTCCTGTTACCTGGCCTTCAGAGTTTGTCGTCTGGAGCAGCAGCTCAGCTTCCTGAGCAGCCAGCCAACGCTGAGAGAGAGGTACACACACTCACACTCACACACACACACACACACACACACACACACACACACACACACACACACACACACTCAAACACACACACACACCCAACACACACCAACTCACACACACACTCACAACACACACACACTCACACACACACACACAGGTAAATTATTTTCTTTAGTAGCACTTTGGTTTAAACGTCAGTAAAACCAGTTTTTTAAAACGTCTTCAGGAGAATTTTTTGAGACAAACTGTAAAAACCCAAAAATATTTAATTCAGTTTCAAATGAAACGAATAAAAACAGCTGATTCTCACAAACGTGACACTGCAGCAAAAGAATGTGAAAAAATCACTTTAAAGATTAAACAATTATTAGAATAATTGGTGATTGATTGATTGGTTGTTTCAGCTTCGATGTCAGTGAAGTCTAGAGTGAACTGACTGTTTTCCATTGATCTTCCAGGTGTGGAGAGGTTCCCTGTTGGCTGGCCAATCAGAGGACGGGAACCTGACGCTGGAGCCAATCGGAGTGAAGAAGAAGAAACTCTGCACTTACATAGACTTGCCTTTAGGGGGCGGCGGCTCTCAGGCGGAGACGAGACGACTGCAGCAGCAGCGGCCGTCAGCAGCCGAAGCTCTGACCCCACCCGCCGTGACCCGGTTACCATAGAGACGTCACAATAGTCAATACAAACAGTAGACTGACCTCTGACCTCTGAGGCCGACATGTTCCAGCGGACATGTGGAGATCAGAGGGCCGAGGAGCGACAACACTGTAACATAACCGTGTGTGTGTGTGTGTGTGTGTGTGTGTGTGTGTGTGTGTGTGTGTGTGTGTGTGTGTGTGTCTGTGTGTGTGTGTCTGTGTGTGTGTGTCTGTGTGTGTGTGTGTGTGTGTGTGTGTGTGTGTGTCTGTGTGTGTGTGTGTGTCTGTGTGTGTGTGTGTGTGTGTGTGTGTGTGTGTGTGTGTGTGTGTGTGTGTGTGTGTGTGTGTGTGTGTGTCTGTGTGTGTGTGTGTGTGTGTGTGTGTGTGTGTGTGTGTGTGTTGTACATATCAGACACAGTCTTTACTAACACACTGACTGTTAGTGAATCAGTGTCGGTGGTTGTGACGAGCTGCTGGAGCCTGAAGTGTTTTCACTGAATGTTTGTTTCTGTCAGTAAATACTACATTACCCATGAGCCAATGCGAGCGGTGCACACAGCTGAGTTTGAAGCTCTGTAATTAGACCAGTAGAACCAGTGAGGATTTTACTGGGACCTGGTTCATACAACATCAGACTGTTTTCCAACGTGTGACTGTTTCTTCTTTAATAAGAAAAGTTCTCAGGTTCTGGAGAGACAGAAGAAAGTTTTTATCTGACGGTGGAAACATAACTCAGTGTCATTAAACTGTCCAGGACAGAAAAGTTTTAGTTATTAACTAATTTAAAAAAACTCTCAAATCCAGATTAATGTTTGAGAAACTTCAGGAACCTGCTGCTCCGCTCACTTTGTGTTTTCCATCATTTCCATTCACGTCTCAACCGACTGATTTTATAAAAAACATTATTATTAAAAGTGAGACTTTACGAATTCATCAGAATCAATAAAGGTTGATTCGAATCACGTGGAGAACGGAGGACGTTCGTCACTGAAGGATGAACGTCACTGTTGAGACACTTTCCCTGAATGTGAAGCTGAATCTCTCTGAACATGAGACTGTTTTGATTAGTTTTTTTTAAATACACTGTCAGTGCCAAACCTGTTCACAGCTGTGTTTGTGTGAGATGGAAACTGATGAAGAGGAGAAGGAGGAAGAGGAGGAGGAGGGGGAGGTCGTACCTGAGCAGAGCTGCCTGTGAAAGAAAATAAACTGTAAAAATATTAGTACAGGAAGTTACGATGAGTTAGTTTATATTTCATGGAGGCCAGAGGAGAAGAAGAAGTGATGGTGTTAGTGTTTGAAAGTCTTCCTCTGAGGAGACTCTGATTTGTTGTAGTTCTGACTGTAACACAAAGATCATTATTAAACATTATTTCCATCTGCAGACGTCGTTAATGAAAGTATGATCAACAAAACCTCATCACAACACACTTCAAAGCTCCTCCAGTGTAAAGGTCTGTGTCCATGTGTAGTGTGATTATAGATCAGCTCTAGCTTCTATATTAATACTGTGAAAGTATCAAAGCCTCAGTCCACAGAGAAATGCACACAGCCTGTATTCAGAAACTGAGCCTTAAGGCCAGCCGTCAGGACTTCTGGAACTTTGTGATGTCACAACAAAGCAGTCCACCATCAGGAAAATGTAAATTATGGGACCTTTAAAGCATCAGGCTGGTTTTACTCTATACAAGTATAAAGTTTCATTTTTTGAAAAGCAGGGTCTCTGCAGGTCTCCAGGAGTCTTTAAAGAACTGAATGTTTTCACAGTTTCTCCTCGTGTCACTTGGTTTTACTTTGAAGTGTGATGTGTTGGAGACGTGACGATAATATCCTGAATCTCTCTGATTAGATACGATGTGAATTAATCATGGGACACAACAATACAATCCTGACATTCAAAATTACATCAAAACAAATTCAATGAAAAGTTTGACTCCAGGACAAAGCTCTTTAATGAAGCTGTTAAACTAAACCAAGCAGACCAGACCTGATCCAGATCAGACTGTATCACCAATGAGAGGAGAAGTGAAGTGAAAGTAATAGTTTAGATTCACAGGAGACTGACCGGTCCAATATTTAACCTAAATATGAGACAAATGTCCGAGAAACAGGAAACACAACACTGAGTAGATGACAGTGAAGTTCTGGATCTTTTCTTTGAAACACCACATGGGGGCGATAGAGCAGCTGTTTTAAATTTCACTTTCCAGCAGGAACTTTACTCAAACCATCTTAAAATCTAACAACAGGTAAACTGACGTCCAGTTTTTATCAACGGATCATTAGTACTTTGTATAATTAATACCTCTAATCTGATTTACTGTAATGATCCAGAGAAGCTCAGAATGACTTCCTGCCTATGAAGCTTAAGGATTCAGTTTTACAAAGGAGTTAGATGTGGGGATTAAGTGACTTCTGACCTGAATACAGCACCCTGTCCCGTCTGGGTCAGAGGTCAAAGGTCAGGTTGTAAAAGGGAACAATGAGGCTGTTTAATCCTGTGATTAACCAGAGCAGGTGAAAGACTGATACTGCAGGCCACAGCTGAGCGTCACCACCATCAAACTTCACTTCTCTGTTCACCTGTTGATGTTTCCTTTGGTGCAAGGAACTTACTGTTTTCACTGAACTTGGATTATTTGTTTTTTCTCACATTGCACCTGCAACCTGGAAAGAAACATGCAGAACAGTCAGTCAGGTCCATAAGTATTTGGACAGTGACACTTTTTTAAAATTTTTTATTTAGTCTCTTTACACCACGACAAAAAATATAAAATGAAGCAGTCAAGATGTGGTTGAAGTGTAGACTTTCAACTTGGATTCAAGGTGTTTCACAGAAATATTGCATTAACTGTTAAAAGATAACTACTTTTACATATACACATTTTACATTTTGAAATTCATCTTATGCATCTTTGATCTACTTGTACGCTGCAAAGCATCCACATCAAACCTCTGGGACAGTTTAACTCAGTGTCCAAGAATAAAGGAAAGAGAATCAGCTTTTCGTTTCTAGGCTCCTTACCTGTGGAACAAGCTTCCTGAATGAACACCTGAGGTCTGTTAAAACTGTCAGCTCATTTAAATCGAGCATTGTTTACTGCGGCTTACTAAAAAATTAGATACATAACCTTCAAGTGCTGTACTTGTTGTTTTGGATTTGGTATTTTTATCTGACATTCCTTCTTTTTTTTCATGGTCCCTTGTATTTTTTTTTTTTTCTGACTGAAATAAATTGCAGATGAGGTCTGTACATCGTTATTACAATAAAAATTTAATGAAATAATGAATGAATTATGATTTTTTTTTTGGGGTGAACATTGTTGATCAAAATGAAATATAAAAACCTCATATTATAATAAAATATAAAAACGTCAATAAACATCATAGTATAGTAAGGCATAAAAAGTCATAGTATAGTAAGGCATAAAAAGTCATAAAAACGTCATAGTAAGGCATAAAAAGTCGTAAAAACGTCATAGTACAATAGGGGGGAAAAGTCATAAAAGTGACAGTATAGTAAGACATAAAAAGTCAATAAACATCATAGTATAGTAAGGCATAAAAAGTCATAGTATGGTAAGGCAAAAAAAGGTCATAGTATAGTAAGGCATAAAAAGGTCAATAAACATCATAGTATAGTAAGGCATAAAAACGTCAATAAACGTCATAGTATGGTAAGGCATAAAAAGTCAAAAAAATGTCATAGTATAGTAAGGCATAAAAAGTTATAAAAACAACATAGTATAGTAAGGTATAAAAAGTCATAAAGAAAAGTCATAGTATAGTAAGGCGTAAAAAGGTCAATAAACGTCATAGTATGATGAGGCATAAAAACGTCATAGTATAGTAAGGCGTAAAAAGGTCATAGTATAGTGAGGCAAAAAAAGTCATAAGAAAGTCATAGTATAGTAAGGCAAAAACATCATAGTATAGTAAGGCATAAAAAGTCATCGTATAGTAAGGCATAAAAAGTCATAAAAACGTCATAGTATAGTAAGGCATAAAAAGTCATAAAAAGACATAGTATAGTAAGGCAAAAAAAGTCATAAAAACAACATAGCATAGTAAGGCATAAAAAGTCATAAAAATGTCATAGTATAGTAAGGCGTGAAAAGGTCATAGTATAGTAAGGCATAAAAAGTCACTGTATAGTAAGGCATAAAAAGTTATACAAAAGTCATAGTATAGTAAGGCGTGAAAAGGTCATAGTATAGTAAGGCATAAAAACGTAAATAAACGTCATAGCATAGTAAGGCATAAAAACGTCATAAAAATGTCATAATAAGGCATAAAAAGTCATGGTATAGTAAGGCATAAAAAGTCGTAAAAACGTCATAGTATAGTAAGGTATAAAAACGTTAATAAACGTCATAGTATAGCAAGGCAAAAAAAGTCATAAAAACGACATAGTATAGTAAGACGTAAAAAGGTCATAGTATAGTAAGGCATAAAAAGTCATAGTATAGTGAGCCATAAAAAGTCATAGTATAGTAAGGCGTGAAAAGGTCATAGTATAGTAAGGCAAAAGAAGTCATAAAAAAGACATAGTATAGTAAGGCAAAAAGAGTCATAAGAAAGTCATAGTATAGTAAGGCATAAAAAGTCATAAAAATGTCATAGTATAGTAAGGCGTGAAAAGGTCATAGTATAGTAAGGCATAAAAACGTAAATAAACGTCATAGCATAGTAAGGCATAAAAACGTCAATAAACGTCATAGTATGGTAAGGCATAAAAAGTCATAAAAATGTCATAGTATAGCAAGGCAAAAAAAGGTCATAGTATAGTAACGCATAAAAACGTCAATAAACGTCATAGTATAGTAAGGCAAAAAAAGTTATAAAAACGACATAGTATAGTAAGGTATAAAATGTCATAATAATGACATAGTATAATAAGGCATAAAAAGTCTTAGTATAATAAGGCATAAAAAGTCAAAAAAATGTCATAGTATAGTAAGGCATAAAAAGTTATAAAAACAACATAGTATAGTAAAGTATAAAAAGTCATAAAAAAAGTCATAGTATAGTAAGGCGTAAAAAGGTCATAGTATAGTAAGGTATAAAAAGTCATAAAAAAGTCATAGTATAGCAAAGCAAAGAAAGGTCATAGTATAGTAAGGCATAAAAACGTCAATAAACGTCATAGTATGGTAAGGCATAAAAAGTCATAAAAATGTCATAGTACAGCAAGGCAAAAAAAGGTCATAGTATAGTAAGGCAAAAACATCATAGTATAGTAAGGCAAAAAAAGTTATAAAAACGACATAGTATAGTAAGGTATAAAAAGTCATAATAATGACATAGTATAGTAAGGCATAAAAAGTCATAAAAATGTCTTAGTGTAATAAGGCGTAAAAACGTCATAGTATAGTAAGGTATAAAAAGTCATAAAAAAGTCATAGTATAGCAAGGCATAAAAAGTCTTAGTATAGTAAGGCATAAAAAGTCATAAAAATGTCATAGTATAGGAAGGCATAAAAACGTCAATAAACGTCATAGTATAGTAAGGCATAAAAAGTCATAAAAAAGTCATAGTATAGCAAGGCAAAAAAAGGTCATAGTATAGTAAGGCATAAAAAGTTATAAAAACGACATAGTATAGTAAGGTATAAAAAGTCATAATAATGACATAGTATAGTACGGCATAAAAAGTCTTAGGATAGTAAGGCATAAAAAGTCATAAAAATGTCATAGTATAGTAAGGCATAAAAAGTTATAAAAACGACAAAGTATAGTAAGGTATAGAAAGTCATAAAAAAAGTCATAGTATAG
>NW_019174575.1:131368-133574 GCF_002260705.1 Seriola dumerili | reverse complement strand
ACATAGTATAGTAAGGCATAAAAAGTCATAAAAATGTCATAGTATAGTAAGGCAAAAGAAGTCATAAGAAAGTCATAGTATAGTAAGGCAAAAACATCATAGTATAGTAAGGCATAAAAAGATATAAAAAAGTCATAGTATAGTAAGACATAAAAACGTCAATAAACGTCATAGTATAGTAAGGCATAAAAATGTCATAGTATAGCAAGGCATAAAAAGTCATAAAAACGTCATTGTATAGTAAGTCATAAAAAGTCATAAAAAAGTCATAGTATAGCAAGGCATAAAAAGTCATAAAAAAGTCATAGTATAGTAAGGCATAAAAAGTCATAAAAAAGTCATAGTATAGCAAGGCATAAAAAGTCATAAAAAAGTCATAGTATAATAATGCATAAAAATGTCATAGTATAGCAAGGCATAAAAAGTCATAAAAAAGTCATAGTATAGTAAGGCATAAAAAGTCATAAAAAAGTCATAGTATAGCAAGGCATAAAAAGTCATAAAAAAGTCATAGTATAATAATGCATAAAAATGTCATAGTATAGTAAGGCATAAAAAGTCATAAAAACATCATTGTATAGTAAGTCATAAAAAGTCATAAAAAAGTCATAGTATAGCAAGGCATAAAAAGTCATAAAAAAGTCATAGTATAGCAAGGCATAAAAAGTCATAGTATAGTAAGGCATAAAAAGTCATAAAAAATTGATAATATAATAATGCATAAAAAAGTCATAGTATAGTAAGGCATAAAAAGTCATAAAAAAGTCATAGTATAGCAAGGCAAAAAAGTCATAAAAAAGTCATAGTATAGCAAGGCATAAAAAGTCATAAAAAAGTCATAGTATAGTAAGGCATAAAAAGTCATAAAAACGTCATAGTATAGTAAGGCATAAAAACGTCAATAAACATCATAGTATAGTAAGGAATAAAAACGTCAATAAAGTCATAGTATGGTAAGGCTCAAAATGGTAATAGTATAGTAAGGCATAAAAACGTCAATAAACGTCATAGTATAGTAAGGTATAAAAAGTCATAAAAAAGTCATAGTATAGCAAGGCAAAAAAGTCATAAAAACGACATAGTATAGTAAGACGTAAAAAGGTCATAGTATAGTAAGGCATAAAAAGTCATAGTATAGTGAGCCATAAAAAGTCATAGTATAGTAAGGCATAAAAAGTCATAGTATAGTAAGGCATAAAAAGTCATAAAAAAGTCATAGTATAGTAAGGCATAAAAAGTCATAGTATAGTAAGGCGTAAAAAGGTCATAGTATAGTAAGGCAAAAGAAGTCATAAAAACGTCATAGTATGGTAAGGCATAAAAAATCATGAATACGACATAGTATAGTAAGGCGTAAAAAAGTCATAGTATAGTAAGGCATAAAAACGTCAATAAACATCATAGTATAGTAAGGTAAAAAAAAACATAAAAAAGTCATAGTATAGCAAGGCAAAAAAGTCATAAAAACGACATAGTATAGTAAGACGTAAAAAGGTCATAGTATAGTAAGGCATAAAAAGTCATAGTATAGTGAGCCATAAAAAGTCATACTATAGTAAGGCATAAAAAGTCATAAAAAGGTCATAGTATAGTAAGGCATAAAAAGTCATAATAACGACATAGTATAGTAAGGCATAAAAAGACATAGTATAGTAAGGCATAAAAAGTCATGAGAAAGTCACAGTATAATAAGGCATAAAAAGTCATAAAAATGTCATAGTGTAGTAAGGCAAAAGAAGTCATAGTATAGTAAGACATAAAAACGTCAATAAACGTCATAGTATAATGAGGCATAAAAACGTCATAGTATAGTAAGGCGTAAAAATGTCATAGTATAGTAAGGCAAAAAAAGTCATAAAAACCACATAGTATAGTAAGGCATAAAAAGTCATAAAAACGACATAGTATAGTAAGGCATAAAAAGTCATAAAAATGTCATAGTATAGTAAGGCATAAAGAGTCATACTATAGTAAGGCATAAAAAGTCATAGGATAGTAAGGCATAAAAAGTCATAAAAAGGTCATTGTATAGTAAGGTATAAAAAGTCATAAAAACGTCATAGTATAGTAAGGCATAAAAACGTCAATAAACATCATAGTATAGTAAGGAATAAAAACGTCAATAAAGTCATAGTATGGTAAGGCTCAAAATGGTAATAGTATAGTAAGGCATAAAAACGTCAATAAACGTCATAGTATAGTAAGG
>NW_019174575.1:96434-130280 GCF_002260705.1 Seriola dumerili | reverse complement strand
AAAAGGTCATAGTATAGTAAGGCATAAAAAGTCATAAAAAGGTCATAGTATAGTAAGGCAAAAAAGGTCATAGTATAGTAAGGCAAAAAAAGTCATAAAAACGACATAGTATAGTAAAGCATAAAAAGTCATAAAAATGTCATAGTATAGTAAGGCGTAAAAAAGTCATAGTATAGTAAGGCATAAAAAGTCATAGTATAGTAAGGCATAAAAAGTCATAAAAAGGTCATAGTATAGTAAGGCAGAAAAGGTCATAGTATAGTAAGGCAAAAAAAGTCATAAAAACGACATAGTATAGTAAAGCATAAAAAGTCATAAAAATGTCATAGTATAGTAAGGCGTAAAAAGGTCATAGTATAGTAAGGCATAAAAAGTCATAAAAACGACATAGTATAGTAAGGCATAAAAAGTCATAGTATAGTAAGTCATAAAAAGTCATAGTATAGTAAGGCATAAAAACGTCAATAAACATCATAGTATAGTAAGGTATAAAAACGTCATAGTATAGTAAGGCAAAAAAAGTTTAAAAAAACGACATAGTATAGTAAGACATAAAAAGTCATAAAAATGTCATAGTATAGTAAGGCGTAAAAAGGTCATAGTATAGTAAGGCATAAAAACATCATAAAAACGTCATAGTATGGTAAGGCATAAAAAGTCATAAAAACGACATAGTATAGTAAGGCATAAAAAGGTCATAGTATAGTAAGGCATAAGAAAGTCATAGTATAGTAAGGCAAAAACATCATAGTATAGTAAGGCATAAAAAGTTATAAAAAAGTCATAGTATAGTAAGGCATAAAAACATAGTATAGTAAGGCATAAAAACATCATAGTATAATGAGGCATAAAAACGTCACAGTATAATAAGGCATAAAAAGTCATAGTATAGAAAGGTATAAAAACGTCAATAAACGTCAAAGTACAATAAGGTTAGGTTACAGTAAGGATCCGTAATTTATTGAAAATGTTGTGAAGTGTTAGAAAAGGGTTCAGGACAAAACAGAAACAGTCATTTATTGATCTCTTTATATATCGAGAAGAATGATGTACATACAAGTTACCACTGTGTGAAGGAATCCTTCCTGGTGACCACATTTTACACTTTAACCATGTCAGACTTACAACACGTGGTGATACAACTGTTCCTCATGGGACTACATCACATCCATACATGACATGTGTGAAGATGAACTCATACTAAACATTAACTCATGTTGTACAGTATATCCTTATTACCTCTGTCCCACTGAGAGACACTCACCAGTTTATAGTGAGTGACATGTGAGTGTGACACTGCATTTATGACTGGACTTCATTCAAAGACTTGGCAACATATTTCCCCCATACGTTTACCACAACTGCTGCAACCAGACGATCCAGAAACAAAACAAGCTGAAGGCAGAAGAATAACAACTTTTTAATGAGTGTCACTTTCATCTTTATTGTTCAGTATCAAGTCTAAAAGAGAAGATATTTACATGACCTGAGGGGTCAGAGCAGATCCAGGACCACAGGATTAGTACAATCCTACAGACGCTGACCTCGGATCAGTACTGCTGGTCACAGTCTGTCCGGCCCAGTTACAGTCAGAGCTGCTCTCCTGCGGGGAGCTGTGGGACAGGAAGAGTTTGGTACGATCACATCCTCTGTCCTGTTTCCTGTCCCGTCCTCCTTCCTCTCGTTTCCTGTCCTCTGTGTTTTCTGCTTCTCTTGTCGTGTGTTTGTTTTCCTGTCCTGCTGTAAACTCAAGTGGGGAGGGAAAGGTGACAGTGTACCCCCCCCCCGGTGCATCACTATTGATAATGAAACATTTTACATCACCGTCACTTGAATGTCTTATCTCTGCTTGGCCACACACCCATACACTCTCTCTCCTGCTTCAGCTACAATACAATTATGAACTAGGTTTTAATTACACACCACTTTTAATTGTTGGCCGTGGTCAACTTCATCATCATCATCATCATCCACATCATCCACATCATCATCATCATCATCATCATCATCATCATCCAGTGTTTCCAGGTTTGACCGACATAGAGAAAACCCAATCAAAGCCTGTGATCAGCTCCTGTCTGTGCATCATGGATTCACACACTGTCGCTGATTAAAGTGACGCTGGAGAAAAGCTGAAACCAGGCGGATTCTCAATGAAGCTCTGAAGTAGAAGATGCGTCTTTTTCTATGATTTCAGGGCCAGTGAACGGACGTGTGATCACCATGGACGTCAGAGATGATCATATCCTTGTGAGGTGTGGAAGTATCCTCCTTAAACATCTCCATGAGCTGTATACTGTCTTAATAAGTAGCCAGACTACAGTCACACACTTCCTGTTACACCTGTATACACCTGTCCTCTTCACCTCACTCAGTATCTTTACCTCTCTCTCCCTCTGCTCCTCCCTCACAGTTTAAACCTCTGACACAGCTGATCTGTTCGTAGGTGGAAAATGATCACGACCTGACCAACTTCATTTTTATGTCCAGTTAAAGAACTAGAACCACCTCCTCGTGGTCGTATCCCTCCGCCACTCAGACTAGTTCTAGGTCACTTCCTGTTTATCCAGAATCAGAGACAATATGAACCATTGGTGTGAAAGTTTCTGTCTTGAGTCATGGCTAAAAAAGCTTTTTGTGAAGTCACACTGACCTTGATCTTTGACCTTTGACCCCCAAAATCTAACCACTTCGTCCTCAAGTCCAAGTGAACGTTTGCATTTCACAAATTTGAAGAAGTTCCATCACAGTGTTACTGAGACGTCGTGTCCATGAGAACAAGACGGACGGACAACCTGAAAACAAAATGGCTGCCGTTCCGACTGTCACACAGAGGAATAAAAAGTAGAAAAAAAAAACACCAGGTGGACGGTGGACTGTGGACCCCCCCCCCCCTTCATTTTTCATTTTTTTATTCAAAAGGGAAAAATTCACCAAAACATGAAGCGTCTGCAACTGTGATTTACAGTCTGTTCCTGTGGGTTCCTCGGGTTCTGTCGGGTTCTGTCGGGTTCTCTTGTTTTGTTTTGTCTCCTCGTCGTTTGTTGTCTTGTCCATCTTGTCTTTTTGTCTCATTAGTCGTCTGTCATCATGTCGGGTTCAGTTCTCCGTCACGTCTGACTGTCGTTCCTCAGCTAGCTGTCGGGGAGGCAGATGACTCCTCCCCTCGGAGACTCCACCATGTCTGGTTGGCTGGAGAAGGGCCTGGGAGTTATCGACCCGCCCCCTACCAACACCCCATTGTCGTTCTCTGTCCCAGCATGCATCCTGCCCGACGCAGACAGCAGCCGGACGTCGGAGTGTGCGTTGGCCACCGTGTGGCGCCGCACCCCCCCCACCTTCTCCAGGTAAGCCTCGCCCTCCTGCTCCACCAGGGGGGCCAGAGACGACGAGTCCGAGGAGCTGTGATGCTGAGTGATGGTGATCTCTGGCTGGTCGCCTAGCAACAACCCCGACCCCGACGACCGCAGATGACGGGACTCTGGAGGAAGAGGACAGACAGGAAGTGAGTGATTCAACAGATTCATGTTGCAGGTGATTTTACAGGGTTAAAGAACGACACTGTGCTGATGTGAACAAATACTGAGTTTGATTTTTAAACTTTGACTCTTTCATTTGCCTTTTTTAATGAAGGAATTAAAATGTGTCTCTTCCTGCTGCTTCGTCTCAGGTGACCTGTGTCCGCTCATATATTAATATTATGTAAGAGATCAGAGAGTTCCTGAAGTGGCCACCTGCAGGAAACCCTCAGTGCCGGTCTGCTTCACAGCAGGGATTAGACTGTAATCAAATCAGGCTCAGGCAGCCTCCGTGACGTGGTGCGTTTAAGGCTCTGGCAGCCGCCGTGACGTGGTGTGTTTAAGGCTCTGGCAGCCGCCATGACGTGGTGCGTTTAAGGCTCAGACCAAAGGTTTGCTGTTTGTTCGTGGGGCTGAATGAAGGAAGTTCACATTCCTCCTTAAAGGAAAGCTGCTGCGCTTCAGGAACCGAGCAACAGACGGATAAAAGGATTCAGTCTGTTACACTGCAGCAGCAGGTTCCTGTTAGCATCTGTTAGCCACACTGCTAACAGTCAACGACACTGGACTTTTTCTGTTTTACATGTTATTATGTTAATAATTTGTGAACTTTGTTAGCATCTGTCTTTTCTGAGAATTTCTTTTAGGTCGAATGAAGAAAATGAAAAGCTCCATATTTTCCTCTTCTCCTGTGTTTTAATGGAATAAGAAGATCCATAATAAGAAGATTTATTTGTGGTTTTAAGAACCAAAACTCATCAAACGTCTCTGCTGCCTCCTGCAGTGATATCAGTTTGTGGCAGCAGCAGCTCGTGCAGCTTCATGTGCTGCAGGAACAATGAAAAGGAGAAACCAAGAGAAACAAGTCGTAACTTAGCAACCCCTCTGTGGAGTGTTGTCTGGTTGTTGGTTTGTCACAGTGACAGTGACTGACTGTGACACTGTGGCTCCAATGGGACAAAACAAACATGGACGCTGTGAAACATCTCCAACAGCCTCTCGCCAACAAACCTGTGCTCAAACCTGTCCTCTCTAATACTATCAGTAGTACCAGTAGTACCAGTAGTATCAGTAGTACCAGTAGTATCAGTAGTATCAGTAGTATCAGTAGTACCAGTAGTACCAGTAGCATCAGTAGCATCAGTAGTATCAGTAGTATCAGTAGTACTCACCTAACAGCTGCTGGTTCCTATTTTGCAGAACGTTGCTAAGATACGGAGACACGACGATCTCCACCAGACGCTCCAGCTGGTAATACTCCAGACTGGGTGCACCGGACTCATGGATACCCTGACACACAGAGACAGAGGGTGAACACAGGGCAGGAGGAGGAGGAGGAGGAGGAGTAGTAGTAGTAGTAGTAGTCTACAGTTAGAGACAGTGGAGAGAGGAAAGAAAACGAGGGGGAGTCAGATACAACAGAGGCTCCTGGGATTGGAACCAGGGACTCTGAGGTTCAGGGCTGAGACGTGGAGCAGCACAGAGATGAGAACTCGTCAGTGAGAGTTAATGTTTCTGAAGAGTGACGACACTTTGCTTCGTCTTTGCCTCTGCAGAGGACGGGATGAGGGTTTAGACCCGGGTCAGACTCTGTTCAGGTTAGACTCACCACTGAAGGTTAAAGAAGAGGGAGGCGAGGAAAACAATGAGTCTGGTCAAATCTTCACACAGTCGACTTTAATGAAAGTGTCATTCAGGAGAAGCTGCTGATGCAGCAGGACAATGACCCGACACATCCCAGAAAGTCAGAGTCTAGACCTGAACCCAGTACAGCTGTACTTGTAGTGTGTGTGTGTGTGTTTACCTGCAGCACCAGCAGCATCTGTGTGACAGGTGGGGGGACGGAGGCGGCGGCTCCCAGAGTTTCCTCCAGGTGCAGCTTCAACAGAACCAGGTCTCTGAAGGCCAGCAGAGCCATCTGCCTCACTGTGAGCTCCTGACCCTGAACACACACACACACACACACACAGCAGGTTAATCCACTGACCTCTCCACTCAAATGATCCCAATTGATTTAAAGATTTGAATCTGCACCTTTACTCCCTCTAGTAACTGTGTGTGTGTCTGTGTGTGTGTGTGTGTGTCTGTGTGTCTGTGTGTCTGTGTGTTGTGTGTGTGTGTGTGTGTCTGTGTGTGTTGTGTGTGTCTGTGTGTGTGTGTGTCTGTGTGTGTGTGTGTGTGTCTGTGTGTGTGTGTGTGTGTGTGTGTGTGTGTGTGTGTGTGTGTGTGTGTGTGTGTGTGTGTGTGTGTCTGTGTGTGTGTGTGTGTCTGTGTGTGTGTGTCTTTTTGTGTGTCTGTGTGTGTGTGTGTGTGTGTGTGTGTGTGTGTGTGTGTGTGTGTTACCTGGACGGGGTAGAAGATGGCCTGCAGGGTGGGGAGGGTCTCTGTGAAGAATCTGTCCCACATGTCCGCGAGCACGGCGAGCTGATCGTCACCTACAGGGACAGGAGGCAGGTGGTTACCATGGAAACACATTAACTAACAACACCACAGCAACACAACACGTGGTGATGCAACAGAGAGGAAGTGAGTTTAATGTTGGTGTTGTGTGAGTGTAAACAGCTGATCACATCAGACTGAAGGTTATTGATCCGTGATCAGAGCAGCTTTCAAACAGCAACAACACACACACACACACACACACACACACACACACACACACACACACAGAACAACATTAGAAATGGACGAAACACCCTCCACCAGGCAGGTTCATGTTTAACCAAAGGACCCGAATTTCAGAATAAAAGCCTGAGCTGTAATAAGAGTGAGTGTGATCAGGAACCAGAACACGACTGAAGGAGAGTCAGTGAACTGCTGAAACACACTTCCTGTTTGAGACATTAAAGCTCTGTTTAATTTTTAATTTCTCCTGCATCATCGTCAGTGAATCAGACTCAGAAACCACGAACCAGTCTCACCGGAGTGGAGGAGGATCTGGTCCAGGACTTCAGAAAGACCTCGAGTCAGCAGCTGGTTCTGAAACACACACACACACACACACACAGTAAATACATGAAGTCATACATGTACCTGTACAGGACACAATCCAGCGTCATTCATCAGCCACTTTTTAAACGTCAGCTGAGCCAGTATAATCAAAGAATCACAGATGGTTCTTCGTACACATCAAGTCAGTAGCTGTGCTCATAACCCCGGCTCAGTGTAACCTTCATTATATTTCTGTATTTTATCATTATTATTATTATTATTATTGGTAAGAAATTACTCAGCCTGCAAACCTAAAAGCAAGCTCACAATGAAACAGCACACACACTAAATATTAATAATAATAATAAAAACAAACAACAAAATACCTTCATTTATTATATCATTATTATTCTTTTCTAATTATCATTTTGCTTCTACGGCCAATTTGCAATTATAAAATACCAGCACCATAAAATACAATTAAACTTCAAGTAAAACTTTCATTTGTCCTTAAATCCATTTCTATAAGCTTCTTCTACGACAGAGATCAACAGGTGTTGTTGAATTGTTGTTTATTATTGTTTAATAATAAACAAATATTATTGTTTGTTGGTACAAAGCTTCATTTACATGAGGACAGAACCAGAGTGAATACATCATCATACACACACACACACACACACACACACACACACACACACACACACACACACACACACACACACACACACACACCCATGAACACTAAATTATATTAAACCAATCAGGTCATGTCCACCATGTCTCATTGTGCGTCCCCTCAGGTGTTTCTGACCTGTTAGTGTTAATGAATCCCTCTGCACCAGAACCACCTGAGAATGACTTTCTATGACAGCAGAGGAACCAGCTCAGGTAACCTATCAGCTGATTACTTCCTATAAACCTGATCGGTTTATAAGCTGTTGCCCACAGCGACACAGCTGTCAGCGTCTGTTACCCCGAGCAACTGCTGCTGTAGAGGAGAGAGAGAGACTCGGAAACCAAACAGTGATTTCAGCTGCCTCATTATCTGGAAGCACGTATATGTGTGTGTGTGTGTGTGTGTGTGTGTGTGTGTGTGTGTGTGTGTGTGTGTGTGTGTTGTGTAAATGTGGTGTCAGAGAGAGAGATTAGCTTCCTGTGCAACAAATCAACAACAGACACACACTGAACCTGTGCACCACACAGACCTGAACGGACTGTGTCAATGAGACAGAACAGAACCAGCAAATCAGATTCCTGCCGCCCCAAACCCTCACTACAGCACCAAATGTGGATTAATCCGCTGCTGAAAATAGTCCCCAACAGATGCTCGATTTCCTGTTTGTTTGATAAAAACTACAGTGAGCAGCTGTTTGAGGAAATGAAACTTAGAGTCACAGAGTCACAGTAACACTTTACATTAAAGCTCCTCCAGTGTAAAGGTCTGTGTCCATGTGTAGTGTGATTATAGATCAGCTCTAGCTTCTATATTAATACTGTGAAAGTATCAAAGCCTCAGTCCACAGAGAAATGCACACAGCCTGTATTCAGAAACTGAGCCTTAAAACCAGCCGTCAGGACTTCTGGAACTTTGTGATGTCACAACAAAGTAAAACTACACTGAGATGGTTTTTATATCTTCTGATGGATCAACACTTTAAATAAAAGACAGAAGAAGAAACATGGAGCTTTAAGTCTGAGTTTTTATAACTTATGATCAATATATAAAGATGTAATTACAGGTTCTAATAGCTGCTTATAAACTACATTAGAGTGAGTAATAAACCATTTATTAAATGTCTGTATCCTGCTGTATAAAGGCTGAAGAGGGAACTTAATGTGACGTGTCATCATTTTCCTCAGTGAATCGTTCAGTGAATAAAACATTTGTCTCTACAGCTGCTGGATGACTGTGATGGAATGAGGTTCAGACGTTCATGTTCCCCTCAGGATGAACCGTAATAACTCTGCTGCTCCAAACAGGAAGAGCTGTAACGTGTGACCTCGAGGGCGGCCGAGGTCAAAGGTTAGATCGGTGAGGACAGGACGGACGCTGCTCTGTCTCGGGATGAGACGACCCAGGAAGAGGATGTCCGTCCGCCTCGCTGCCGGAGCTCACGGCGAGTAACGACAGTGTAAGAGCTGCAGCTTCACCACATTCACATTTCAAAGTCAACCACGTGTTTCTGCTCATCAGCCGTGCGGCTAACGGGATGAAACGAGATGAAGATCTGTTCATGAAATGTAATGAATCATCTGAGAAAAGCACTTCCCTCTTTGTGATGGAGAAACACATGACACACATGATAACGAGGTTTAGACTAATTATAAAACATTCTGCTGTGTTGTGCTGCTCAGTGAGGTCGAGCAGCTTTAACTCCAGCTCAGGATTTTACAGTGAGATCTAAACCTGAAGCGTGAGCAGAGTGTCATGAGTTCTCATGTTCACGCCTCAAACAGGAGCTTTATTTTACATCTAATGTCTCTGTCTTGTGCATCCTGTTTGATAACGAGCTGTTAATCAGGCAGGTATTGTTGTTTAGTTACTTGGTTTCTCTGTTTGGTCTTTTATGTATTAAGTATTTACTTGTTTCTGTTTCTGTTCTTATTTCACTTCTTGCTGGACGCCTGTAACTGAATTTGCGTCACTGGTCCTAAATTGTTTCTGTCTGATCTATTTCAACTAATCAGATTCATTATTTTCTCACTCAGGCTTTAAATGGATCATGAAGTTATTGAATAAAAAGAGAAACAGAGGCTCCTCACGCTCGCTGCTCCGGTCAGTAGTTTCTGTCCAGTTCACTTGGACCAGCTGAGAACCGGTCTGGTCTGGAAGTCACCAGGTTCACGCCGTGTCACATGACCACGCAGACTGAACATGTCGAGTATGAAGTGTTCAAATCAATGTTCAGTCCTGGACTCGGATCTGAAACAAGTCCACACTTGTCTCCGAGCAGAGAGGACAGATAAACATCTTCACAGTCGACCGCCGGCTCAGCGTCACGCCATCGCCTCAGAGCGAAGGTTTCCGCTGCCGCTCTCTGCGTCTGACGCGTCTGGATTCAGTTTTACACCGACACCTGCTGCTTCTCTCTCAGACCCGCTGCAGGTTTCCACGCCACGCTCAGTCGGCGTGCGGGTGTGACATCACACAGCTGCACGTGTGAGTGTGAACGCAGCAGATCACGAGGATTCATGTTCTTCTCAGGGTCACATGACCGGGCCGCTCTCTGCTGGAGCCAGACCAATCGATCAGCCGTCTGATATTGGTTGTGAATTGGTGAATATCTCTGCGTCGTGGTCACAGAGGAGGAGCGGCGCATCGAGGCGCCGACACCATGTTTTAATGTCACGACTTTTACTGAACTGGATTTGTGACAGTTCATTCATTCTGCACCGGAGCTTTCATTCCTCTGATCCTCTGTTCTCCTCATCCAGTCTCATCCTGTAGAGGCTTTTTATTCTCGCTGACTTCAGCTCAGCTCACATTTCAAGTTGAGACGTGACATCACAGAAATGATTTGTGTTGCAGCTGTGGGACAGTTGGTCCTGAGCTAACATGTTAGCAGCACATATCTCTGCTCCGGGTTGTTTCAGAGGTGATGCTCCCTGACCCCCCCCCCATTCTGTATGTTTTTGTTATATATGTTTAAATAAATAAATAAAAAAAACATCTGTTTTATCCAAATGTGTCAGATTTATTTATTTTGCGTTTTTTAAATCCTCTAATTACTCTGCTCCTTTTAACCCTCTCCTCACATCTTTAATGCCGTATGTAAAGAACTGTGTGTTGCCTTGTTGTTGACGTCATATATAAATAAAGTTTGTGTAACAGCAGCGTGGAGTCCTGCACAAAACTAAAAACTGTTGTGAGATTTATGATTTATGACGATTCAAACTTTTGCAGCTGGAATGTTTCTGTGCTCCGTCTGCTTATTTAGATTTTCTCTGTTTTACTGAATGTAAGAAAATAAGGAAAAGAATTACACACAAATATTCTATATAATTACTGTATGAAGAATAGAGGCGTCTGATCAGTAAAAGACTTGGAGAGTAAAGCTGCAGCGTTTCCACTCTTATTTATCCACTCAGTAAATCTTCTTCAGAGCATCTTCTCAGTATATATTATTATATATATTATATATTATATATATATTATATCATATATTATTATATCATTATTATAATGTTTCTGTTCTGATCATTTTAAAGATGAACATTAAGAAATATCTCCTCACAGATTAAACTAAAGTTTAACAGCAGCAAACACGACGAAGGAAGAAGATCAACCACATCAGCATCAACTGATGTTTCCTCTGATTATAGATCCAGATGTTGGTTTGTGTTTGTGTTTGTGTTTGAGAAGCAGCTGCTGAACGACACTCAGTCTCACCTTCAGGTTTTATTCAGTGAAAAGAGGAAGTGAAGAAGTGAACGTACCTGGAAGTAGTCGGTGATGAAGGAGCCCATCTCTGTTTTTAGGAGCCACCTGCAAAGACACAGAGGAGGTCAGGAAGGAAGGAGGAGTGAGTCACACACACACACACACACACACACACACACACACACACACACACACACACACACACACACACAGTTATCAGTGAGATCATTCTGAGGAAACCTCAGCCGTTATCCAGATGACATCAGTAACACGTCCTGTTCTGTGTGTTTAGTTCCTTCACTGTTGTTCTGTCTCTGAGCTGTAACTCATGATTATCTTCATTATTGATTCATTTGCTAATTATAATAAATAATCCTCTTTCCAATGAAACGTCAGTAACAGAGAGAAGTGCTCGATGGATCAGATTCTCCAGAATCTAAGACGTTTCATTAAGCGACTGAAGCAGCTGTGACACCGTCACATTTAAGAAGTCAGTGAAACTGTCTGTGTTTTTAACTGTGACCCGACAAAAGGCTTCAGGTTAGAATGAGCTGATGATTCCTGCTGACCGGACAACAGACAGACAGAAAGAAAGACAGACAGACAGACAGACAGACAGAAAGACAGAAAGACAGAAAGACAGAAAGAAAGAAAGAAAGACAGACAAAAAGACAGACAGACACAGACAGACAGACAGACAGAAAGAAAGACAGACAGACACAGACAGACAGACAGAAAGAAAGACAGACAGACAGAAAGAAAGACAGACAGACAGACAGAAAGAAAGACAGAAAGAAAGAAAGAAAGAAAGAAAGAAGGAAAGAAAGAAAGAAAGAAAACACAGGAACAGTGTTGTGACTTTATTAATAACGAGGCTCATTGTTTATTCCATCATTCTGTATTAAAAGTTATTTTCTTGAGCTGCTGTGACGCGATCTGATCTCTGCTGTTTCCTCCAGCGCTGCGTTATTATCAGATCATTGTTGTTACTGCAGCTAAAACTGGCTTCAACCACTGATCATCACTACAGCTGCAACGATGAGTCCATTTAGGAATTAGTCAACCCACAGGACATCAATAATCAATTATTTTGATAATCAATGAAGCGTTTAAGTCGCTAATAAAGAAAGAGAATTGTTCTCTCTGTTTTCTCTCACAGTAACTGAAGCTCTGGGGACAGACGTGAAGACGTCACCTGGACTCTCAGGACCTGGGACGAACATTTTTCACAAATTTCCCAATAAATAATCAATGGATTCTTTATTTAAAAATTAAAAAAACAGTTTTTCTTGTGTTCGTCAGTCGACTCCTGAAAAGTATAAAACTTGACTTCTCAGTGTTTCATCATCAGCTCATCGACACTTTCAAGAGAAACGGGGAAAAGGACTTTGTCACCTGATGCTCTCGTTAAGCGTGAACAGCTCGTTAGTCTGCAGAGCTCCGCCCTGGAACACCTTGACCACAGCTGATTGGACGCTGAGGGACACACAGACAAACACAGGTGAGATGAACAGGTGGTGTGTGATGTCGGCTCCGTGTCCTCGCAGGGAGACAAACTGAGACCTGAGTCCTTGTTGTGGCAACATGAGAACAGAAACTATCTATTACAGTCATCTCCCATAATTCACTGCTGCAGTCGGACACGACCACGGATCTGAGAGTGGGGTCGGCGGGCGGCGGTGCCCGTATGTGACTCAGCTGGTTGACAGGACGTGACCTCGGCTGCCACTTCCACTTCCTACCAAACATCCTGCTCAGAGCTGCGGACAGCAGGAAGCAGGCCGCAGACTCAGAGCTGAAATAACCTCAACACACACACACACACACACACACACACACACACTCTGAGCTGAACACATCAGGTTGATAAAGACTGTTGTTTAAGTGTGTGTGTGTGTGTGTGTGTGTGTGTGTGTGTGTGTGTGTGTGTGTGTGTGTGTCTGGTCCGGGCCGAGGTCTCATTCTGACTTTTCTCAAACGAAACATCTGAACATAAAGTTCTATTTTTTCATATTTCATATTATTTTGTTCACCTCATTTTAACTGCCATAAAAACATATTTATGTTTGTCATTTGATATTTCTTCTTTGCACACATGATCGATATGATTTATTGGTACCACTTTACGATCAGACGAGCCTTATAAAGGATTTATAAATGGTTTATACTGAGGTTATTAATTTGGTTATTAACACTTTATAAATCATCAATAAAAAACAAGCTGTGACACAGACTCCTGACCTTCAACACCTGATCTTCCCTCTGAGGTCTGGAAAATATGAGCAAGCACTTCTCCCTCTTTCTTAAGCCAATGTTTGGACCCATAACACACACACACACACACACACACACACACACACACACACACACACACGATAATATCTGTATTTGTGTCTGAGGGGTTTTGGACTCTAGACACTGAATCATGAAGCTGATTTCAGTTTTTTTATTCAGTCTTCACTCGACAGCAGAGACATTATGAACCGGGGACGTGGACGTTGTTGGACACTGATTTGATCCCTACGTCAGCAGGTCACTCTGGACTCACCCTGAGTTCACCTTCAGTTAAAGCGTCTTCAGTGTAAAGGTCTGTGTCCATGTGTAGTGTGATTATAGATCAGCTCTAGCTTCTATATTAATACTGTGAAAGTATCAAAGCCTCAGTCCACAGAGAAATGCACACAGCCTGTATTCAGAAACTGAGCCTTAAAACCAGCCGTCAGGACTTCTGGAACTTTGTGATGTCACAACAAAGCAGTCACCAAGCCCCGCCCACCTGGACCCACCATCCAAACCTTGCAGGATTTGGTTTGTCTGAGTGTTTTTACCTGAAATCTGCTGTATTTTTATTGGATCACTCAGAAAACAGTCAGCCAATCAGCAGAGAGGCTCAGAGCCTCCTCTCTTCTGATTGGCTCACCGACCTGTTGTTACTAGAGCTCCAGAGAGAAGCCTGAGAGAGGAGATGTGAAACTACACTGAGATGGGTTTTAACTCTTGCTGAACTAACTTCCTCTTCAGTCTAACGAAGCTGATGCTGATTGTTGGCTGCACTTTGACAAACTAAATTTTTAACTTTTGTTGTTGTTATATTTAAATATCTATTGTACATATTACTATATTATTTATCTTCTTTAAGTACTTGATATTGTCATTTTGCATTTTTCTTTCTTATCGTGTCGACTTGCTACTTTCCTCACTGTGCGACTAATCTCATCAATCTCATCTTAAATTTTAAAATCATCAACTCTTTAAAATGTGGTTATTTTATGTAACAGTTTCCTGTGACTTATTTGGCTCACAAACGTTTGTGTTCAGATATATTTAGTATGACAGGTGAGGGCGGGTCTTCAGGGCTCAGGTGAGTTGAGGATCGATACAAGGAGGAAATGTAGGAAACCACAAGACACACGGAGGGAACGAGGCTCGCCACCATATGAAATGACGGTATTTTACACACGTGACACTTTGGACATGCTGACCTGTTCCACACGCTGGTGTTGGAGATCTGTAGAGAAGGCGAGCTGGCGTGGAACCGGGCGAGGTCCGACAGAACCGGAGAACTCATAAACCGGGGTCTGGGACGCCGGAAAGATCCCATCATGCACTCTGTCCGCTGTGGAGGGAGGAAGCAAAGTGAAAGTGCATCATCAGCACGTTGTGTCAGAAACTGCATCGATTTTAAAACGCTGTGAATCTGGACCCACGTGTTCAGTCCAGCATGTTCTGCACTTTCCCGCCTCACACAACAGATACGCCTCCGTTTTATCAAATGTAGAGCTGCGAGCTGATTGGCCCACCGAGCGATTAGTCAATTGTTACAAACTATTTTGATGATCAATTGATCGTTTCAAACCTTTTTTTCTCTCCATGTTTGAACTTTTCATAGATTAAAACAACTGATCGATTAACTGAGAAAACATTTAGCAGATTAATCAATATCAGAAATAATCACTCATCAAAAGAATCGATCCACACCGTGTCAGGAGACGATCACATCCACAGCCATGCTAACAGCTCTGTGAGGCTAAACATCTACATGCTAACAAGCTAATGTTTTGCAGGTGTAATATTCACCATCTTAGTTTAGCCTGTTAGCATGCTAATATTAGCTAACTAGCGGTAAACTGAGCGCACAGCTGAGGCCGATGGGAACATGTTTGGTTCTGCAGGTACCTGGTCATAAACCAAAGAACTGGACACGTTCAAATGTGACCTGATGGTGGCGCTAGAGTTCATCCTCTGGGGAACATGAACATTTGTTGAGCCATATCAGTCTGGGACAAAGTGGAGGAGCAACAGACAGACAGGTAGAGAGATAGACAGGTAAGCAGACAGGTAAGCAGACAGACAGGTAGACAGACAGATGGTAAAGAGCTCTTGACTTCACTTCTGTGCAGGTTTAACTTCCTGTTGACGGTGGTCGGGGGCGGGGCCGAGCAGCTTCAGCAGCATCTGATTTGTTTAGAAACACAGAAACATCAGTTTCCCTCGAACCACAGCTTCCTGTGTGACGGCGCGGCGCCGAGACCAGGCCGTTTGTTTACAGCGCAGAGAGGTCTCACTGCGCCTCGCTTTCCAGAGACCACAGGCGCAGACGGCCTGGCGCTCTGCTCTCAGCTCTGGTGACAGTTTCCACTCTGCAGCGCCACAGAGTCGCTTCTGTACGTGTCACTTCTGTCTGCAACCGTCTGACCCAGAGTCACTTCTTTATATTTAGTCTCTTGTTTCTCTAAAACCGACACAACCTCAGATTTATTTCTGTCAGTGTGGGAAGTTTCAGACCATTTCACTTTTTCTGACTGTGTTTCTGTGACTGAGAAAATGCTGAATGATTCCTCCTGAATGTGACTTAGTCTCAGTTTGTTCAGTAAAACTAGAAGTGGTCATGACTGCAGGGTGATGAGAGGCTCGTTGATCAAATGACTCAGCTCTAAATGTGTGATGAAGTTAAAGGAAGCGGAGCCTCAGACGCAGCGACAGTAAACCCAGGAGGAGAAAGTACGGGGGGTTTATTTGGACTAGAAACACTGTGGCTCTCCGCCCACAGGTGACTGTAACAACTTCACACCTTCGCTGCAGCTTCAGCCACAAACTCGAACATCAAAGGCGTCTCAGGCATTTACAGAAACATTTTTACAGCTGCTGAAAAAGGAGACGCCTCTGAGCTGCAGCTGAAGAAAAGATCAACAGTTACCACAGAGATCAGTTTGTCGACGGCTCCTCTCCTTTTTCTTCTCGTCTCTGTTCATGCAACAAGTTTCTAACATTTTCTACAGACGCATTTTCACCATTTAGGAAGTTTGTCTTGGAACAATACTCACATGCCCGTATGCACATTATTATGTTTTCTGTCTTTATTGTGAAAGAGACAGAGAGAGAGAGACAGGACTGAGTCTAAGTGGTAGTCGCTCTACCAGGTGACTATATATATATATATATACAGTATATAACAGGATTTTCTGGGCGTTATTGCTCCTCCTGTTTGTAGGAAGATCTCCTCCTAAAGTTTCTCCAATGTGGGAGAGGGAGGACAAAATCCACAGTCCTCATCAGGCCCAAAATTCAATATCTCGATACAGTCCGGCCCAAATATCACGATATAAAACATGTTATATTGCGATATTTCATGTGTTTTCATAATATATATAAATATATTATTATTATTATTATTATTAGACAAGTGCAGTTCAAAGTTTTATTTGTCACATGCCGAGGTTTAATGTACAGTAAGCAAGGCAGTGAATTGAGGGTCGGATTCAGCAGGAGATCAATATTAGATATTAAAAATAAAATATCGTATATACAGTATGGAGGGAAATATTGTGATATTCGATATCATTGAATATCGGCCCGAGCCTAGTCCGGTTCTGTTTAAATATATTCCCACACCAAGTATCATCCAAAGTCTTTTCAGAATAAAATGAACTCCACCATGATCCAATGATAAGTAACTGGTTCTGCAGCCAGAGAACAGGAAAAGAGAATAGGATGATAACCGAATGATATACTTCATTTCTTATCTTTAATTCATTTATATGTAATTTGTCTTTTATTGTTTGTTTGTTTTTTTCTTTTCATTGTTTAAATATTTTTACTTGTTTATATCACTCAACTTATTTTGATTCTTGTCTATAATCACTTCAACTTATTTGTATAACTCAATAATCAAAGTTATGTTTTTGATTCTGAAGCTCAACAATCTGGAGAGGAACCTGGTCACATTTAACCTCCGGAGACCAGAACCAGGCCGGATCAGAGTCCTGCTCCTCCTTCAGGACGCCCAGGTGGCTGATGGGATCTCACAGCGGTGTGTGTGTGTGTCCCACAGGCCCTCGCTATGCCGTCCCCTCTGATCACGGCCAATGGGAGGCCTCATGCTGAGCGTCAACACAAACACACTATTGTTTATCAGGCTGCGTCCTGCCAACAGCAGAGGAGGTCAATAAATACTGATTCCTCTCTCGCCTGAGAGAACGTCAGACACGAGGAAGAACCCGACTCCTCGTCTGCAGCAGAGGAACATTATCATAACATTTATTAGATTTCTTATATCATAAAACCTCTGTGGAGGTAAAACAGCATGGAAGCTTTAATCAACCAGACTTTCTAACAGTAAATCCACTGGTAGTTTCACTGGGACGAGTTCTGACATGTTGGTGCAACACCAGGATTCATTCAGTCATCTCCACAGCCAGAGAATCCTTTATCATCTCATCCAGGTTCTGTGTTCAGTCTGTTCCCTCTCTCTGACACTACAGAGAAACTAGAGCCACCTCCTCACGGTCGTATCCCTCCGCCACTCAGACTAGTTCCAGGTCACTTCCTGTTTGTCCAGAGGCACAGAAAATATGAACCATTGATGCCAAATCTGAAGAAGTTTCATCAAGGTGTCACTGAGATATCGTGTCCTTGAGAGAGACAGACGAGTGATAACTGACTCACACGGCTCATAACAAACATGGCCGACCAGCTTCAACGTTCCAGAGTCAATGAAACAACTGCAAAATGTCACATTTACAGGGGGGGGGGGTTAGCAGCTCAGCTGATCGTGGGAGGGTGAGACCAGATCTGACATACTTCAAAAAGTCTGTGTGTGTGTGTGTGTGTGTGTGTGTCCTGTGATCACTACATGTGGTCAACTGTGCACACATGGTCTGATTCCCACACACAACCTGTAGTCCCTGTCATGGTCTGAACACACACACACACACACACACACACACACACACACACACACACACACAGCGTCTATCACGTGCTAATTTGAGTCAAAGATCCAATCAGGAAGAAAAAACGACCATTGCTGCAAAAGTGGGCGTCAGGCGTCACAGTGCGTGTAAGCGTCACCATGGTAACCCATCTGGTACATGCCGAAAACCAGTCATCACAAAAAAGGTCACCCCCCCCCATCTGACATCATCCCACCCACCTTCACATCCCGTCAGTGTGTGAGGAAGAGTCCGGTCCAGCTTCATCTTCCTCCACACACACACACACACACACACACACACACACACACACACACACACACACACAGAGGCACCAAGTCACTTTTACATGAGCTTCACAAATCTCTCACGTAACAACTAGAATTATCTTTCACACCAACATCGAGATATTCAACAAAATTAAAAAGTTGTGTGAAGTCGCATCATCAGCTAAACTGTAAAATCATTTCCTGGTTATAAAACTGTAGAAAATCTACACGTGCAAAACAGCTGAGAGAGAATAATAAATAAAACCTGAACCACTGACAACATTAACCACTGCCTCCACAACAGTTCGCTCAGATGTACATCCCTGTTTATCCACAGTCAGAGTAATGGCTAAAAGGTATTTTCTTAGGTCACCGTGACCTTGACCTTTGACCTTTGACCACCAAAGTCTAATCAGTTCATAGCTGAGTCAAGGTGAGCGTTTTTACCAAATTTGAAGAAATTCTCTCAAGGTGTTACTGAGATATTGCGTTCACAAGGCCTAAACCGTGTTTTGTGAGGTCACCGCGCCCTTGACCTTTGACCCCTAAAATCAAATCAGTTCTTCCTTGATTCCAAGTGAATGTTTCTGCCAAATCTGAAGGGATTCTCTTGATGAGTTCACAAGTCCAAAATCATGTTTTGTGAGGTTATTGTGACGATGACCTTTGACCTTTGGCCACCAAAATCGACTCAGTGTGTATTTGAGTCAACGTGAGCGTTTTCACCAAATTTGAAGAAATTTCCTCAAGGTGTTACAGAGCTATTGAGTTCAAAAGGTCCAAATCATGTTTTGTGAGGTCACCGTGACCTTTCCTCCGCCGCCAACGCTCAGAGCGGCCATTTTGTTTTCAGGCTGTCTGTCCATCCGTCTCATTCTCGTGGACACGGTGCCTCAAAAACACCTTCTTCAAATTTGGCACAAATATTCATCAGGACTCAAGGATGAACTGATTAGAGTTTTGGGGGACAAAGGTCAAAGGTCAAAAAACAACGACTCCACCTCAGAAACAAACGTACGCTGTCAGTCAAACCCTGCGTGTCACCTGATGAACCGGACCACGACTGTTTCTTCTTAGTCCCGTCAGACTTGGCTTCAGGCTGGAGCGAGCTCGTCGCAGTCGCACGACCAAGACTCAGTCTAAAGTGACGACAACAGAAAGCTGGAACAGGTCCAGGGGCCGGAGAACAGAAAGAGCAGACTGAGCTCAGCTGTGTGTTGGTGTTTGTGTGCGTTAGCATGTGGGCTAATCCTATAACAGAAGCCCCCTGTCATGAGAAAGTACTCAGAGAGACTAATGGAATTACAGGCAGAGCTACAGAGCACAGAGCTGCTTCTGAGCGTCTGAGTCACAAAACGCTCATCACTCATCTCCCTGTCAGAAAACACACGGAAGTCAGTGAGGTTCAACCTCTGGGGAACATTAGTCCATCTCAGCGGTGGATCGTCGTCATCCATAAAGACAACAACAACCACACAAGCTCCCACACCCCAAAGAGACAGAGGAATACAGTCAATGCACTACAACTACAACACAAACACACAAACAACCACAACACACAGGCCACGCCCACACTGATACCGTTTCATTTTAAAACTAAAAACGATCTCCGCCCAGACTAACTAACTAAATAAGACCGTCGCCTACACTGAGCATGTGCAAGCCGGTGTAACCCCAGAGTTTTCAAACTACAACAGGCACGAAGCTTCTGCCACAGTCAGCTCTCTCTGATTTTAACTGACAAACCTAGAAAGTCCGAACATCTGAGAAGATGCAACAAGCAAATGTTTTCAGTTTTACTTGTTGCTGTTACAGATTTTCTCTCAAACCAAGTCCACAAGTCGTTTCAGGTGCTGTAAACCGTGTGAGCGTTTTAAAAATAGCATCAAGGAGAAAACGAGCAGCTTGTTGTGCAAACGAGGGATTAAACCCGTTACTGAGGCCGAGAGTAAATGTGGACTGTAGAGACGAGGGAACATGTTCAGTTTATGAAAACCTGCTGAAACTAAAGTGACTAGTTCATTCATACGATCATTTAATGATTCTCATTAAAGCAGCTGCTTCAAATCTCCTGTAAACCTTCATTACAGTTACCCACTCCCTCTTCTGTCTGACTGTATCTACATAATTAGAGGAAATTGTTTTTCCAGTCTATAAAATGTGACTCACTTCTTACTCAGACTCAAACCGTCCTGTTGCTGCTTTACTTTGCTTTGTTTTCTGCTCATGAGCAGGACCGGGTCTGTGGTCTCGGGTCTGTGTATGTGGAGCTGGTCTTTGATGGATGGATGGCTGCAGACTGCGGCGGCGGCGGCGGCGGCAGCGGCGGCTCTGGACAGAAGCCTTCGCTCTCTGACTCTAACCAAAACATCGCCTCACAGTAAACTGTCCCGAGGCTGCTGGGAACATCTGGATGTGACGTCACGCTGTCGACATGTGGTTACCAACAGGAACGAGTAACAGACACCAAAACACCAAAACCACAGAGTGGTGCCAGAACGAAGGGAACATCACCAACAGCTGTAGGGTCACCTGCCTGCAGACACGGAGCAGGGCACAACAACCTCCTGATCTACCTGTTAATCTGTCGACCTCAACTACCTGTTGGTGGATCGTCCTTCTACAAGTATGGAAGGCCATCGAATCAATATTAAACAAACAAATAAATAAAACTACGAAGTAAATCCCCAAATAATATATAATAAAAAATAATTCATAATAATAAGGTATCATATGTAGGAATATATAAGTAAATGTAAATATATAAGTGAGTTAATATATACATATACAAATGAACGAACAAATAAATTAATACAGCTATGAAATAAATCCCAAAATGAAAAATGAGGTAATACATGTAGAAATATATAAATAAATGTGAATATAAATACATAAGTGAGTCTATAAATAAATAGATATACAAACTGATAAATAAATAAGTAAATAAATAAATAAATTGCTTTTATTTATTTCATGAGACTTTTATTTTATAATTCCACATCTATTCATTTCTGAAGACTTTTGAATTTGGATGAACTGATGAAAATAAATGTGGCATTTGGAAATTAAAAGTCTTCAGAAATAAATAAATGTGGAATTATAAAATAAATGTCCCCTGAAATTTATAAAAATGTAATTTTTAAAATAAAAAGCTATTTATTTGTTTACTTTTCTATTCATTAATTTGTGTATTCTTTTATAAAGCTATTTATTTATTTATTGACTCACTTATTTATTTATATTTCGTTTATTTATACATTTCTACATTTCAAACAATTATTTACATTATTTATTTATTTCAAGATTTATTTCATAGCTCTATTTATTCATTTATGTATTTATTTAATAATGATTTAGATGGAATACAAGATCTCAGGTAACTGTAAATGTGTTCACGAGCATAAACCTTCCTGTAGGTCAACTCGCAGAAACTAAACCACCTGTTGGTCAGTCTGCAGACTCAAAAACTAACCCACCTGTGTGTCTGTAAACATAAAGACTTTAAACCACCTGTGTGTCTGTTCACAAGAAGTAAGACACCTGTCTGTCTGTCTGTCTGTCTGTCTGTCTGTCTGTCTGTCTGAGGACTCAGGGTCTGTTTACCTGTGCAGCAGACTGTGAACTACCTGCAGCTCAGGTACAGATTTGTCTACCTGTGAGTCTGCTGACAGGGACTCTGACTGGTTTTATGATGTCTGCAGGGTTGAACATTCCTCCTGTGTTGGTTTTAAATGACACACAGGTGAAGGTATTTCACTTTCCACAGTTTTCAAACGCCCACAGGTTTTTACAGTCAGTGTGTTTGTGCGGGTAAATAACACGGGGCCATGTGAAACTCACACCTGCTGTTGTTGTGCAGTGTGAACATCCTGACAGGATGTGAACCCTCGTGGCGGGTAAACTCACCTGCGTACAGTCGCTTCCCTGCTGTGTCTCTGTCGGCGGATAAAAGCGTCCTCGGTTCTCACGGAGACGATGAAAAGCTCAGCGGCTCCTCCTCCTCCTCAGCGGCGCCTCCGGCTCTCTGTCTCCGCACATCGCGACACTTTCGGCGGGAACAAACTCAAAGTGAAGCTCGGTGTCTGTGAGATAGAGAGATAGAGAACTAGAGAGAGAGAGAGCACTTCCTCCAGTAAAACTCAAACACACAAACTGAACTGAGACCAACTGCCGCTTCTCTTTATTCAACGGTCCGCAGCTAACAAGCTAAACAAGCTAACTACCCACACTTCCGGTTCTAACCTTCACAGTAAAACTCGAGCTGATAGACTGTACTAAAGAACTGTGACTGTGATACTATCTGCATGGAAGGGTCTAATTTAGTTTATTAGGTTCGTTTAGTTCATTTGTTTTGTTGTGTGACAGTTTTCAATTAACACAACTGCAGTTAATTAATTGCAATTACCTGCAGTTGTGGAAATTCACACTGTGCAAAATACCCCAGAATCCAGAGATGTAGTTTCCCAAATACTTCAAAATATGATCCGATATATATGATGAAATCTGGACTGGACGTGCTCCGATCACGGCGATGTGAGATGTCATATCAAAAAATCTCCAGATATGATTCAGATTCTTGTAAAAACCTAAAAAGGAAATATCTGGATTCTTGTGGTTTTGGCACAGTGTAACTGAATTGATGGGCTTGTGTTACAGACCCCACTGTTGGCTCATTAGGTCAGTCTTAAGCAAGTTCATTTCATGTAGGATCTATCTGAATTTTCACACACATGTAAAAGTGTTTGTTCCACAATTATTCACTCCTGAGGAACAGAGGCTTCCATTCAGTTTAAACAAATAATGATTCATCATTGTTTATTTTAGTAGCAGTAGTTCCAGTTGTTGTTATAGACATTATTACTTATTATAATGTGATACACTTTCTTACAGTGATACATATGACATGTAAATTTAAAACCAAAATAAATACTTAAGATAGACTGACACTGGGAACTAACTAACTTGTACTTACTGTGAAAGGATCTGCTGTAGGTCTAGATCTCCTGCTGCTGCTCACTTCAAACAGAGGACGTGGACGTGTTGCCTGGTGGATGTTCTGTGATTGGAGCCTCCTGTAAACAACAATTACAGAGCAGCTCAGCAGTGGCTTATTTTAGCATCTGTGGGAACAAACTGACTGTTTCTGTTCCAGATCATCACATGTTCATTAGTTACCTGTGTAATATTATTTTCATTTCACTTTCGTTTTCGATTTCGTTTTTTTTTTTATTCATTGATTGTAATTATTTTTGTGTGTTTGTGCATCTGATTGTATTTACATGTCTCTATAAAGCATTGCAACATTGATTGAGTTATTGAGATTTATTGATTTATTTATATGCTCTATAATAGGTTAACTATTAATTTCAATCAATTAATCTTCTGATTGTTTTCTAAATGAATCGCAGTCTGTAAAACAGCCCAAAACCCACAGGTTTAATTTAATGTTTGAAAAATGACAGAAATTATTAATAAAAACTCTATTTTACTTCTTTGATTAATCTAATCTAATTTCTTAAATAAGGTCATTCAATCACTCTATGGTTTACAAACACCAACGGAAATATTTTAATTATTAAAACACTTTTATTGTGAAGGACAATTAGTGACTTCCGGTATGGCTCTGATTTCAGCTTGACACAGCACGCTGCCTCCCATTGGTTCAGAGAACTTCATCTCATGAATATTCATGACGTGGTTACACGTGAACATGAAAGAGAAGTTTCAGTGACACCATTAAAGTTTATTTCAGAAGGAGATACTGCAGTTTCTACTTCATGTGTTTGACATTAGTTACTTTTCAGATTAAGATTTTACAATTTAAAACTTACATGAGTCGTTTTTCTTACAGAAATCAGAATGTACTTGTGTCTCCTTGTTTTCAGTTTCATCACAGAAACGTTTCTCCTCTAAATTTCATTTTCAATAACTGTTCAAATGATCAATAATTCACAAAAGATCAGAGAAAAGTCCAGAAACTAAATCCAGATCAGTGAACTTTATTATTTCTTTCCTCTCCAATGAATCATGTGACCACCTGTCAGATTTATCAGGTGACCCTTTGGAGGGGCCTGACCTCTAGGTTGGGAACCAAGTGTAGGCTACATGACGTAGTTAAAGCAGCATCACCTGGAGCAGCTACAACAGTAACATGACTGAGGATCAATGATCTGAGATCAGTCACTGGAGACAGTTTACTGCACAATGAAGTACTTTTACTGTGATACTATAAGTACATGAAGTCAGGAAGTACATTTTCTTTGATACTGTAACAACAGGAAATACTTTTACTGTGATACTGTAGCTACAGCAAGTAAGGAAGTACTTTTACTATGATACTGTAGCTACAGGAAGTCAGGAAGTACTTTTACTGTGATACTATAAGTACATGAAGTCAGGAAGTACATTTACTATGATACTGTAACTACAGGAAGTACTTTTACTTTGATACTGTAACTACAGGAAGCTGATTTTACAGTTGCTTATCTTGTTTTGTAAATTTAGTTTTAATACCTTTATTGCCAGTTTTTACATTATTTTGAAATCTTTGATGTTCTTCTTCACTGCCTTTTGTTGGTGCATTGCTGTGTTTACAGAGAACATATTTGAATTTGCCAATTAAGCCACAAATACGTTGATACGTACGAGTGAAACGCGACATTCAGACTCAGGAGTCGCAGTCGATCCAAACCCTGAATCACCATCATCTCACTGATCTGGTTTAAACACGTCCTACTTAGTTCCTTAACCAGCTGTTTGTTTTATATTTTACGTTTTAGAATCATAACTTATTTTTAATTCACATCACAGAAGGAAATGAAAGTTTACTGGTGTGTTAAAAGGGACCACAGTCACAGAGTTTCTTTATTAAAGCCGCTGCAGCAGATTCCACAGCAGAGTTTTTTTCTCTCATCAATAGAAAAAGAACGTGGACAGAATATTAATCATTCATTCATTCATTGAATGCATTTGTGTTTGTGTCAGACAGAGCTGCTGCTGCTTTCACACCAGAGACAACAGGGAGACTGGTCACTGAGTTTAACCAGTCGGTCACCAGTTTTTAACCAGTCTGTGATTAGTCTGTGACTAGTTTAACTCTCTGTAGTTGTTAATTAGTAGTTAGTTAGTGGATCATGACAGAGTTTTATTCACTGAGGAAACTTGTTCTGAAAGTCAGATTCCTAGTTTATTGATCTGGATCAGGGAAACGACTAACGATGATTTTATTAACAGTTAATTATCAGTTGATTATTTAATCAATAAAACATCAGAAAATGGTGAAAAACATCCACCACAGCATCTTGGAGTCCAAGGTGACGTCTTCAAACGTCTCATTTTCTCTAACAAACAGCTCAAAGTCTGAAATCTAAAGTCAAAGATTCTCACATTTTCAACATTTTATAAAAATACATTTAATATAATGTAACTGTTGCAGCTCTGATCTGATCTGATGGATAAAACCCAGACCAGTTCTTCAGATCTGAGTCACCCATATATCTCTGTAAACCAGCTTCTGTCTAACTGGTCCCAGGTCAGACGGTGGCTCCCTGCAGCAGCTGAACTGCAGAGCCCCTGTTGTGCCTCCGGGCCTCCTGCAGAGCAGAGCTCCCCCACCTGGTGGAAGGACAGAACTACATCAGACACTGTCCCAACATATAAATTATATACAATTATATACAATTATATACAATCTATGTCCAAACTGAAGCATCTCAGACACGTTCTTCAGGGGAAAAAAATCCAAAGTTTATATGAAACTATAAAATGATGAAAACACCTGAACATGAACAAACATCCAACAGGAACAAAAACTCATTTCTCTCATTTCTATGAAACAAAAACATTTTATCATTTATTCTTAAAATTTATACAATTTTTTCACTTGTTTTAAAAAAATAATGATTTGAACTCTTGTTCTGTTTGAAGATCCTGCGGAGACTCGTGGTGACAGACTGCGCTCGGCAGGTGTGGCCTCACCTGTCCTTGAGGGCGGGGTTTGCTCCAGCGTTCTCCAGCAGGAAGCGGATGACCTCTGTGTGACCTTCGGCGGCCGCCACGTGCAGAGCCGACCGGCCATCGTAGTCGACAGCATTAACGTCCACTCCAGACAGGAAGTACCTGCAGACCACCACAGAAGAAGAGACATTAATACAGCCTCAGAAATAATCGACTTGAAGCTTTGTTTTTATTCTGGCTCTAAATGTGGTTGTTGTTCATTTCCTGTTTATCTTTTTATTTCACCACCATCCAGCTCCATCTCCTGTGTGCAATGCATTATGGGAGAACAAGAGTCTGTCTGCTTCAAGTAGAAAAACCTGATTAGGGTTTGTGTGAGAATGGATTTGGGACACAGTGAAAGTCCAGCAGGGGCTGATGGGAAACTCGTTAGTGGTGCAGGTATCTGATCATAAAGCAAAGAGCTGGACAGATTAAAATGTGACCTGATGTTGGCGCTAGAGGGAAAGTTATGTAACGTTGAAATACGAAGGTTACCTCCTCAGGGACTGCACGTCTCCTTTAAAAGCCGCCAGCAGGACGTTCATGATCTGGTATCCCTGCGGAGGAGAGGAGGCCTTTTAGAAACACTCGCATAAACTGGTCTGGGATCAGAGTAAAGGACCAGAGAGGAGCTCGACCTCAGACTCAGTCTTCCACTGTCTGTAGGCCAGAATCTGCCTGAGTGGCGTCCTGATGTCGAAACTGTGCAGCTGAAACGTCGAGATCAGCTCCTACAGACAGAAGAGTCTCACTTTACTGTTACAAACCCGATGAAAGCTCAGTCAAGAAATTAATTACATTAAACCCAATCAAAAAAAAAAAAAATACTGGTTGTGTCCCCTGGTAGGTGAATATCTACTTCCTGTTTCAGGTGGAGGTGTTACCTGGCAGAAGTGGACGGCCCTCCAGGGGTTTCCACAGGCGTCCAACTCTGGAGAAAACGCCATCAGACCCAAAACACCAGGAACCACAGCCAGCAGGGAGCCGTGGCTGCTGGACGACGCCGGCACAGACGTCTGCAACACACACACACACACACACACACACACACACACACACACACACACACACACACACACACACACACATCAGATCCAGATTCATATCATCTTCATTTAAACCTGAGGGGAAGAAAGTTTTAAACAAATTGAGCTGATGTGAGAAAAAACAAATAAACAGGTAAATACATATAATGATATAATTATATAAGATAATGTTTTAGGTCGTTAATGACGTTGTTGTCCTGAGGATTTTCTCCTCGACTAGTCGACTCCTGCGGGACAGAAACATGAGGCTGGACCTTGTAGTGGAAAGCTGTGGAGTAATCCTTCATCCCCGCCACCTGCATCATGGACAGCATGCTCCGCGCGGTCGCCGGCGACAACACCTGGTCACCTGACAGCGGACAGAGCCCCCCGTTGGCTAAGGAGGCGGCCATGACGGCTCCTGACTCACAGGTGACCTCAGTTGAGGAGCACTGTCCCACAGAAGAGACACGAGGCAGTGTGAATATTTACCCAGACACCAGAAACCAACCACAAGTCCAGAGATTAAACAGCTGATTAGTGAAGTGGCAGAAAAGTTACTGTGATAATTGATGAATGGTTTGAAGTTAATGTTTTAAGAGATTATGAAAATGTTCTCAGATGTGAATATTTTCTGGTTTCCATGACAACGAACTCAGACAAAACATTTGAATCTGTTCACTGGGACATCAGATATTTTATTCACTGAACAATTAATCAGTTGTTAAAGAAAATAACTGTCATATATTATTGATAATGAATAATACGACCTCACCCGAGGAAAACTCATGAAACACAATTTAACAACAAATGTTGTTGCACATACAAGATTATTATTATTTTAAAAAGAAGGATAATTAAATTAAAATAAACTGACTGTAACCGACCTAATAATGTGGGTTATGTGACAATGTTGAAGTTATTTAGTTATTTATTTTTTGTTCTTTGTATTTATATTTACAAAATTCCACTAAACAATTGGAATAAAAGATCCTGTAGATTTTGTATTTGTGTCAGATTATTTATGACATATTATTGTGATGAACGCTGATTGGAGACTCTAGAATCAGAGACAGACCAGGTCTTAGGACTAGATTCTGACACAAGACCAGGACCAAGGCGGAGGATGGAGGACCTGATTATGAGGTGAATCTCCCACGGCAACGAGTCTCTCTACCTGCCAGGAACATAGATCTTTAAAAGGTGAGTGTTTACCTGCAGCATCAAGATCAGAGCAGCTTTGATGTCCGTCTTCTCTGGGAAACACTGGAACACAGGAGTCTGGTTAGAGGCGAACAAGAAGGACACACTCCACACCTAACGGTGACTTCTCACTTTTTAAAATGCTCTCACCTTCTTCTCCTGCAGGTAGAAGGACAGGGCGTGGAGTCTGACGCTGACGTTCCTGCTGCTCTGAATAGCTGAGATCACACAAAAACAATACACACTCAGAGCCGCTGTGTGACGCAGATACACTGTGATTGGTCCGGAGGATGTTTATGGTGTGATGTCATCACATTGTGACATCATAGTTTAAATGATGTCACATAGCCTCATTCCTTCAGATTATTATTAACAGTTAACTGCAGAGCTGTCAGTGTCTGTACCTGCTGCAAGTTCAGGTGGGCGTGCTCTTTGTTGCAGAGTCTCCGCACGACGTTCAGCACCTGCGACACACACACACACACACACACACATGCACACACACACACACCACACACCACACCACACACACACACACACACACACAAACACACACACACACACACACAGTCAGTAGTGTTGTGTGTGTGTGGTCCTTTAGTTTCCACCTGTCGTCTTCATCACTTACGAAGTCGGTACTTCTCCTCTTCCTCTCACACAGCCCTCCCCGCAAGCTGGAGACACACACAGTTAATAATTCATTTATTGATTAATTGGTTTATTAATATACAATATTAAACACATTTACACCATCAGGTAAAAATAATATTCATAAACATTCAATCTCTAATTAAAAGCGAGAAGACGCTTCATTTTCTACACTCAAAACCTTCATGGATTGAATGGATGGATGGATGGATGGATGGATGGATTAATGGATGGATGGATGATGGATGGATGAATGGATGGATGATGGATGGATGGATGGATGACTGATGGATGAGGATGGATGATGGATGAGATGGACGGACGGACGGACGGACGGACGGATGGACGGATTAATGGATGGATGGACGGACGGATGAGGGATGGATGGATGGATGGATGAATGATGGATGAATTAATGGATGAATTAATGGATGGATGGATGGATGGATGGATGGATGGATGGATGGATGAATTAATGGACTGGATGGATGATGGATGAATTAATGGGTGGATGGATGGATGGATGGATGGACGGACGGACGGACGAGCGGACGACGGAACGGACGGACGGACGGACGGACGGACGGACGGACGGACGGATGGATGGATGGATGATGGATGGAGTACCTGTAGTAAAGACACAGTAACAATGGCTCCTGTCTCAGTCAGCGGGCTGTGAGGGATCCTGCAAACAGAAACATTCATCAGACTGTTGCTGCTCTACAAGGTCAGAGTCAGAGGTCAGAGGGGTCAGGGTCGTGGTAGGATATCACACTGAGAATTTGTTTTGCTGATCACATTAAAATGGCTATAATCAACATTTTTATAATAACAATTAGGTTAACTTTTTTGTTACTTGATTTTTATGATCAGTGTAAAAAATCTTCAAATACAAAGATAATGATTGATGATCTGAGGAGAGTGATAACAATTAATCACTTCGTTTCTAAAAAGTAAAAACACTGGGAATTAAAAAGTTTCTGGAAACCAAAGAAACTGATTCTGATCAACAAGTTATTTCCATTATAAGTTTATAAATCATATGAAACAAAGAAAAAATGCAATGTTTTCTTATTTTAATTTAATAAATAATCATTATTGATTCACAAAATAATGTTCTTCAGCAGGATCAGAAACTGGAGACATCAGAGGGACGAGGGGAGTTTTAGTTTGACCTGGACCTGTCTAGTGAGTGTGAACGGAGAGTCGTATCTGGAGAACTCCTCCACACCCACGTATCTGTGGACCAGGTCTGAGCCCAGCAGGTCCACCGCCACGCCGTACACCAGCGGCCAATGACACCTCCCCAGAACCAGAGAGCCGGCCAGTCCCCAGAGACAACCTGACACACAGAGGACAGACATTTGCTGAGTCTGTCTGGATGTATCAATAAATGAATATTATCATTATACCTATTTTCAGACAACAAAAAGGAGCCAGTGTCGTTTTCTTATTTCTTATCGTCGTCAGTGATGAAGTTTTCAAAGTAAGAGTACTTCATAAAAGGACAATATTTGTCTTTAAGTGTCGTGAAGTAAAAAGTCAGAAGTTTCAAAAAATAAAAACTCAATTCAAGTACAGATACTGGAGAAATATACATATAGTACTCAAGCAGAAGTACTATGTTACTGTCCTCCCCTGTATGGTATCAGACGTACCTCGTCATCCACAGTGCAGATTGAGACTCCCCACTTGCTGCTGTCCACGCACCTCCTTCTTTCTCCTGATTGGACAAATACAGAAAAAGTCAAAAGGTTATTCAGACTGAAAAATCTAAACCTTCTTCAACACTGGCCAGACAAATTGACTCTGTCTGAATCACACTCATATAGAACATGATACTGTGACGTACTGAGCAGTTCTCAGTTTGGAGCGTCACTTCGGATCAGAAAGTCCACCAGCCTGGACGGGCTGTTTGTAGTCTTCATATCTCACACTATGTTTGGAAACTGATCCCAGAATCTAATCTGCTGACAGGTGTCTGAGCAGAACTCCACTGCACCGACGACAGCTGACGACACCTGGAGAACAACTTCTGAGTCTCTTCAGTGAAGGTAGAAAAATCTGGAATAACGAATCGTCCCTGCAGAGCTTTCAGGATGAGGGAGACGATACCTGTGACGGCACCTACAGCAGGACGCACAAACGGTTACCAAACATCATCACAACCACCACAAAGTCCACAGCTACAGTCGCTACCAAGACCGCCATCAGAAATAACAACCACGCTCACAAACATGACATATACACCACAAACACCAACCAGGTACATTCATGATTTCAGAACAATCTGCTGCAGGGGAGGGGAGAGACGGTCAGGGAGAGGTTTTACTGAAGAAGGAAGACTGAATCTTGTCCAAAGAAGCGAAGGACAGAAGGACAGAAGGAAGGACAGAAGGACAGAAGGAAAGGACAGAAGGAAAGACAGAAGGAAGACAGAGGACAGAAGGAAGGACGAAGGAGACAGAAGGACAGAAGGAAGACAGAAGGAAGGACAGAAGGAAAGAACAGAAGGAAGGACAGAAGGAAAAGACAGAAGGAAGGACAGAAGGACAGAAGGAAGGACAGAAGGACAGAAAGGACAGAAGGAAGGACAGAAGAAGGACAGAAGGACAGACGGAAGGACAGAAGGAAGGACAGAAGGAAAGACAGAAGGAAGGACAGAAGGACAGAAGGACAGAAGGACAAGAAGGACAGAAGGCAGAAGGACCTGTGGAAGGCGTTTCCTGTCCACTGATCCCTCAACGTCCTGCCAGTTTTCCAGATGGAAGAAACACTCTCTGAGCCGAGGGTCGGACCGGTGCAGGCCGGAGCTCCAGATGGCTGAGGGAGAAAACAAACGCACCCAAAGTGAAAACTCCCGACAACCAAAACATCCAACACACCAACAGCACACGTGGAAGCTTCGTGTGATTTTGGCGTGAAGAGATCTTTGATGCGTGTTGCAGAGTAAAATACCTCGAAGACTGGTTGACGTTGATCCTTCCCTCCGAGGCGAAGCTGTCGAACAGCACGTCAGCAGCTCTGCAACAACATCAGCTCTCAGACAATTCACTCAAACCTCAGGAAGAACACGATCTGACTTCCCCTTTTCCTCTGATCATAACTCAGTTATTCTTCATACACAGTTCAGAGTCCAGTGTCTGGTTCACTCTTTTATATTCATTCATAAAACATCTTCACCTTCCTGTAGCTGCTGCTGTCTGATCTGATGGCTTACCGTGCCTCAGGTAACACTGACTGTCAGACTTACGCTCTGCGTTTGGACAGATTCTGCTGGGGGGAACCAGGGCTGGGAGGGGGGGGACCTCGGTCCTCCGGCTGGACCACGGCCTGAAGGGAGGGTAGGCCTTTAGGCGCAGTTACATCCTCCGACCCTGGGACACTGCGCACACAAACACCTTATCGTTTGTGATGTTGTGAGATGCTCTAACAGCCTTGTGGGTTGTCAGGTGCGTAAAACAAAACTCACACAAGAAAAAACAACGACAATAAAAACCGATGGACGAAGAATAAATTAATGGAGCAGAACAGGAAGTTGTCTTCCCCAGATCTCTAGCTCCAGTTTGTACCTGCAGGTCCAGGATCTGACGAGGGCTGATGGGGCTTCTGGACCGGACTCTGGATCGGACTCTGGACCGGACTCTGGATCGGACTCTGGACCTGGTTCTGGATCAGGCTCCTGGGTGCTGGGCGGGGAGCTGCATTCTGGGAAACATCATCACGTCCTTGATCATCTCTTCAATTCCCGTGTATATTTTGTTTTTAAAGGAGCTGATTCAAACTGAAATACACGTTTGTTCTGTTGTTTACAATCAGGCTGCAACTGCTTGTGTTTTCATTTATAATCTGTGCATCATTTTATCAATTAATAATCAATGATTGTTTGGTTCTCTAAATGAATGTAAAATAATGAAAAATGTTCAAGTGACGTCCTCAGATCCGTCCTTTGATCCTGTTGTCTCCGACTGTGGGACACTTCACCTTTTAGCTCTTTGTTCTGGTTCTTTTAAATGTGCTTCAATGAATAAACTTGATTTGATTTGACCAACAGATTAATGGACTCACTGTTGCAGCTCTTGTTTTCTACAAATAATCTTTAGTAAAGTACAGTATAGGTTGTTTTAGTCTGTCCCTGTTATCGGACCAGTCTTCATTTAAACACAGTGTATTTCATATTTGAACATTAGTGTTGAATATAAAGTGATTTCACGATTCTTCTTATAAAGAAAATCTGTGTTTCTGTTCAGAGTAACGACGCTGAAACGTCTCACTGTCACAACAGCTGCACAGGATACATGTTCAACATGTTTAGAACAGGTTCTACCTGGTTCTCTAACGTTCCTCTGCTGGTTCTCGGTCTGTCATCCCTCCATCATCTGACAGAGGAGAAGAGAGGAGAGGAAACACTTCAGTGGAAATAAAGCGTTATCTGACTATAGCTTCTCATCAGACCAGGTCTACATCAGGTCTACATGAACATTTGTAAAACCTTATCTGTGTAACAGAAGAAATGACTGTAACCTGTCTGATACATAATTATTTAACGAGTTTGGAAATAATTTAAATGGATTGAATTTCCTTCTTTGTGAATCTGGTTTTAAAACTTTTTATTGTTTTATTTGTTAATTGCGATGTGACTCTTTGTGTTTATTATTT
>NW_019174575.1:83141-96409 GCF_002260705.1 Seriola dumerili | reverse complement strand
GAAAATTCCACTAAACAATTGGAATAAAAGAAAAAAGGTTTAGCTTTGGTAGATTTTGTGTTTGTGTCAGATTATTTATGACATATTATTGTGATGAACGCTGATTGGAGACTCTAGAATCAGAGACAGACCAGGTCTTAGGACTAGATTCTGACACAAGACCAGGACCAAGACGGAGGATGGGGGACCTGATTATGAGGTGAATCTCCCACGGCAACGAGTCTCTCTACCTGCCGGGAACATAGATCTTTAAGGTGAGTGTTACCTGCAGCATCAGATCCAGAGCAGCGTTGATGTCCGTCTTCTCTGGGAAACACTGGAACACAGGAGTCTGGTTAGAGGCGACAAGAGGACACACTCCACACCAACGGTGACTTCTCACTTTTAAATGCTCCTCACCTTCTTCTCCTGCAGGTAGAAGGACAGGGCGTGGAGTCTGACGCTGGACGTCCTGCTGCTCTGATAGCTGAGATCACACAAAAACAACATACACTCAGAGCCGCTGTGTGACGCAGATACACTGTGATTGGTCCGGAGGATGTTTATGGTGTGATGTCATCACAGTGTGACATCGGCACAGTGTGACATCATAGTTTAATGATGTCACATTAGCCTCATTCTTCAGATTATTATTAACAGTTAACTGCAGAGCTGTCAGTGTCTGTACCTGCTGCAGTTCAGGTGGGCGTGCTCTTTGTTGCAGAGTCTCCGCACGACGTTCAGCACCTGCGACACACACACACACACACACACACATGCACACACACACACACACACACACACACACAGTCAGTTAGTGTGTGTGTGTGTGGTCCTTTAGTTTCCACCTGTCGTCTTCATCACTTACCGAGTCGTACTTCTCCTCTTCCTCTGCACACAGCCTCCCCGCCAGCTGGAGACACACACAGTTAATTAATTCATTTATTGATTAATTGGTTTATTAAATATCACAATATTAAACACATTTACACCATCAGGTAAAAATAATATTCAATAAACATTTGATTCTCTAATTAAAAGCGAGAAGACGCTTCATTTTCTACACTCAAAACCTTCATGGATGATGGATGGATGGATGGATGGACGGATGGATGGATGGATGAATGGACGGATGGATGGATGGATGGATGATGGATGGATGGACGGATGGATGGACGGATGGATGATGGATGGACAGATGGACGGACGGATGGACGGATGGATGGATGGATGGATGGACGGATGGATGATGGATGGACGGATGGACGGACGGACGGACGGATGGACGGATGGATGGATGGATGGACGGACGGATGGATGGACGGACGGATGGATGGATGGACGGATGGATGGATGATGGATGGACGGATGGACGGATGGATGGATGATGGATGGATGGATGATGGATGGACGGATGGACGGATGGATGGATGATGGATGGACGGATGGATGGATGGATGGATGGATGGATGATGGATGAATTAATGGATGAATTAATGGATGGATGGATGGATGGATGGATGGATGGATGGATGGATGGATTAATGGATGGGTGATGGATGGATGGATTAATGGATGGATGATGGATGGATGGATGGATGGATGATGGATGGATGGATGGATGATGGATGATGGACGGACGGACGGACGGACGGACGGATGGACGGATTAATGGATGGATGGACGGACGGATGGATGGATGGATGGATGGATGGATGGATGATGGATGAATTAATGGATGAATTAATGGATGGATGGATGGATGGATGGATGGATGGATGGATGGATGAATTAATGGATGGATGGATGATGGATGAATTAATGGGTGGATGGATGGATGGATGGATGGACGGACGGACGGACGGACGGACGGACGGACGGACGGACGGACGGACGGACGGACGGACGGACGGATGGATGGATGGATGATGGATGGAGTTACCTGTAGTAAAGACACAGTAACAATGGCTCCTGTCTCAGTCAGCGGGCTGTGAGGGATTCCTGCAAACAGAAACATTCATCAGACTGTTACTCCCTGCTGCTCTACAAGGTCAGAGGTCAGAGGTCAGAGGGGTCAGGGTCGTGGTAGGATATTCACACTGAGAATTTTGTTTTGCTGATCACATTAAAATGGCTATAATCAACATTTTTATAATAACAATTAGGTTAACTTTTTTGTTACTTGATTTTTATGATCAGTGTAAAAATCTCAAATACAAAGATAATGATTGATGATCTGAGCAGAGTGATAACAATTAATCACTTCGTTTCTAAAAAGTAAAAACACTGGCAATTAAAAGTTTCTGGAAACCAAAGAAACTGATTCTGATCAACAAGTTATTTCCATTATAAGTTTATAAATCATATGAAACAAAGAAAAAATGCAAATGTTTTTCTTATTTTAATTTAATAAATAATCATTATTGATCAGCAAAATAATGTTCTTCAGCAGGATCAGAAAGTGGAGACATCAGAGGGACGAGGGGAGTTTTAGTTTGACCCTGGACCTGTCTTAGTGAGTGTGAACGGAGAGTCGTATCTGGAGAACTCCTCCACACCCACGTATCTGTGGACCAGGTCTGAGCCCAGCAGGTCCACCGCCACGCCGTACACCAGCGGCCATGACACCTCCCCCAGAACCAGAGAGCCGGCCCAGTCCCCCAGAGACAACCTGACACACAGAGGACAGACATTTGCTGAGTCTGTCTGGATGTATCAATAAATGAATATTATCATTATACCTTATTTTCAGACAACAAAAGGAGCCAGTGTCTTTTTCTTATTTCTTATCGTCGTCAGTGATGAAGTTTTCAAAATAAGAGTACTTCATAAAAGGACAATATTTGTCTTTAAGTGTCGTGAAGTAAAAGTCAGAAGTTTCCAAAAAATAAAACTCAATTCAAGTACAGATACTGGAGAAATATACATATAGTACTCAAGCAGAAGTACTATGTTACTGTCCTCCCCTGGTATGGTATCAGACGTACCTCTGTCCATCCACAGTGCAGATTGAGACTCCCCACTTGCTGCTGTCCACGCACTCCTTCTCTTTCTCCTGATTGGACAAATACAGAAAAGTACAAAGGTTATTCAGACTGAAAAATCTAAACTTCTTCAACACTGGCCAGACATATTGACTCTGTCTGAATCACACTCATATAGAACATGATACTGTGACGTACTGAGCAGTTCTCAGTTTGGAGCGTCACTTCGGATCAGAAGTCCACCAGCCTGGACGGGCTGTTTGTAGTCTTCATATCTCACACTATGTTTGGAAACTGATCCCAGAATCTAATCTGCTGACAGGTGTCTGAGCAGAACTCACCTGCACCGACGACAGCTGACGACACCTGGAGAACAACTTCTGAGTCTCTTCAGTGAAGGTAGAAAAATCTGGAATAACGAATCGTCCCTGCAGAGCTTTCAGGATGAGGGAGACGAATCCTGTGACGCACCTACAGCAGGACGCACAACGGTAACCCAACATCATCACAACAACCACAAAGTCCACAGCTACAGTCGCTACCAAAGACCGCCATCAGAATAACAACCACGCTCAAAAACATGACATATACACCACAAACCACCAACCAGGTAGATTCATGATTTCAGAACAATCTGCTGCAGGGAGGGGAGAGACGGTCAGGGAGAGGTTTTACTGAAGAAGGAAGACTGAATCTTGTCCAAGAAGGAAGGACAGAAGGACAGAAGGAAGGACAGAAGGACAGAAGGAAGGACAGAAGGAAGGACAGAAGGAAAGACAGAAGGAAGGACAGAAGGAAAGACAGAAGGAAGGACAGAAGGACAGAAGGAAGGACAGAAGGACAGACAGAAGGACAGAAGGAAGGACAGAAGGAAGGACAGAAGGAAGGACAGAAGGAAGGACAGAAGGACAGAAGGAAGGACAGAAGGAAGGACAGAAGGAAAGACAGAAGGAAGGACAGAAGGACAGAAGGAAGGACAGAAGGAAAGACAGAAGGAAAGACAGAAGGAAGGACAGAAGGACAGAAGGAAGGACAGAAGGACAGAAGGAAGGACAGAAGGAAGGACAGAAGGAAAGACAGAAGGAAGGACAGAAGGACAGAAGGAAGGACAGAAGGAAGGACAGAAGGAAAGACAGAAGGAAGGACAGAAGGACAGAAGGAAGGACAGAAGGACAGAAGGAAGGACAGAAGGAAGGACAGAAGGACAGAAGGACAGAAGGAAGGACAGAAGGAAGGACAGAAGGAAAGACAGAAGGAAGGACAGAAGGACAGAAGGACAGAAGGACAGAAGGACAGAAGGACAGAAGGACCTGTGGAAGGCGTTTCTGTCCACTGATCCCTCAACGTCCTGCAGTTTCCTCAGATGGAAGAAACACTCTCTGAGCCGAGGGTCGGACCGGTGCAGGCCGGAGCTCCAGATGGCCTGAGAGAGAAAACAAACGCACCCAAAGTGAAACTCCCCGACAACCAAAACATCCAACACACCAACAGCACACGTGGAAGCTTCGTGTGATTTTGGCGTGAAGAGATCTTTGATGCGTGTTGCAGTAAAAATACCTCGAAGAACTGGTTGACGTTGATCCTTCCCTCCGAGGCGAAGCTGTCGAACAGCACGTCAGCAGCTCTGCAACAACATCAGCTCTCAGACACATTCACTCAAACCTCAGGAAGAACACGATCTGACTTCCCCCTGTTTCCTCTGATCATAACTCAGTTATTCTTCATACACAGTTCAGAGTCCAGTGTCTGGTTTCATCTGCTTTTATATTCATCATAAAACATCTTCACCTTCCTGTAGCTGCTGCTGTCTGATCTGATGGCTTACCTGGCCTCAGGTAACACTGACTGTCAGACTTACGCTCTGCGTTTGGACAGATTCTGCTGGGGGGGGAACCAGGGCTGGGAGGGGGGGGGACCTCGGTCCTCCGGCTGGACCACGGCCTGAGGGAGGGGAGGCTTCAGGCAGCCGTTACTCCCCGACCCTGGGACCACTGCGCACACAAACACCTTATCGTTTGTGATGTTGTGAGATGCTCTAACAGCCTTGTGGGTTTCAGGTGCGTAAAACAAACTCACACAAAGAAAAAACAACGACAATAAAAACACGATGGACGAAGAATAAATAATGGAGCAGAACAGGAAGTTGTCTTCCTCCAGATCTCTAGCTCCAGTTGTACCTGCAGGTCCAGGACTGACGAGGCTGATGGGCTTCTGGACCGGACTCTGGACCGGACTCTGGACCGGACTCTGGACCTGGTTCTGGATCAGGCTCCTGGGTGCTGGGCGGGGAGCTGCATTCTGGGAAACATCATCACGTCCTGATCACCTCTTTCTAATTCCCGTGTATATTTTGTATTTTAAAGGAGCTGATTCAAACTGAAATACACGTTTGTTCTGTTGTTTACAATCAGGCTGCAACTGCTGTGTTTTCATTATAATCTGTGCATCATTTTATCAATTAATAATCAATGATTGTTTGGTTCCTAAAATGATGTAAAATAATGAAAAATGTTCAAGTGACGTCCTCAGATCCGTCTTTGATCCTGTGTCTCCGACTGTGGGACACTTCACCTTTTAGCTCTTTGTTCTGGTTCTTTTAAATGTGCTTCATGAATAAACTTGATTTGATTTGACCAACAGATTAATGGACTCACTGTTGCAGCTCTTGTTTTCTACAACATAATCTTTAGTAAAGTACAGTATAGGTTGTTTTAGTCTGTCCCTGTTATCGACCAGTCTTCATTTAAACACAGTGTATTTCATATTTGAACATTAGTGTTGAATATAAAGTGATTTCAGATTCTTCTTTATAAAGAAAATCTGTGTTTCTGTTCAGAGTAACGACGCTGAACGTCTCACTGTCACAACAGCTGCACAGGATACATGTTCAACATGTTAGAACAGGTTCTACCTGGTTCTCTACGTTCCTCTGCTGGTTCTCGTCTGTCATCCCTCCATCATCTGACAGAGGAGAAGAGAGGAGAGGAAACACTTCAGTGGAAATAAAGCGTTATCTGACTATAGCTTCTCCATCAGACCAGGTCTACATCAGGTCTACATGAACATTTGTAAAACCTTTATCTGTAGTAACAGAAGAAATGACTGTACACTGTCTGATACATAATTATTTAACGAGTTTGGAAATAATTTAAATTGATTGAATTTCCTTCTTTGTGAATCTGGTTTTAAAACTTTTTATTGTTTTATTTTTTAATGCGATGTGACTCTTTGTGTTTATTATTCCCAGTAAAGTCTGTTCTTCTTATTTGACAGTGTGTGATCTGAATAGAGAGTAAACATGAACAAAAACATCATTTATTATCGGTTTAACACAGAAATATTCAGGTAGATTAAAGGACATGAATCTGTTCATCTGTAAGTTTCTAATAAAATAAGAAACAAACTGCAGCTCACAGACAAACAGGTTACAAAATAAAAGTCCAAACTGTTTCCTGTTTGTGTAAAAGTGACTTCAGGAGCCACAACAACTCTGTCGTCCTGAAGAACAAACGAATGTATTTTTAAATCGACGAGTTTTAAACTAACTGTGTGATTACAGTGAGTATTTACATTACACAGTCAAAACATATAGACTTAAAAATAGAGAGCAGTGTGTGTGTGTGTGTGTGTGTGTGTGTGTGTGTGTGTGTGTGTGTGTGTGTCAGTGTTGGCTGCTAAATACGTCACTCCTTGTCTCAACAGAAGACAGTTATATATAGAAATATAGAAACCAGATGTATTCACCACCACGTCTCCTTTTTCTTGAGTTATTTGAAAACTACTTTTACTTATTGTGTCTATATGTTTATATGTTTGTTTATATGTTTGTGCATATTTGCATATTTATATATATATATATGTGTACAACTTACATTTTTTTTCATTTTCTTTATTTCATTTATTTCAATTTATTCTAATAATTTTATTAGTAATTATATCGTATTTATTATATTAATATTGTTATTGACATTTTTCTTTCTTTCATTATTTAATTCCATTGATTGATTGATCATTGTGTTTTGGCAACACAATGAAAAGGTCCTGTCAATAAAGTTGAACTGAGTCTCAGCAGCTCTGTGGTGCCGACTGAGCAGCTCCATTTAGACACAGCTGACTCCGCCCACTGCAGGATCCATCACAGACCACTAATCACAGGGTGTTTCACACACACACACACACACACACACACACACACACACACACACGCACACACACACACACACACACACACACAGACCTTTACTGTCTGCCTCTTTATTGGGCTCCAGCAGCTTGTTTCCGTCCAGACCTCCGTAACGTTTCCTCCATTTGCGTCTGAGAGAAGGAGTTCTCTGAAAACTGAACGAGTGAAGAACAACAACGTGTTCAGAGTTTCATCATCATCCTCATCATCATCATCATCATCATCACTGAACTGTCACCAGACTTCCTGAAGGAGCCCTCACTCTCTGAAGATGAACCACTGATTGATTTATTGATTTAACTCTATTGTTACATTCTGTTACAAGACCAGCGAGACTTTATATCTACAGACAACTATTTATTCTGTTTGTCAGTTTGTGTCGTTTCAACTGTAAATAATGAGCCAAATGTTTCATAAGAAATATGAACATAAAACAATAAATAATATAACAACAATTAAACCAAATATAACAATGATTTAAAAACTGTTAGAACGAAAACTCATATGTATAAAAGTCAGTTATTTAACACCTCAGCCAAAGGAAGTGGATTAATTTAATTAATATTGTTCAATATTTATTTTTATTTTTATTATTATTATAATTATTATTATGATGATGATGAGCTACTGGACACATGGATTTCCCCTAACGGATAAATAAAGTATCTCTGACTAAAGCTGCTGCTGTTATTGACACATAGTGAAATAAAACATTACAGGACAAAGTACAAAACTTTCAGTATCAGTTTATCAGATTATTCCCTTGATTAAACGATTGATCTTTTTCTCTATTAAATGAAGTGAACTGAATATGTTCCACACTCTGTCTCGAAAACTCACATAAACGATTAATCAATAATCTAAATAGTCGTCAGCTCGTTTCCTGTTGATTAACGAATCATCTCAGTTCTTCTTCAAACACTTTTTCACTTCGCTTCACTTATAAAATATAAAGAATTTTTTACTAATTAAACGACACAATAAAATATTATTTGTAATAATAAAAGCACGTGAGTGTGGACCAGCTGCAACATGAAAACTGATGATGATGATGATGATGATGATGATGATGATGATGATGATGATGATGATGATGATGATGATGATGATGCTGCTTCACGTCTGATATAAGAAGATATAAGAATAAAACTGGAGCTGAAACATTTAGAAGATTAATTGATGAATCATAAATCATTGTGATGATCAGCTAAAGTCATAAATACGTCTCTGTGTTTTATTTCAGTTCTGATTTTGTTTCACACATCGAGAAAATAATCACCAGTCGTCGTTTATCTGATTATTTGCATTTGAACATTTGACAGGATGTTACAGAAGTTTTTATTTGTTTTCGTTTCTCATTTATCAGCTGCAAACACACAACCACAATCAATCTGACAGGTTTGATTCACCCTCACTGTTGAACATCTGTGTGAACATCTGTGTGAACATCTGTGTGAACATCTGTGTGAACATCTTCTCTTGTCAGTGTGGAACTAACTTCTGATCTGTCTGACGTCTGACGTTTGTCGTTTGTCTCTCTCTCTCTGTGTCTCTCTGTCTCTCTATGTCTCTCTGTCTTTCTCTGTGTCTCTCTCTCTGTCTCTCTGTGTCTCTCTCTGTCTCTCTGTGTCTCTCTGTCTCTCTATGTCTCTCTGTCTTTCTCTGTGTCTCTCTCTCTGTCTCTCTGTGTCTCTCTCTGTCTCTCTGTGTCTCTCTGTCTCTCTATGTCTCTCTGTCTTTCTCTGTGTCTCTCTCTCTGTCTCTCTGTGTCTCTCTCTGTCTCTCTGTGTCTCTCTGTCTCTCTATGTCTCTCTGTCTTTCTCTCTGTCTCTCTCTCTGTCTCTGTCTCTCTCTGTCTCTGTCTCTGTCTCTCTGTGTCTCTCTCTCTCTCTCTGTCTCTCTCTCTGTCTCTCTGTGTCTCTCTCTCTCTCTCTGTCTCTCTGTCTCTGTCTCTCTGTCTCTGTCTCTCTCTCTCTCTGTCTCTCTGTGTCTCTCTCTCTCTCTCTCTCTCTGTCTCTCTGTCTCTGCTCCTGTGGTCTGAAAGCTCTGCCACGTCTCAGCCTGTCCCTCACCAGCACGGCAGGAATGTAAACCTGGACAGTTTCCAGCTTCAGGACATGGAAAACGTCGGAGCGTCTTTATTGAGAACAACAAAGAGAGCGGGACAGTTTCCCTCCTCACCACAGGTACGAGCCGTCCTCCGCCTCCTGGCTCTGGCTGCTCTCCATCGAAGCTCCAGGTGTTCAGGTTAGTCCAGGTGTTCTCTGAGCGTCTTCGTGCAGGACGAGGCCGTTCCTCTCTGAGTGTCTGCAGGCTGTGAACCTTCTGTAATGAATGGGATGTTTGGAGAGGAGGGGAAAGAAGACACTCCCAGCGTCAGCTCTGTCCTCCAGCTGCTGCTGCTGCTGCTGCACTGTAAAAACAAATCCTAATTTTACTGAAAATAACTAAGTTTTCTAACAGTAATTTTCTGTTTTTTTAAATTGTGAATAAAAGTCTGTAAAATGACAGAAATGATCTGTGAATTAACAGCCAAACTTCTATTTGAAGCATTATGCCAATAATAATCAATTACATTTATTTCCCATTTTTGTAAAGAAAAATTACTGTATTATTTATACAGTATTTTTTCTGCTTTCTTAAATTACAAACAAATCTGTGTAAAATGACAGTAATTATCTGTAATTAAAAATGTAGCTTGTTATTTTAAAGGTTAATGTCCATACTAACAATTTAAAGATCTTCTCTGTAATTTCAGGGTGAATCTTATTAGTTTTATATTTATGTGACTTCTACATTCAAACTTTGTATTTCTGGATGAAATGTAACAAACTTTTCTTCATCACATCAAACATTCAAACATCAAACTAAAAAAGTTTGAAGTACTGGAATGTATCCCAGCATGCACTGGGAGGAAAGCAGGACAATGGTTTATCACACAACAGTCAAGCTGTCAGACTGTTGCTCTGTCCTCACTGAGCTATGAAGTATTATTTTACATCTCTACTATAATTTATACTTGTTACTAAATAAGATTTATCCACCTCTTTATGATGCAGACTTGTCTTGTGTCAGTGAAGTTCACCTGCACCTTCATTCACAACAGTATTCTACTTTTAATTTGTCAGTTACAGTTGATTGTAACTTGTTGAAATTAATGCAGTTTTAATGTGAAATAAAGTTTTTATGAAGCTTTGCTTTGTTGATGGTTTTTATGGAGCGTGTCTGGTATGAATTTGAACAGTAGCAGCAGCACAGTATAGAAATCACAACACACTGAAGTTTCTCCTGAATCTGTAATTAATCAAAGACTTTCTATGTTGCTTTAATCAACAACAAACATGATAGAAATGTTTAAATGTGTCCGTCCTTCAACAGTGACAACACAGGATCTAGAGACAGATACTAGAGTTTGTGCTTTTCTAATTTGTCTTATGAACTTACCAATTTAAATAATGAAAACACTGATTCACCAAAGTGACTGTCAGATTCATCATGAGGCAGATGGTAAATATGAAGAAACACTCAGTACAATTTAATCACAGGTTTATTTATTAAACACCTTTTCAATGACAACAATAAAGTTGTGAATAAAACTAATGAACATGAGCTGTACTACACTGACAACTGCTTCACAATCTGATCTGTCAGTGTTCAGTTCACACTAAAGAGTGTGTGAGGTGAACACATCCGTCTCTGAGGTCACAGCATCACATCTATGAAGAGTCTGGTTTTGCTCCAGGTTGCAGTTCTGGTTGGTCAGTTCCATCTGTTTCCTACTGAACACCGTTTGATGTTAAACTGGTCGATACTTTCAGCTGTGAAGGTGGTGACTGTGCTAGAGCTGAACACATTCTGCTCTTCACATGTTGTTACTGTCATCGTTCATATAACAACAGTAGAAATGAAGTAAAAGGCAAGAAAGTGAATCTGTGAACACTGAGGACAGAGAATAATAAACAACTAGAAAACTCCTGAGAACTTTTGAATTGTGCTGCTGCTTGGTGCGTGAACTTCACTCCTCGTTTCAATCTGCACAAAGGACGTGACTTTCAGCTTCATTCATGTCGTAGAGACTCATCCTGACACTGACCTCAGTCACTGCAGCTGTCCCTCAGAAAGCCTTTAGAAGCTGTGACGACTGAACACAATAACCTCACACTGATGGTTTCAAACCAGATTGTCTCCCACAGTAGTGGCCAGTATAAATTGCAAAAGGTTTTGTACAACAGATCCAATAATTCCCTCTTACCATGTTGAGACTTTTTATTTTGAAGGTAATCCAAATCGTAGGGCCAGGCTGCTCCTCCGGGCCACTGAAGTTAAGGTCTGTCCTTGTCCCACCTGGACCAAGGACAGACCCTTTGCTGAAGGGAGAGTCTGGCCAGCACCTGGAACACACAGACAAACTGACTGTTTTAGGATTTCCAGCTTTCATTTAAAAGATAAATCACAGAACAGGATTACAACACACCAACAGCTTCATGACAAAACTCTTACCACGAGTCCTCAATTCAAACCAAAGAGCTGGATGTTGGTCTGAGTCATCAACCTGGGGCCGGCCAGCACTGCCTCTCTGATGCCACATGATCCTGGAGAATGAATGGACCACCGAGTCCTCACGGTCCCTCTGGACCACGTGGCCACCGGGTGAAGACGCAGAGCTGGTTGCAAACGGCCTCCACCAGGCGGCTAACACTGGCCCAGTTTGCAGGGCCCGAGTTCAGTCCAAGAAGACAGCTGAAAGATCATCAGAGAGCAGTGTGTGTTAATATAGATCTGATATTCATTAGAGGAAACGTGATATCTGAAGTGAATCCTCACCTCTGGAGACTCTTCCTTCCCAGGACAGGAAGTGTCTTGTGGAAAACAAGATAAAAACTGAATTGGAAAGATACAAGCTAAAAAAACAACAGACCACCAACCCACCACCCCCCTCAGCTCCACAGCCCCCCTCTTTCAGAGGTGACATCATCACCTCCTCATTATAGGAACCTTAACAGGCAAGATAGACCAATGGAGAAATGCCAGTTTTAGTTCTTCAGATCATCCCGGGCTCTGAAGAACTATTTGTGAATAATTGGTTGATATTGTAAATTTACATCTGAATATATTAAATAAAAGTTTATAAAGTCAATAGTGGTGGTGATGTTATTTGTAATTAAGTTTCCAACCCCACTTTAGTTGAAAGACTACATACAGAGAGTTAACAGTTTAATTTGCATTTCTTCAGTTTATTATATTTTATGAGAAATGTAAGAAAAATTGATCTGAATCTGAATCATAAATATTGTATTTAGATTGGCTTCTACAGGTTTTAACATTACTTTACACTTAAAGATTCAATGTTGACACAAATACTGCAAGTTGAAGTTTGAGATGATTTTAATCTGTTTCTTACACAGTATTTTTTACTTTGTCTTCCAAACAAAAAGGTTTACTTTACAATATGAAGCTTGTGTTAATATTTCATTGATTGAACACTTAATTTTTATTATTAGGAAAAAGTTTCTCTGCAGAAACTTTAGTGCGTCACTTTATTAAAGGAGTTCGATCATAATAAATCAGGAGAAATCTGTAAAATAACAGTTTTTCTCTGTAGAAATATTAATGAAACTTTCTGTAAATGTATTGTTTTTTACACTTTATTTGAATTAGGATATTTTACTTTAATTTTACGGTTTTTGTTTGGCAGCTGTTGCTGAAAGCATTTTGAATGTTTTTTGTAATTTTTTTTTTTAGAGTGTGCACACTGTAAAACCACAGCTGGAGACACTAAAGAGCCGCAGAGAGAGACACAGACATCATGTGAACGACTGCAGTGTGTATGTGTGCACAAAGATTCAATTAAAGTGATAACGATTGGTTTATTAATTGATTAGAAAAATAATCTGCAACTCTCTTCATGACCAACTAAGTGATTTTCAAACAACGATGCAAAAAGTTGCTTAGAATTAAAAATATAAAGACTTTATGTTTTTCTCATATTTTAGATTCTTTATCAACTGAATATTAATGTTTTAATAATGTTTTTGACTTTGGAAAACTGTCATTGTCGGTTTTGACAATATTTTCTGACTTTTAACAAATAAATAAACAGATAATCATTCATGATAATTGAA
>NW_019174575.1:82941-83116 GCF_002260705.1 Seriola dumerili | reverse complement strand
ACAGGATCTAGAGACAGATACTAGAGTTTGTGCTTTTCTAATTTGTCTTATGAACTTACCAATTTTAATAATGAAAACACTGATTCACCAAAGTGACTGTTAGATTCATCATGAGGCAGATGGTAAATATGAACAAACATACTCAGTATAATTTAATCACAGGTTCTTTTATTAA
>NW_019174575.1:51045-82916 GCF_002260705.1 Seriola dumerili | reverse complement strand
GACTTTCAGCTTCATTCATGTCGTAGAGACTCATCCTGACACTGACCTCAGTCACTGCAGCTGTCCCTCAGAAAGCCTTTAGAAGCTGTGACGACTGAACACAATAACCTCACACTGATGGTTTCAAACCCAGATTTGTCCCCACAGTAGTGGCCAGTATAAATTGCAAAAGGTTTTGTACAACAGATCCAATAATTCCCTCTTACCATGTTGAGACTTTTATTTTGAAGGTAATCCAAATCGTAGGGCCCAGGCTGCTCCTCCGGGACACTGAAGTTAAGGTCTGTCCTTGTCCCACCTGGACCAAGGACAGACCCTTTGCTGAAGGGAGAGTCTGGCCAGCACCTGGAACACACAGACAAACAGAGTGTTTAAGGATTTTCAGCTTTCATTAAAAGATAAATCACAGAACAGATTCCAACACACCAACAGCTTCATGACAAACTCTTACCACTGAGTCCTCAATTCCAACCAAAGAGCTGGATGTTGGTCTGAGCCATCAACCTGGGGCCGGCCAGCACTGCCTCTCTGATGCCACATGATCCTGGAGAATGAATGACCACCGAGTCCTCACGGTCCCTCTGGACCACGTGGCCACCGGGTGAAGACGCAGAGCTGGTTGCAAACGGCCTCCACCAGGCAGCTAACACTGGCCCAGTTAGCAGGGCCCGAGTTCAGTCCAAGAAGACATCTGAAAGATAATCAGAGAGCAGTGTGTGTTAATATAGATCTGATATTCATTAGAGGAAACAGTGATATCTGAAGTGACTCTCACCTCTGGAGACTCTCCTTCCCAGGACAGGAAGTGTTCTTGTGGAAAACAAGATAAAACTGAATTGGAAGATACAAGCTAAAAAACAACAGACCACCCCCCCTCAGCTCCACAGCCCCCCCTCTTTCAGAGGTGACATCATCACCTCCTCATTATAGGAACCTTAACAGGCAAGATAGACCAATGGAGAAATGCCAGTTTTAGTTCTTCAGATCATCCCGGGGCTCTGAAGAACTATTTGTGAATAATTGGTTGATATTGTAAATTTACATCTGAATATATTAAATAAAAGTGTTATAAAGTCAATAGTGGTGCGTATGTTATTTGTAATTAAGTTTCCAACCCCACTTTAGTTGAAAGACTACATACAGAGACTTAACAGTTTAATTTGCATTTCTTCAGTTTATTATATTTTATGAGAAATGTAAGAAAATTGATCTGAATCTGAATCAGTAAATATTGTATTTAGATTGAGCTTCTACAGGTTTTAACATTACTTTACACTTAAAGATTCAATGTTGACACAAATACTGCAAGTTGAAGTTTGAGATGATTTTAATCTGTTTTACACAGTATTTTTTACTTTGTCTTCCAAAACAAAAGGTTTACTTTACAATATGAAGCTTGTGTTAATATTTCATTGATTGACACTTAATTTTATTATTAGGAAAAAGTTTCTCTGCAGAAACTTTAGTGGCGTCACTTTATTAAAGGAGTTTGATCATAATAAATCAGGAGAAATCTGTAAAATAACAGTTTTTCTCTGTAGAAATATTAATGAAACTTTCTGTAAATGTATTGTTTTTACACTTTATTTGAATTAGGATATTTTACTTTAATTTTACGGTTTTTGTTTGGCAGCTGTTGCTGACAGACATTTGAATGTTTTTGTAATTTTTTTTTTTAGAGTGTGCACACTGTAAAACCACAGCTGGAGACACTAAAGAGCCGCAGAGAGAGACACAGACATCATGTGAACGACTGCAGTGTGTATGTGTGCACAAAGATTCAATTAAAGTGATAACGATTGGTTTATTAATTGATTAGAAAAATAATCTGCAACTCTCTTCATGACCAACTAAGTGATTTTCAAACAATGATGCAAAAAGTTGCTTAGAATTAAAATATAAAGACTTTATGTTTTTCTCTATTTTAGATTTTTATCAACTGAATATTTAATGTTTAATAATGTTTTTGACTTTGGAAAACTGTCATTGTCGGTTTTGACAATATTTTCTGACATTTTAACAAAATAATAAACAGATTAATCAATTACTTGATATTGAAAATAATCAATAGTTGCAGTCCAAAGAAAATAATTACAAAGATTAAGCAAAAGTTCAGAAATGTGACGTGTTTTCAGGTGCAACATGACACTAGTCAGGATTAGGAAACTGAGAATTAAAGGGTTTCAATTATTATTTAAAAATAAAACACATTTCTCACTTTCCTCTGGTGGTTTATGATCATGCTGATATTTGTGTTCAGGTTCGAGATGATGGAATTTAGTATCTTTAAAGTTTTTAAAACTTTAATTGTAGACAGTTTCCATTAAAAACACTTTATTGTGAAAATACTGTGCACCAACTGTTTGTGACTGTTTAAAGCAGAATTTGTTGGTTTTATTATTTTTCACTCATTTATAAAATAATAAGCAAACATCAGGAGAGAGCATATAACACTGCATAGGATTATTTCATTTGTAGTATTATTGATTAAGATTTTATATAATGATGCTCAATCTATCTCTTTATATTTTACATCAAGTACATTTAACTTTAGTTAACTTTAGTTGCCATTTTAAGTTGGAATGACTTCATATAATGAAGTAAACAAAACTCAGTTTTAATCAAACTTAACAATATAAAGTCAACATAACTTAAAACTAATAGTTATATTTACTTTGTTTTTTCAAGGGAATTGGTTTCCTAGATTTTTTAAAAGTAAGATCATCTTGTCACATTTTACAGTGTATGAATATGATTAAATGTCTAAGTGACAGAAAATACATTTTTACCTTTATTCTTACTTCAGGAGGAAATATTCAACTTTTTACTGCAGCACATTTATCTGTCAGCTGTAGTTACTTTTCAAATTAAGATTGTACATTTAAAAACATCATAAGTCTGTAAAATACAATTCAAACTCAAATGTAATTGTGTAGCAGCATCTCATACAAAAACAGTTCAAAGTGTTTTTCATAAAAACAGAAAAAACAGCAAAAATATGCTTGTACACAGAAACGTGTATAGATACACTGTGTTCATTTAAGAAGAAGCTCAGCTGAAAAGAAAAGTATTTAGTTCAAGTCTGAGGCCAAAAGAGGTCAAATAATCCAATGCTAAAAGTAGAGACACCACAGTGTCGAAATACTCTGTCAGAATAATATATGTCATATTGGAATATATTTATTGATGCATTAATATGTAAATCTCTGTAATGGTGCAGCTGGTAAAGGTGGAGCCAATTTTAATAACTTTACTGGGTAGTTTGTGAATTTCCCCCTTGGCAACAATAAAGTTTTATCTCAACCTGTAATAATCGTACATCTCAATTATCTTATCATTATATTTTGTATTATTCGTCTCAATCTGAAAAGTAACAAAGTAAAAGTTTATAAAATAAAAGTGGTTCAGTAAAAATGTAGTACAGTAGAAATATTGCAGTACAAATACAGTACAAGTACTACAGTAAACATGTACTTTCCACCTCTGACCTGCGAATGTTTCAGGTTTGTCAATATTAAGGCTTTTACTATGAAAAGCATTACGGAAGTATATATTTTGACAAGCGGAATTCGCGATGTTTACAGTATTACCGAATGTCTCCCGTTTTTCACGTTGAGGCTTTTACTTTGGAAAAAAAATATTACCGGAAGTGATTATTTTGAAAAGCGGAAGTCGCGATGTTTACATGATTAGCACTTCCGTTCGGTCTAAGCTAGGAGCTAACAGGCTAACGGGCAGCAGGTGGATGTTTTCCCGCTCAGGTTCAGCTGTTACCGGTGTCTTTATCGGGTTATTTAAACGTGTTCAGCCGTTAAACCGTTTATCTGACCTCCGTTGTCCGGTAACCGCCCCCCCCCTCCCCCGGAGCTCCCCCCGACCAGGTGTCATCGGGACGAGACGTTACTCCACAAACAGACAGATGCCCAGGAAAGAGAAAGCGGTGAGTTAGCGAAATATTATAGGACATAACCTATAGGATTATAAATTGGATTTTATCCTGTAGGATTGGTTCCAAAAATAGATTTTTTAACTGTAATTCTAAATGACTTTTTGACTAAGGAAAAGAACTACACACATAACACTTGTAAAAATAAAGCTATACAAACTGAAAGACACAGAATTAGTATTTTTACTTTTATTTACATATAATTTTATGTTTTAAAAAAAAAGTTTATATATATAAAGAAATATTTCAGATTTGCATTCAGAATTTTAAGTGTAACTATAACTTGATTAATTATTTCAGTGGACTTCATTGTTATATAAGTAAGTGCACAGACTCTGATGAATCTAGGTGGTTAGATCTAAATATAATGTGTGAGGTTTAATATTTTAGTAAACAAGGGATGAAATAAAATCCTCATGGAACATACTCATGGAGGTCTTTATTGTTTACTTGATATTCATCAGATATGTAGGAGGTTACCTGTAGAAGAATGATTCCCAACCTGTGGGTCGGGACCCACTGGTGGGCCGCAAAGATATTACAAGTGGACCGTCAAATCATTCACGAAACAGTAGGCAACAATTTTGGAGAAAATATGTAATTATAAAAAAACCCAATATAAACAATGTTTTTAAATATTTTAAAAGAAAATTATCTTTAAGAACATTAAAAGTGTTTAAAAACTCCTCATCATCACAACAATATACAAACGTAAATGTAAAATACAAAGTTACCCTGTTAGAAAATTAAATAAAGTTATAACAAAATTTTAAGGTAGAAGACACTTAAACCCTCCATAGTTTTGTACAAATGTGTCCTGTGGCAGGAAAATGAAGATCAGCTGAATTAATTTCAAAATAAAACCTGAAATGATCTGGAATATTGTAACTTATATATAAAAGGAACATGTTTATATCATAAAGTTGAACAGCTCAGAAGTAAATTTGAGCTCGAGGAAAATGTACTTGGCCAAAAAACTTGGCGGAGGCGGGGGGAGAAGTTTGCGGGGGGGGGGGGCAGTTGACTGAACTACCTGTAGATCAGTGATGTGTAGTCTCACCTTGCTCACCCTCTGTCCTGTTGAACCAGGTGAAGGCGCAGCAGGCTGCAGGTGGAGCAGCAGAGCCTGAAGCTCCTGGTCCGGTGGCTCGAGACAAAAGTGGCACCGTCACCATAACGGTGCACGCCAAGCCCGGCTCCAAACACAGCGGCATCACAGGTCACCTGCACTCACAGTTACACACAGACTCACCTTCACACTGTTATAAACTGAGAGATGACATTTCTTTTCTTCTTCTGCCACTCCTGTAGAAGTCTCTGCAGAGGCGGTGGGCGTCGCCATCGCAGCGCCTCCTACAGACGGAGAAGCCAACACTGAGCTCATTCGTTTCCTGGCTGAAGTCCTGGACCTGAAGAAAAGTCACGTGTCTCTTGACAAGGTTCCTGAAACTTATCAACTCATTATTTACTATTAAAACACCTTAACACCTTTGAGGTTGTTTTTGTCTCTTTGTCTCTTTGTGGTTGTTTTGTCTCACCTCCTTTATCCTGAACCCTCCTCGTCTTTATCTTGACTCCTTCTTTATCCTCACTTTTTTACTTTACCTTTTTTATTCTTACAGTTTTACCTTTCCTTCCTCATCTGTCCCTCCCATCCACTCTCTTCTTCATGCTACTTTCTTCCTCTATTCTTCCTCTTTTCCAACATTTATTCTGACTTGCTGAGCATCTTTCCCTCCTCCGTTTACCTCCTGTCTCCTGTCTCCTTCAGGGCTCCAGGTCCAGAGACAAACTCATCAGAGTGGACTCCTCCCTCGGCCCGGAGGAGGTGTTGAGGAGGCTCAGACAGGCTGCCGGCTGACAGGAGGCACAGACGACCTGTGACGTAAAACTTTGTTAACAGAACAAGGTGAGAAAGTTGTTTTATTATAGAACGTGCAGTTACTGGCTGTTCATGAAAAAACAAAGCAGCTGTTATCAGTGTTAATGTTTACGTGAGTTCACTGAACCTATCACACTTTGACAGCTGGTCCAGTATGACTGCTGGGAAACCTGAGGCACCAAAACATCACCATGGAAACGGACCGTTTGCACCAACCAGCCACCAGTGTACAGGAGGTGTGTCCACCCTGGACGCTCTGGACGGAGACAGGAAGTGATGTTTAGATGTTGGAATAAAGTGAATCATGAGAAATTGTAACGTGATTAAATGAAGTGTTGAGTTTTAATAAACAGATTAATACCTGGACGTTTCCCTCCATCATATTTGATGTGGAACAAAGGATCTCACACAGATGTCATGTGACCAGAGGATCTGATGGTGTGTGTGCCCCGCGGTGAGCAGCAGGTGGCGCTGTGTCACTGTTAATGTCCGTCAGCAGCTTCACTCACTGGTTCATGTGAGGGAGCCCTGAACACACTCATGGAGGTCTTTATTATTTACTTCATATTCATCAGATATGTGGGAGGTTACCTGTACCTGTACCTGTTACCTGGTGGGCCGTCAAATCATTCACAAAACTAGCGAAAAGATGTAATTATAAAAAAATAAATAAAAATATAAACAATGTTTTTAAATGTTTTAAAACAAAATGATCTTTAAGAACATTAAAACGTCTCAGTCTGACAGCAGCTAAAATATTTCATCCATGAGAAAAAACCATGAGAATGAAAATGCAGCTGGTTAACAACAGGAAGAGTTTAAAGGTGGTGAACGGACAGGTGACCTCTACCTGTCAAAAAAGAAAGAATGTTCAGTTATCTCTAAAATAAAAAGTGCTGTGAGAACGTATTATTTATCCTCCGTGGACATGAGGTGGAGAAGGTTGAGAACTGCTGCGGAGGAATATTTCGGGGATCGTGTGTGAGCTGCACCGGATGTGTTGAACGTTTCCTTTGTCTGAAATCTTTTTTAAGGCTTATTAAATGTTGTTCACGAGCCAGCGGTCTTCTTCACTGCCTCTGCTGCTGTGAGTCTTTGCAGCATTGAGGGGTAAGGTGTGAGTAAAGGTGTGTGTCACGTTGAGACGCTCCACAGCTTCACTTCAGATCATTTACTGAAGAACTAATGAAGATGAGAATCCTCCAGTTTGAGAACGTAGAACCAGGAAATGTTTGGAAACAGTTTTGTTCTTTTTGTTTGTTTTTTATTTTACAGTCAGAGCGGCAGCCATTTTGTTTTCAAGTTGTCCGTCCGTCTCGTTCTCACGGACACGATGTCTCAGTAACACCTTGACTGAACTTCTTAAAATTTGGCACGAAAATTCACTAGGACTCAAGGATGAACTGATTATTTATAGGTGGTCAAAGGTCAAAGGTCAATGTCAGGGTGACCTCACAAAAACACTTTTTAGTCATTACTCAAGATTTCACAGCAATGGTTCGTATTCTCTCTGACTCTGGATAAACAGGGATGTGACCTGGAACTAGTTTGAGTGGCGGAGGGATACGACCACGAGGAGGTGGCTCTAGTTTTCATTGAATCCCCTAGAAAACATCAGAAAATATAATATTATCAACTTGCATTTTTACCAAAACATTCAGTTTAAAATACTTTCAAACAGAAAAGTAGAAAATCCTCCAATTTCAGAAAGTAGAACCAGAAACATTTCCGTTGTTTTTTTACCTTTAACGAGTGATTGAACATCAGAGTTGATGTTGGTTCATTTTCCGTCGATACAAGTTTCAGCTTCACTGAAAATCTCAACATTGAGCTTTTTGTCCAGTGAGCAAAACAAGTGTGACTCATGTTCCTACGAGTTTCTCTTCTCGTATGAATTCAGAACGAAGTGGTTCGAGTGAAATCTGAGCTCATGGACTCACGTTCATCCCACTCAGGAGCCTGGACCATCAGGGCCACCGCAGCCACAGGCCATGTGAGTGCGGGTCCCCGGGGCCACGGCGTGAAGCACCAGCGTTTCCAGAGTCGTGATGGTGAACCCCAGACATCAGCACGTCTGAAGTCCCTGGAGAAACAGGGGGAAGGCTCATTAGCATCAGCCACAGAATCAGAGGATTGCAGTGAATTAGAGGAGCAGTAATGAGCTCGGTTTCTTCCAGTTAAAACTAAAAAGCTTCAAAGAGATGGAGGAGCTCCTCCGCTGGATCCTCAGCATCTGAGGCGACATCAAAGCCCGGACAGATAATGACTCTGTATCAAACATCACAGCTTTTACAAAGCTTCGTCCCCAAACTGCTGAGTTTTATTTTATATTCAAGTTTTCTGCAAACAAAGTTTCTGTGTGTCGGGGACCGTGAAGCAAGAGTAAAGTTTATTTTTCACTGTCACTGAGAACATTATATAAGAATTACCCCGGAGTTTGTTCTCAAGTTTGACCAAATCACACTTCACGTCTTCATGCTGGTTTTCTAACTGAAGTCGTTTCTCACGGCGTCTCCTCGGCTGAGCCTGGATCAGCAGCTTTACGTCTGCAGCTGAGTCCCAGCGAAGCTGCTGTCAGGCTGAAGGATGTTTGAGACGCCGTGCTAAGCCTCTGCCGGCTGGACGGACATCCTCCCTACTAAACTCCAGGGATTCATAAACATAAATCCTCTTCTCCTCCATGTTGGATCTCTGCGGTCAGTGTGTGAAGGGTTTAGTCTGCCACTTTAAATGAGTCACAGGTTGTTTTCTGTTGAATAGAATTACTAACGTGATGCTAACCCACATAAATGACACAGAGAGACCATGAAGGCATCGGGCCCCTGGAAATAGACATGTAGGACTCCTCCTACAGGAAGAGACACAGGAAGAGACACAAAACGACTGTGTCCCTTTGTGTTTTTCAGTCTGTTTGGGGTCATTCCATTAACTTTCCAACAAGAATGTCAACACGCTTTTGTGTCTTTGTGGCTTTTTTGTCTCTTTGTGGTTGTTTTGCATCTTTGTAGTTGTTTTTTGTCTCTTTGTGGTTGTTATACATCTTTGTAGTTGTTTTTTGTCTCTTTGTGGTTGTTTTGTGTCTCTTTGTGTTTTTTTGTGTCTCTTTGTGGTTGTTTTTGTCTCTTTGTGGTTGTTTTGTGTCTCTTTGTGTTTTTTTGTGTCTCTTTGTGGTTGTTTTGTGTCTCTTTGTGGTTTTTTTGTGTCTCTTTGTGGTTGTTTTTGTCTCTTTGTGGTTGTTTGTGTCTCTTTGTGGTTGTTTTGTGTCTCTTTGTGGTTTTTTTGTGTCTCTTTGTGGTTGTTTTTGTCTCTTTGTGGTTGTTTGTGTCTCTTTGTGGTTGTTTTGTGTCTCTTTGTGGTTGTTTTTGTCTCTTTGTGGTTGTTTTGTGTCTCTTTGTGGTTTTTTTGTGTCTCTTTGTGGTTGTTTTTGTCTCTTTGTGGTTGTTTTGTGTCTCTTTGTGGTTGTTTTTTGTCTCTTTTTTGGTTGTTTTGTGTCTCTTTGTGGTTGTTTTGCATCTTTGCAGTTGTTTTTGTCTGTTTGTGGTTGTTCTGCATCTTTATGGGGGCTTTACATCTCGTTTTGAGTCTGTATGTCATCATTCGAACTTTCGAACAAGAAATGTCAACAGTCACTTCAAACAGAGACACAGGCCCCGGGGCCCTCTGATCCTCTGGGCCCCTGGTAATCATGTGTGGCCTTTTGCAACACAAGATTGTACAATGAAATTCCAGATGTCCCTTTACTCACAAAAAGAAAAGTTGTATAAATGAATATAAACTATTGTCGTGGAGGAGGAGTTCAGTGATCTCACAGCCTGAGGAAAGAAACTGTTCAGTAATAATCAATAATTCATCCTTGCCTGTATATATTTTTGCATATACAGTGTTTCTAAGCCCTGCAGTATGGGACCATGTGACGCTGAAGGACTGCGTCCGGTCACATCAGTTAGCAGCAGCTAATTAGCGTCTGTACAGATGTGATAAGAGGAAGTTTCCTGCTTTGTGTCACTGTCATTGTGTCGTGGAGGAAGTTATTTGGTTTGATGGAGCCGGATTGCTGATTCCTTGAGAGGATTACAGAGAGACTGAGAAGATGGACGGATGATGGTGGAAACTTCAGACGTATTCTCTGGGATTTTAGAGATTATGTGGCTGAAATAGTCTCTGCTCAGCTCTGCCTCATTTGTTAGTCTTCATTTTGTTCCAGATAGTTTCAATATCAGAGTGATTCACACCCTCACACCACCGCAAAGAGACGAAAAAGAGCCATGGACATTAACTAAAAGCAACAAAGGAAGAACACCTGAGTCTGTTCGACCAATCACCTCCAGCTTTCACCACGCAGGAGAACTATGGGACGGTGCTGGCCCACTTATGGTACATCATTCATCAGACTATATCAGTGTGACAACTCACTGTTTTCTGATTTTTTATAAACCAAACAATCAGTGAATTCATTGAGAAAACTAGAATCACCTCCCCGTGGTCCAGGTAACAACCCTGTTTATTCAGAGTCATAAAACATTAAACCTTTCTTTGAAATTTTGTCGTAATTGCTGTGAAGTCTTGAATAATGGCTAAAAAGTGTTTTGTGAAGTCACACTGACCTTGACCTTTGACCTTCGACCACCAAAATCGAAACAATTCATCCTTGAGTCCTAGTTCCCTCCAGGTGTTCCTGAGATATCATGTCCACGATAATGGGACGGACGGACAACCTGAAAACAATATGGCTGCTGCTCTGACTGTCGCCAGCTTGGAAAAATCAGCAGATTAAATTTAGATAATAATAAAACACAACATGGCTGCTTATTCAAGTGACTCCTTATAAGTAATTAAAGCTGTTGGCTTGACGTGGAGTGAGTGGAAGCAGCAAGTCGGAGCTCGACAGAGGATCAAACACCCTCACAAGAAGAAGAAATGATCAAAAGATACAGAGCAGCAGATTCTCTCTGCAGTGAAAACCAACAGCTTTCATCCTCACTCTCACTGCAAGTCAGCAGCTTTTTGTGGGATGGAGAGGATGGGGAGGATGGGGCTGTGTGGGGTGTTTATGTGGACATTTCTTAATACTGATTCCGTAAAGAGACAATCACAGAGGAATCATGGCCAGGATCCAGGCGACGGGTTTTAAACCTCTTACCTCACTTCTGTCTGCAGGTTTATTTATATCAAACAGTCAGAGTCGCCCCCGGGAGCTGACATAACACACTGCTTTAATGCCCAGACCGTGTCCCTTGTTCAGGCTGCGTTCAGTGTGTGTGCCCAGTGTTAACTTCACATCAGCACAATGCTCTCACTCTCGCTCTAATGCCTCGCTGACAGCACCAGGATTTGGATGCTGCAGCTCTGACTCTGCAGGCGGATATTTACAACAACAATATGCTTGATATGTGGCTGTAAATAAAAAGTCTGGGATCATCATAAAGTTAAAAAAGAACAAAAAAAAAAAACCCCGACATCAAGAAAAATTCATTTTCACTGAGCATCCAGTTTCCTTTGGAACGCTGGCTGCAAAGGTCTGAGAGTGGTTAGAAGGAAGAGAAAGAAAAGATGGAAGGAAGGATCATTGATCAGGCACAAAGACACACAAAACAACCACAAAGAGACAAAACAACATCAAAGAGACACAAAACAACCACAAAGAGACGGAGAACAACCACAAAGAGACAAAACAACCACAACAAGACACAAAACAACCCTGAAGAGACGGAGAACAACCACAAAGAGACACAAAACAACCACAAAGAGAGGAAAACAACCACAAAGAGACTGAGAACAACCGCAAAGAGACACAAAACAACCACAAAGAGACACAAAACAACCGTGAGGAGACAGAGAACAACCACAAAGAGACGGAGAACAACCACAAAGAGACACAAAACAACCGGGAGGAGACAGAGAACAACCACAAAGAGACGGAGAACAACCGCAAAGAGACACAAAACACCCACAAAGAGACACAAAACAACCGTGAGGAGACAGAGAACAACCACAAAGAGACGGAGAACAACCGCAAAGAGACACAAAACACCCACAAAGAGACACAAAACAACCGTGAGGAGACAGAGAACAACCACAAAGAGACGGAGAACAACCGCAAAGAGACACAAAACACCCACAAAGAGACACAAAACAACCGTGAGGAGACAGAGAACAACCACAAAGAGACGGAGAACAACCGCAAAGAGACACAAAACAACCACAAAGAGACACAAAACAACCCTGAAGAGACAGAGAACAACCACAAAGAGACATAACAACCACAAAGAATCGGAGAACAACCTCAAAGAGACACACAACAACCCTGAAGAGACAGAGAACAACCACAAAGAGACATAACAACCACAAAGAGACATAACAACCACAAAGAGACATAACAACCACAAAGAATCGGAGAACAACCTCAAAGAGACACACAACAACCCTGAAGAGACGGAGAACAACCACAAAGAGACACAACAACCACAAACAGATGCAAAACCACCACAACAAGTGGACTCAAATCTTATCTCAAACAATCTTATATTAAACCATCTTGCCTTTTATGATCTTATATCACATGATCTAATCTTAAAAGATCTTGTTCCTACCCTCTGCTTCATTCTGCTGTGGAGCGTCCTGAACCTAAACCTTCACAGGCTCGATCTCCTGCATTAAGATAATGAATATAATGTTGTCAGGTCTCAGCAGGACGATGTGTCCTGTAGTGACCTGACAACAAACCTCCAAGCAGCTGTTTATTTACCATCAGAGGGACAGAGGATTTTAAGATACAGCTCCTCTCTGTGTCAGAAGGGTTTAAGTTGTGTTTATTTGAAGGGTTGGGACATTAATACCTTCATCCCTCCAAACTCATGTGAAGTATAAATAGAAGCACTGCAGGGTAGGAAATATATTCAAGTGTGTTATTTCCCCTTCACTTCATTAGAGTTAAATATGAAAAGGAAATTGGAAAATGCTCCAGCAGCCGTGGCTCTTTACACAAACTCATTCTGACAATTTGTCTCTGAAATATTCTGGTCGTTTTCAGGCAGGAGGACGTTTATCAAACCAAATCACTTCATCCATCACAAATCAGTGAGTGTCAGGAGGGACTGAGGCCATGTCTGTACTGTAGGTTTCACCAGATTCATCCTGTTTTCTGCTCGATTTTCCCCCGACAGCTCAGTTAATGAAAACATGTTGGACCACAATAAATCTGAACTATGTTTGAAGTGTATTTCTGAGGTTGTGTGTTTGGACTTGGAAATACTGTATTGGAACTAGAATTACCTCCTCCGCAACTCAGTTTCAGGTCACATCCCTGTTCATCCAGAGTCATATAGAATATTAACAATTTGTGTGGCATTTTGTCATAATTGGTGTGTGAAGTCTTGAGTAATGGCAGTGTATTGTGACGTCTAATCAGTTCATCCTTGAGTCCAAGTGAATATTTGTGCCAAATTTAAAGAAGTTCCGTCAAGGCGTTGCTGAGATATTATATTCACAAGGCCAAAACCGTGGTTTGTGAGGTCACTACAACCTTAACCTTTGACTCACCAAAATCTAATCAGGTCATCCTTGAGTTCTAGTGAATATTTGTGCCAAATTTGAAGAAGTTACGTAAAAGCCGTTACTGAGATATCCTGTCAACGAGAATGCGACGAACAGACAACCTGAAAACAAAATGGCGCCAGTTCTTATGTCGTGGCGCGGAGGACTTAAAATTAAATCAATCAAAAGGCAATAAAGTGAAGAAGTCTGAATACTTTCTTTCTTAAATGCAGTATTTCTAGAGTATTTGTACTTTAACTTAAAGAAAAGGATTTGAGAACATGTTACAGTTTAATTTCTTTTTTAATTAAGAGGGAAAACGTTGTTGTTTATATGACGCAGCCGCTTCACGTTTAATGAAGAACTCCGTCCATCCAGCTGAGGTCATTAGGGGATAGTGACGTCATCCGGAGGCTGAAGGAGGCGGGGCGTTTCGTCCAAACATCCCGCGCGGTGGCGGGCAGCTCGTGAGAGGAACACCTGGAGGAGAGGTGAACAGCAGCTCGCGGAACGCGGTACGTGGAACTTTTTTTCCCTCCTCCGCTTTGTTTTCGGCACCATGTGGGCGCGAGCTGTGCTGTGCGCGGCGCTGCTGTCCGCGCTCTGCCCGGCGGGAAGGACGGAAGCCGAGAGGGACGAGAGAGAGGTCCAGGACTACCGGTACAACTCAAACAGACTGGTGGGTCTGACTCTGAGTTTCTATTTATTACTTAAATTATTTCATATTTCTTACTTTTTATCTTTAGCTTTTATTATTCCGTTTTTAATTCATGATTATTTAAATAGAATAAATAAAATATATGTGGCATATGTTCAAACTATGTCTCTGCAGGAAATAACTGTAATAATAATAATAATGAATTGAATATTATTACTGATGCATTAACACGCCTTATGAAAATGTTATATGTACATATATCAAATCACCATATATGTTCATATAAAATAAAAACAAAAATGTAAAACTTATAAATTTAACCTATTAGTAATTGGAACTATTTCATATATTGACATATATGTCTATCCCATAGAAATATGTATGTTTATGTATGTATGATTGTATTGTGAGATATGTTACATAAATATATCCATCCCATACACTGTCAGTATATGTTGATGTTATAAATAGTGACAGACATGTTTCAGATTAATGAGAAATTAATGAGAAAAAACATTTTTATCTGTATGTTGTTTTAATAAACGTGCATATATATAAATTAAATATATACTGTTAACATATATGGTCACAACATGTTATATTATATAAAAAAATCATCATATAGATATTTTTAATATATGTAAATGTTTTACTGTGGGTATCCTATATATGTTATAAACTTGTATCTTCATATATCCGGAGGATGCATATATTATGTGATAATAGTATAAGTGACGTCACTCTCCATATAGGCACATATGTCGCAGCTGATTTTTACAAGTGTATATAATGTTAGATGTTTTCATTCACTGTAGAAGAATAAATGCTTGTTATAGGTTTTTAAATCTTTAGAGTAACTGTTCAATAAATGTTGACTTATAAAGAAGCAGAAAATTCAAATATAAAATTAAAAACACGAATCAACAGCAGCACAAACTGAAACTGGTTTCAGCTGGGTGTTCCTAATAATGTGGACACTGAGTGTAATTGATCATAGTGTCTGTATGTGATGCAGTGATGATGTCGAGGACACATCTGACTAATTTAACTTTTGGGTTGATGAAGAGTTTGTAAAAATGTGACGACACATATTAAGTGAAACTGAGAAGTGGGTGGTCGGTGACGTGCAGCTCAGTGAAGATGAAAATGATTTTCTGATTATAGGCTTTAAATTGATCGAATTGATCCTCTGACTTCTCACCTGTCAGCTTTATGTCTGACGTGTTTTGTGTTGTTTCTTCCTGCAGCTCGGCGCTCTGCATGAAGTGCTGGAGAAGCTGCAGACGAAGAGGATTAATCCCTGGGAGAAGAAGTATGGACAGGTCCCCTCTGTGAGTCAGACACTGTGGAGACACGTGGATTAAAGTCATTTATGACACATTCAAAGAGAAAAAGTTTGAGGTTTGTTATGAAATAACATTAAAAATAATCACAGGATTCAAACTCTCTGAAGCTGCTCGTGAACGCATCACGGCTTTGTGTTGAAGCAGCTGATTTTTATCTCATGATTTGTTCATTTATCTTTGAACATATTTAAAAAATGACATTGTTGTCAAACTATTTAAACTAAAGTATTTAGTTTCTTAAAGGCACAGTCTGATTCACAGCTGAATAAACAGTGAGCTGCTGTAACACAGTAACGTTCAGTGATGCTGTTGTTTGTATCGTGTTCTCTTATATTTATGTATATTACCACGAGTGTAGTACTTTTACTTGTTTATAAGTACTGGAGCGCACCTATGATGCGTTCCCATGGCAACAAGTTTACATACATTAGTCAACTATAACTGACCACACGATCAAATGTTAGACTGACTTTATGTTGCAACTCATTTATTTACAAAAACAACAGGTTACACTGATACTGACATCATGTCCATATCCTGTTAAATGACATATATATATATTATATAATTTTATATATTGTATTCTGTAAATAAGTGAGTTGCAACACGACTTTGTTAGATCCCAACACTGATGGATTCTATTAATAATAAGATATAAAGGATTATTATTATTATATTAGTATTATTTTGTAATTATGTGATACTTCATATAAAGAATCAAGAATAAAACTAAATTCAGCAAATTCAACTTAAAGTTCAACAGTCAGTTTATCAGTTATTTTAAAAAAGAAAATCTTTGAAAACCTCTCCACCTGCAGCTACTGGCAACTTTTAAGGTGGAATGTTTTCTTTTGTGTCGACAGCATGAATCATCACAGGGCTTCAGGGCAGAGCAGCTGTATTAATTAGACTGTACAGGTGTACCTAATAAAGTGGACAGAGTACACAGGAGTCTATGTAGTTTATATTTAAATGTTATTTAAATATCAGTCAGGTGCTCTGCTGCAGTGACGTCTGTTTGACACAAGGTGGCGACACAAAATGAAGTGAAAAATACTTTGAATTCTTCAGTTACAATCTATATTAGTGCTTTAACATCACCGATGCATCTACATGTGATCACCATTATATTTTATGATCATGTGGTTTGAATGTGTGGGGGAGCAGTGATGTCACAGGAAAAGTGTTTCCTTCATTTCATATTTTAATAGACGTTAAAAACAGGAAAGAGAATTTATAAATGAACGATCAATAAATACCAAAGGTTTAAAAATGGATTCACAAAAACATTAATTCAGCAGATTTCAGATAAACAGCGCAGTAAAAACAACATTTCCCTCTGAGATGCAGCAGTTAAAATATGAAGTGAAATTAAATATTAACAGGTGTAAAGTTCCTCAGAACAGAACAGAACAAAACAGAGTAGAGTAGAACAGAGTAGAATATAATAGATTAGAATAGAAAGCCTTTATTGTAATTAAAAATACAACGAATGAATCCTGACTGGTCCATGTAAGTTAAAAAGAAAACATTGCACACAATAAATCACAGTTAAAAACCTGGTATTAAAAAGCAGCATATACTCACAGCTCCGGGTTTCCCAGTTGTTCTAGATGAGACAGTCGTGTTGTGTTTGAGTACAGTGTGTAAATGTGGCTCTTCTCGTCCACAGTGCGACCTCGGGGAACACTGCGCCGTCAGGAAAGGATCTCGTATCGGAAAGATGTGCGACTGCCCCCGAGGAGCTTTCTGTAACTTCTTCCTGCTGAAGTGCTTATGAGCCAATCACATCCACACAGCGAGAGTATATTTTAAAAATAATGTATATTTTCCAAATATAAATATATATGAAAATCTTTGTGATGTAAAGTAGCCTTTAGAGTGGAATAAATCCTTAAAGTGAAGACAATCTTTTTGTCCACTTGTGTTGCATTAAAGGTGTTTTATCTTCTTTTCTCCATTTGTCTCGCTGCTTTTTGAAGCTTCGTTGTGGCTGAAAACAGTGACACGTTTGTTTGTTTATATATAAATTAATTGACAATAAGAGTTTGAGTTTTAATGACCTTTAATATTTACATTTTTCTGAATGTTTCATCCAGGTTCAGTCTTTTCTTTGATTCCTACAAGCTGCTAAAAACTGTGGTGAAGTTAGTTCAGGGTCATCAGGAAACTGGAGTTTCTCAACCACTGAACCATTTCACATTTAGCCTCGTCAGCATCGACCCCGAGCCTCAGAGCATGTTGTTGTTGTAGCGCCCTCTTCAGGACAGAGACTCGTCTGCAGCCTGACGGATGAACTGTGTGACTGTATGTGACTGAGTCCAGGTTTTAGTAAAGACCCGCGTCCACAACAAAAAACTAACTTTTTAGATTTATGAACTTTATTTTTTGGAAAAGCTCCGTTTGAGAGAAAAATGTTTCAGTGTGGATTAAAATATATTTACACATTTAACTGTTAGAGTCAATGTTTATTGTAAATTCTATTTTAACAAATTTCATAATTTATTGAACGGATGTAAATCCTTCTAGTTTATGATTTGAATTGAAATTTAAGTAATTACTTTGGATTTATTTTGTATTGTGACGAGTCAGATGATCAGCTGATAGGAGGCGGGACTGAGTTCGGTCTTTAGTTTTCAGCAAACATGTTGGAAACGTGAGACGGGGAATCGGTTCAGTCTGACTTTAGACTAGAATAATAAATATACAATAATAATGAATCAGCCAAATGAGTCGGTGAGTGAGTGGAGAAGCGGCGCCCTGTCCAGGTGACACGGATTTAAAGTAGTTGAGGGAACAGGTGAGTGACCACAGGAAGTTTAAATCTTCACACTGCTGTTCATTCATTCACCCGTCTCCTGCCTCGTTAGCTGCCCTCACTCTTCATTGTCACGTTAATATGAATCACTAATATATTATAGCATATTGAATGATTACAGCTAAATTACCATCACACTACCTAGTAATTATTATAAACACGTCAAATATATACGCTTCATAATATCTGTACGTTTGCCTATTGATATATTTGTTTTTTGGCTCGTCACAATATTTCACCAATAAAATAAAAGTTCTCTAAACGGTGAAACACCTTCATTCCTTCAGAGTAAAGGTGAATAAAAAGCATCAACAGGTAGAAAACACGTGATGTGACTGATCATTTAAGAATTTAAACTTCTGGTTGTTTCTACGTGTGAAGAAGCTTCTGAGCTCGATGGTGAAATCTCTTTCAAGTCAGTAACAACATTATCACCTGTGTGAGAAACAAATCCAAACAACTAACAGCTGTTTTTCATTTTCCTCCACATTTATTCAGACATGTTCCCCCGTCTTTCTCTACATCAGTGAAGAAAAGAAAAGATAATTTAACAGCGGTGGAGCTTCGAGGGTAGAAACATGTGAAACCGAGACGTCCACAAATCACCAGTCCTGCACAGCAGAGTGTTTTTGTCCCAACGGGTTTTTATTAGGAAGATACTTTACAGACGTCTAGACTCCTCGGGGCTGCTTGAAGTTCATGCCGACGGTGGGCTGGGTCACCTGCAGGTTGGACAGACTGCCGAAGTCCTGGAGGACAGGGGAGAAACTGGTCTGAGAACTGGTGTGGACCAACATGAACAATGAGGAAAGTGCAGGTTTCAGAGATAAAAGCTGTCTGAGAGCGCCAGGGTCTGACAGGAACTGATCGTCCTACAAACACGGGAAAGGCTCGCAGCTTTATCTCCCTGTACTATCAATGACCTGGCGACAGGGACGCCATGATCACTTTCGATACAGGGTTCATGTTTGCAGAGTTTTACATCACATCATTAATTTAAGCTTTAGCTCTGTATCAGGACGTCAGATGCTGATTAAAAGTCGAGTTAATTTAAATCAGTTCTTCGTTATCAGATAGAATGTAAACCGACAATTCTCTATTTCAATAAATTATAACTCCATTTCTCACAATCTTAAAGTTTAATGAAGAAAAATAAAGACAAGTGTTTAAAGAAGAAACCATTTTAGCATTTTAAACTTTAATCTAATTAATAACTAAGGATGTCGTTTTAAGTTTAACTATTCATTTAGTCGAGAGTTTTTATAATATATATTTTAAAATGACTGAACAGGTTTGATTCTTGATCTGAAAACGTTGAAACACTAGTGATGTATGATGAGACGTCAAGATCCAAGTCAGTGTCAGAAACAGCTGAGCTTTTCTGGTGAAGCGCGTATCGCTTTTGTTTGCTGTTTGATTTATGGAGCGACGGCGACATTAGACCTGAGAGAAGTGATTCATTCTACAGTTTCAGGTTCATAACACCGACTGCTTTTATTTGAGATGGATCCACAGAGAAACTACAACTACAGTTTGATCTCATTTCTCATAATAAAGTTCCAGATTAATGGTGCAACATTAATGTAGATGCTTTAAGTAAAATATATTGTTGATTGTTTTTATAGCGGTTATTATAAAGCTCTGCTCAGAATACAGAGGATCAGTTTACACTGAGACGTGCCTGTAGGAGTTTCTCTTTCCTCCTGAAGCTTCAGAGTTTGTGACTCTTCAGACCATCAGTGGCCGGCGTCTTTAACGACCTCATTACTCTGAAGTGTTTCAGCTCATCAGATGAACTTTAGCTTCTGAAAAACTTTTTACAAAGAGCTCATCTTCAGGACGTTCAACTCTCGGCCTCAGGTGATGTGCGAGTTTCCGTCTGTTCATCGTTAAAGAGCTTGGGTCAGAGCCGAGGCTGTAACGTCATTATTAACGATTATCACTGAGGCCTCAGACGGAGCAGCTTCTCTCTGATCAGTGTTTTTACTTTCATCAAGTCGTTTCGTTTCTGTCTGCTGAGCTCAACGTTCCCTCTAATAAATATATGAACACACACAGACACCTGAGCACCAGCAGCCACACACTTCATTAAAATATTATTTATTTCTATAAAATCAGTTTGGTTTATATCAAGTTCTAGTTTCACCTGTTTATAAAGTTTACAATTAAAATCCGTCAAATTAAAAAATAATCGTCGTTTCGGAGCAAAAACCTTCCAGAGGTCTCAGGTTTCCTTCGACAGAGTTCCTGCTCCATTTTAAAAATCAAACCAATTAAATCTTGGTTCCTATAGAGATGTATAGACACTTACCAGCAGCTTCAGCATCTCCTTGGTGTCGGGATCAACTTCAATCAGCTCCTGGTCCAGAGCAGACACCTGGACAGGTGAGAGCACAGAGACGAGTCAGACAGTCACCCTCTCACAGACGTTTCATTACAAAGACATTTTCTATTAAAGCGTAGTTTGACCTCAGGTGACCTCTGACAAAACAACCCGTGGAAGCGTGAGAACATGAAATCTGTTGAACTGAAGTCAAATTAAACAAAGTGTTTAAAAGCTCTTTGAACAGTAAACTCGTTATTGACATCTTTGTTTCATTTCTATTTTTATCCATTTTCTTTTTAATATTGAGCTTTTCTTCTTCAATGAAACATCTAAAACTCTAGTTTGTGAATCTAATGAAAAGTAATGAAACATTTGGAATAAATGAAAATTTAATTCTCTTTGAAACAAGAATTTTTTTTTTTTTTTTTTTTTTTTTTTTTACAAAATCTGGGAACGTTTTTATAAATCACTTCCATAACATCAAAATATCTGACGAGTTGAGACGGCGTCTTAGAGAGGACACAAAGGAAGGAACATTCAGTCCTTCTGAATCCGTCATTATTATCAGTTTAAATGTTATTTCATTTCTTTTTTATCTAATCCAGAGGAGTGTCATGTTTATTGCATCTGGCACTGATCAAGTTCAAACACTGCGAGTCGTTTCACACCCGCCTTCAGGATCAGAGTCGTCCTGGCGTTGTGTGTGTGTGGACATTAAAGATAATGAACTCTCTGTTCATCCTCATATTTTGACTTTTTAATCTTTAGTGTATTTCACTGTGTCTTTATCACCGTCATGTTTTCACAGAGGAATCACAACGAATGATTCCTGTTCCTGCTTCAACAGCTCATCTTTACTTTAATACGAGCATGTAACGTAACCCCCCACCCACCCACCAACCCACTCACACACACACACACACACACACACACACACACACACACACAGTGATGCATCACTAGGTTTGTCTGAGAGCGCCAGGGTCTGACAGGAACTGATCGTCCTACAAACACGGGAAAGGCTCGCAGCTTTATCTCCCTGTACTATCAATGACCTGGCGACAGGGACGCCATGATCACTTTCGATACAGGGTTCATGTTTGCAGAGTTTTACATCACATCATTAATTTAAGCTAAGAAGGAGAAGACGGAGACAGACAAACACACATGGACTAAAACAGACCAGAACCTCATCACAAAACAGAATCGCTTCTTATTCTGCCTCTAAACTAAAGGTGACACACAGGTCAGATGTAACCTGATTCCTCAGCTGACTACAGGACTGACAGTGACTCACTGACAACCATCACATCTGCAGAGCTGTAACAGCACCGGCCTCCATGTTGCCAACTTTATTTAAAAGCCACTTGTTGACAGGAAAACAGACCTGATCATTAACTACAAACGTTCCTCCATCAGCTCTGGACCATCAGACACCAGCTTCAAACATTACAGCTGCACCAACATCTGATCAGCGTCAAAGAAACTGAACCTCAAAACTTTCACTGGACTGTGGTGACGTGATTATTACCAGCAGTTTCGCCAGTTTAATGAACCTGTGTTTGTTTCTGGGTGAACATGTGGAGGACAGAACAACAAACAGCTTCTATCTGATCCTGATGAAACTCCACGCCTGAATCCACTCTGAGTTTGAACAGAGGTCTGATGAAACAAGTGATGCCTTCACTGACCTCTGGTACGTAGTTGTCCCTCCTCTCTCTCTCCTCCTCCTGCAGTTTGATGGAGATTCCTCTGACTGGACCTCTCTGGATCCTCTTCATCAGATGTGTCACATACCTGCAGGAGCAGCAGTCAACACACACACACACAAGTTAAAGCCACTGTCTGACGTGGATGTCGCTCCAACATCACAGAGGACGAGCATCAGCTGATTCTGGACTGTGAACACAAGCATGATTTAACTTCCTGGTCGTCTTTGACACTATAAAGGCTGATCTGCAGAAATGCAAAAACAAAAAGCAACAAGGACTGGGCAAAAGGTTTTTAGCTGCTACATTCACTGTCCTGAGCCCTGAGTCTGAAACTGACGTGCTGCAGTTGGCGGTCTTGCTCTGACCGTGTATCATGGTGAATTTAAGGTTTTCATCTGAGTCAGACTGAAAAACGACTCTGCTGCTAATGAGGTCACAATGTTTGTGCTGAAACCATTAAAGCAGGACGTGCAGTTTAGCTGAAGCAGCCTCAGAAAGGTGTTTCAAGCCATGTTTAACTGTAATGCATATTCAAACTGGATGTTTCAAACATGTTTTTAGTCTCACAGGTTGAAAAGAACAATCAGCGCCAAGCTTAGAGAAAATAGACGGATACTTTATTTTTCAGCCTTGTCACTCAGTCGCTTCGGAAAGTCGTGGGTTTAAACATTAAAGAGCAAGTTCAAAATTCTCTGTTGAGAAAGTGAAAAATACCGACTGATTTTAGAGCCACCATCATCTGTGAGGTCTGACTGAGAAACTTACCACCTGGTGCAGACAAGGTGACAAAGTGTTGATGGTAAAAGTTCATTTTTTCTGTGATGTCACTCGAATGTCTGAGAGCGCCAGGGTCTGACAGGAACTGATCATCCTTCAAACACGGGAAAGGCTCGCAGCTTTATCTCCCTGTACTATCAATGACCTGGCGACAGGGACGCCATGATCACTTTCGATACAGGGCAGCCGAAGAAGAAAAAAAAGATGGACTCACCCAGCGATCTTGTTGCGGAGCTTCTTGCTGGGGATGATGGCGATCTCCTCACACACCCTCTTGTTGGTGTGGAAGTCGTTTCCCAGCCGGGTGTAGTATTTCTCGATGATGACCCTGGCGGCCTTCTTCACCGTCTTGGTCCTGACTCGTCCCTGCAGACAGACCCCAGATCACACACACATTACAGTCATGATCTTACAGATATCAAGAGGTTCCCATGATCATAACTGGGAAGCATCGACGTTGTCTACCCAGCTTCAGTCGTGCGAGTAATCTCACTCTGATGATCCGGTAGACATGAACCTACCCGGTCATCGTTATTCTTACCGGACTATATTCACAGCCACAAAAACATACACATCGTCTCCACAGCGTGCTGTCTACAATTTATCATTCAGCTGAGACACCGGGAAATATCTTTAACGGTCGTTTCCCGCTGCTCGAGACGGTCACTAAACCGTCTGCACGCAGGCTCCGGGAGCTGCATTAGCGACCGAGTGGCTAACTCCCTGTTTAGCCACCACAGCTAACTCCCAGTGGCTGATAGTTGATTTAAATTTAACCGTTAAAACGAACAAAGTAAAAAAAAACAATGCACAACAGTATAAGTCTACAGCCCCCGTTAAATTAAACATGTAAAACTCGAGGGAAAACTGCGGCTCATTCAGCTACAAAACGGCTCCTCCGTTAGCATCACCCCAACGCGACAATATCGCAAATAAAACGCTACGTTTGGATCATCTAACGTCAATACAGCATGGATCCGGTAAAACATACTGTCCGGTGTCCGTTGAGGACAAAACCGGGCAATATGCACCGTTAAAACGCCAGGATTAGGTTTGATAGTTCAGGTGGACATGAAACATTTACCCACCATGTTGGATCGGCCTGGTAGAAGAGGACAAGCTAACTTCCGGTGGAAGTTTAAAGGCGCAGACGGAAGTTTAGAAGTGACGCACCGCGGTGACACTGCGACCCCCACCGGCAGGAGGTTTTAACTACAACAACAACCGCCGCTAGTTAGCTAGCTAGCAACGACAGACAGACAGATAGAGAGATAGATAGATAGATGGAGTAACAAACCAAGAAGACAGAACATCCTCACAGTTTGACACACTGTGCTGTCAGAGCATTTTATGTTAAAACTTTTTCTTTTCTTTTTTTTAAATGTTTGTGTTACAGTAATAAAATGATATTTCATGTTCACAGTTTTCACAGAATGAACCATACAGCTGACATACTGTCCACCAAAGTGCACGTCAAAAATACATGTAAACTAAAAAATAAGTTCAAAAAGATACTAATATATGTACTAAGCTCATTTGTCATTTGTTTTGGTGTCTCTGCTCACTGAATGCATGTGTTTCCTAGGACTCACTAAAGTGTGAATGCAGCTGATTTTTTATAAATATAAATTTCTGTTATTGTGTAATTGTTGGCCCTGACCACACTGGCCTAGATATAAGCTGCTGCGCCTGTTTTACTGGTGATGATGTGAACAAAAAAATCAAATCACCTGTCAATCACCTTGGTTGTGTATCTTAAATCTATCTTTAACTGTACTCTTTGATCTCTGTTGTATGAACACATGTCCACTTGTTTGTATGAATACATATCTTAATGTTTATTTAAATCGCTGAAAATTTCTATTTCTACTATTAATATTTATCTTTTATTTATTTTATTTTTCTGTTCTTAGGTCTCACTTGTAAATGAGATCTGGATCTCAATGTGACTTCCTGATTAAATACAGTATATGTATTACTGTCAAAAGTATTTCACGTCTCTGTTCTGGACATTAAGTTTTTCCAGAGTGAAGAAAAACTGAAATCAGACATAAAAGTGTTTATTCTGCAGAGAAATTATTTCTGAAATACATTCTGAGTGATTCTGGTCTTTATACAACAAATATCTCTGTGCTCGGAGGGCGAGGGTTCAATACATTCCTGGAGTGTCAGATTTATTACATCGGAGACTGAGGTGCAGGTTAACAGACTGTCTGGTTTCTCTCTGCTTCCTGCTTCAGTTCATTGCCATGAACGAACTTCCCTCATTTACAAAATGACAAAAACATCATTTTCACCTGAAGATTTTCAGTCAAACACACACACAGACTTGTTCCACTTCCCTGTGGGGACACTCATTGATATAATTCACTCCTGAGCCCCTTACCCCAACCTGAACCTGAACCTGATTCTAACCCTAAAACCAGGTCTTCACCCTCAAACAGTCTCAATTCACACACACACACACACACACACACACACACACACACACCAATTATTTCATTACATTCATGTGACTTATATTGTTTATCATGTAAAACCATAAGATCCACTCCAGCTTCAGCGGTTTACATTGACTGTAGTGGTGCATTTTTTACTAACTATAGATTTCACACTAGATTTCAAACTAGTTTTCTATTAAAGGAACAGTCCAACATTTTGTCTTAACAGTAAGTTCCCTACTTCACATACAAAAGCAGTAGTTTCAGCTTAAAGTGGTGCACTGTGTAGAAGAAGTGGTGTCTGTTACAGTGTGTTTCCTCTCACTGTCTCCATCACTCTGTGCTTTAAAGGACCAGTTGGACATTTTGGGAAATGGTCTTCATCTCCTTCCTGCAGAGTCAGACATTCACTCTCATGTCTGAGCGCGACCCTGTCTCCTAGAAATCACACGTTTGAACAGAGTGAACATTTTCCTGACCTGAGTCTCATAAAGCTTCAGATAAAGTGCCGACAAGTTACAACAACTCTGCTAAAACTACATGCACAATGCACACCACCACCACCCACCACACTGTTAGAATTAGATGTAAATTAAACCTATTTAACAGTATTTTTATCTACACGCATCATGAATCTAAACATTACAGTAAACTTACCCAGATAGTTTCTATTCGTTATTGTCTATCGCTCTAAAAATGCAGATAGCATCAGGCTGATGTGGCTGTGTTTTCTAAGTGTGCGAGAGGCAACAGCTGTTAGCTTTGTGCAGGAAATGTAGCTAAAAGTCTTAAAGGGAAACACGCTGAGGTGTAGAAATGTGGTCTTTACGGACTGAGCCTCTCTTTGGTGGCTGGTGTGTTCACGTGTGACATGAGATCAGGAGCCAGCTGCACAAAACACCTTCAGTTAAGATTTTCTTTGAAGTCCAAGTGAAGTTTTTCTTAAAATAAAAGCAGTCGCACAAAACACCCTTAAGTTTTCTCCTTGAGTATTTAAGGTTTTCTCCTTATCTTAGTCTTATACTTAAAGTCACTGAAACCGTTGCACAAAAGCCCTTAGTGACCAAACTAAGGAAAAAAGTAAAGGTTCCTCTGACTTTATTTGTCCGACCGTCTAGAGTTGGATCCTTCCACTTCCCGTAGTTCAATGATTGTTCAATAGTTTTATGTCACATGACGTTTCCTGTCAGATGTAGTCGAGGTGTTTCATGTCCACAGATCAGTGTGTACCGTCTGCTGAACACCGTGGTGAAGTTCCCCTCAAACAACAAGTTCTAAGGGCAGCAAATCAACGGTCTCCATGGAAACAGTAGAATTTTACTGCTGTATAATCTCTTTCACTGCTGCAAATGCCTTAACGTTTTTCCATTAACTAAGGAAACCTTTTAAGAGATTCTGTGCAACACCCTTAAGTAATTAACCCTTAAGTGGAAATCTTAAGGTGTTTTGTGCAACCGGCCCTTGGAACTAAAGTGCTCTACAGTAGAAACTATGGCCGTCCTTTCCTTCAGAACAAACTGATTCGCTCGTGGAAAAAGTGCAAATAAGAAGCTGAGGAGTTGCATATTATCTGTCAGCGTCTAATAGAGTCAGTGGGCGGTTGATGAGTCGTCACGGTAACGGCAGAGGCACCAGCACATCCACGTAGCTGACAGGGAAGAGTCCCGACCGGCCGCCCAGCGAGCCCTCGTACCAGTTAGCGTCGACCTGACAGGTGAGGACGATGAGGTCGCCCTCGCTGAAGCCCAGCTCGCCCTCGTGGTTCGAGTGGAAGGAGTACATCGCCCGGCAACAGGGCTGATCCAGGACCAGCTTACTGTCCGCTGGGCAAGAGAGAAAGAGAGAGAGAGGGAACCCATTATGTTTAATGAAGGAGAGGCTGTTTATCATCATCTGTTTACTGATAGAAGAGGCAGAGTCATAGAATATGAACCACTGGTGGGAAAGTTTGTCATAATTGCTGTGAAGTTTTGAGTTATGGCTAAAAGGTCGTTTCTGAGGTCACTGTGACCTAAAAACAACCTAAAAACAAAATGGCTGCCGCTCTGACTGTCGCTGGCGCAGAGGAATAAAAATTTTCAGTTTAAAGCTGCAACAATCAATCGATCAACAGGAAATTCATCAGTAACTATTTTGAAAATCCCACATAGTTCCCACACATTTTTTTAAAGCACAAAAGTCAAATGTTTCCTGTTTGCAGCTTCTCAGATCAGAAGATTTGGTGTTTTCTCCGTCACACATGATGATAATCTGTTTGACTGATTCACTGTAAATGACACGAGGAACATGTATGTTCTCACCGTAGCAGGAGACGGGGCTGCCGGGTCGGGATGGCAACACTGTGACCGGCTCTCCTGTCACAAGGTAAAAAGCCACACAGGTAAACACATCATCCAGACTGAGTCATGTGACAGTGAAATCAATAATCAATAGCGACGACTAAAACAACCTGAGGCAGCTGCAGATGTGATCGACGGCTGGTGGAAAAATCCGATGCTGCCGTTGTGTTCGCTTCTGACCCGGATCCTTTTGGGTCTGAACCGTCGCCCCGGCCGGTTGCTGGCAGCGGTCAGCCTGTTGTCGACAGGTACAGTCAGACAGATACAGGTGTAACTTCCTCACTCACACAGGTGCAACAACAGGAGCTGCTTGCACAGAGACAGACTTTGATTACGACTGAGATGTAAATTATACAACAGTTGGTTCGACCAAGTCATCTGACTAGTTTCACGTCACATCCTGTTTTTCCAGAGTCAGAGAAAACATGAACCATGAGTGTGAAATTTTGTCATAATTTCTGTGCTAAAAAGTGTTTTGTGAGGTCACACTGACCTTGACCTTTGACCTTTGGCCACCAATATCTAATTTTACGACTGAACACCTGCAGAATTGATGACGTTCGCTGTGTCGCAGACTCGATACTCTCTAAAGAGATGTGAGCGCTGCTGAACCTGGGGCTCACCTACCTAGCCTGCAGGTTGCCATGGAGACCCTGCAGGATGCGGTGGGCGTTGCGGTGGAAGTCGAGCAGCGCTGCGACCATAGCTGCCAGACGACTGAGCCGGTCCATCTGCAGGAGGACACGTCAGAGAGGGAGACGTAATCATTAATTCATTAATCACTACATGTTAATGACACCATCATGTCTACTCCTCTGTATCTGTAGCCAGGTGTGGGCGTCGGCCCGCTGTAAAAGGTGAGGTTGTCTGCAGACTGAAGTAAGCTCCCAAAAGTTTCAGGTCTCAGGTTGAAACGAAGCACAAAATAAAAAAAAAATAAAAATTGCAAAATTTAGTTTCGGAACAACTCACACTCTCTGAAAACCTTCAAAATTAAAAGTTTAAATTCATCTGAAGGGACGAGTCTTTCACGCCTTATCTTTGTCTGGCCTGAGGGGGGCGCCACCGCACTTCTTTACTCGTCTAATTGTTCTTCAGTCTTCTCACAGCTTCTCAGCTCAGGGGACTGATCTCTTCTTAAAGCTGCTTTTATCAGAAAACTTTTATGAATGTTTGATGTTTGTTTTTCTTTCTGTCAAGCTCTTTTAACCTTGTAAAGAAATGTACTATATAAATAAAGTTTATTATTACTATAATCACACCAAATACATTCTGTCGGGGTTAAACTCACATCGTTCTGCAGCAGGACGAACATGCTCCTCTCCGCCAGCTCTTTGGACGTCATGAACTTGTCCCAGGCCTGTCGCATCTCCTCCACCGGGACTTTCCCTTTTCGTCTCTTCTTGTAGTCGAAGTCCAGCCGACGCCCGTTCAGCTTCTTCAGCTGAAACTGAAAAAAAAGAAGCAGAAAAACACCAACAGCTGCTGAAGATGTTGGAACAAACATTCTTGGTTCAGACTCTGATCGGAGCAGGTTCTGCTTCCTGTTTGATGCAGATGATGATTCCCTGTCGCCTGTGACCGTCACTGTGTGTTCAAGATGTTGGTTTTACAACTTCAAAATACAATTTTCTTCAAATACCTGTTGAATCTCAGAGTCTCAGGTCACAGAAGTCAGACACATGAGTTTTGTTTACATGAGACCAACAGCAGGTCAGCGTTCTCTGTACTGACCCCGTCACCTGCAGTGATGGCGGTGCGCGACCTCTCACCCTGATCTCCTTCAGCTCCGTGTTGTGGAGGTCCTGCAGGGGGTCGATGAAGGTGCGTTTGACGTTGACGTCCAGAGCGTCCCTGGCCTGGCCGACCTGCTGCAGAGCGTCACCCACACCAGACAGAGCTCCACCTGAACAGAAGAAGAACACTTTAACGAACACTGAAACTGTCTGTGAATCCAAAGTGTGTCTCAGTTCTGAGTCAGTACAACTTGAACCTCTTAACGCCACAGCAAATAAAATGATTTTAGGTTTAAAAACTGTTGCTCAGATACACAGAGCACATTTATGATGCGAGTCATGAGTCATTTATGATGTTTGATAGAGAAACAACCAAGACTTCAGGTTATTTCTTAATGGAAAAGCAGACGAGGAGTCACAGCCCGACAGGCAGCTCTGTGAAGCTAAATGAACAGGTGTTTTCAGTCGTCGTTTAAAATGTCCTCTCAGTCCACCCCTCTCATATTTGTTGGTAGTTGTTCCACAGCTCATGTGGGATATGAAACTAAAACCCAGACCATGTTACTCTAGTCTGTAAAACTTCTCCTTATCACAAACGAGGAGTCGGAGTTCCCGTCAGCTGTCGGCAGGTAACACTGAGCTGGCAGCTCTGTAGGGTTTCCAGGTTTTAAATGTGTCAGGCCGCCCGCTGTAACGTGCCTCTGTGCTCCCTGCATGACTGATCCTGGATCAGTTGTGTGTTCCTACCAAATTCAGAAGCAGCTCCAAGCTCCTCGCCGTACAGCAACATACAATCTCCCAGCATGCCCTCTGTCTGCGGGTAACCCGTGCACCTCCCCTGTCCTCGGATCCTGGACATGGTGTTGAGCATGCTCAGTTTGGCTCTGTATGCTGTAAAACACACAGATATCCTCCTCAGCTGAGTGAAGGCCCAGCAGCAGGATCAATACAGAACTGATGGTTTTTAGTTTTATACAGTTTCATAAAAATAAATTTACGATTGTCTGACTTTAATTGTTCCAGTCTTTTCTCTGCTGTTTCTGCATTTAATATCATTTCTTATAACAGTGAAGAGCACTGAATGGATTTACTGTTACTGTTAAACTGTTAATAGTCTGTTAGCCTGTAACTCTGTTAGCCTGTTAGCCTGTAACTCTGTTAGCCTGTAAATCTGTTAGTCTGTAAGTCTGTTAGTCTGTTAGCCTGTAAATCTGTTAGCCTGTAAGTCTGTTAGCCTGTAAATCTGTTAGCCTGTTAGTCTGTAAATATGTTAGTCTGTAAATCTGTTAGCTTGTAAATCTGTTAGCCTGTTAGTCTGTAAATCTGTTAGCCTGTTAGTCTGTAAATCTGTTAGTCTGTAAATCTGTTAGCCTGTAAATCTGTTAGCCTGTTAGTCTGTAAATCTGTTAGCCTGTAAATCTGTTAGCCTGTAAGTCTGTTAGTCTGTTAGCCTGTAAATCTGTTAGCCTGTAAGTCTGTTAGCCTGTTAGTCTGTAAATCTGTTAGCCTGTAAATCTGTTAGCCTGTTAGTCTGTAAATCTGTTAGCCTGTAAATCTGTTAGCCTGTTAGTCTGTAAATCTGTTAGCCTGTAAATCTGTTAGCCTGTAAATCTGTTAGCCTGTAAATCTGTTAGCCTGTAAGTCGGTTAGCCTGTAAATCTGTTAGCCTGTAAATCTGTAAATCTGTTAGTCTGTTAGCCTGTAAATCTGTTATCAAAAAAGTCTTAATTTACCCAGAATTCATTGTACCACAGCCACTGCTCTGTGCACCAGATGAATTTAGACTCGGTCTGTCTGAAGTCTGACTGTGTGTTACATTAAGCCACAGTCGGAGTCTGTGTGTACAGCAGCTCAGGTGTGTGTGGCTGTACCTGGGTTTGGCTGGAGGAACTCTGTGGTTCTGGACAGAAGCTCCAGCAGCAGAGTGTGGATCACTGCAACACTCTGACACACACACAGAGACCAGACGTCAGTTTATCCCTCAGCTCAGAGCAGATCAGAACCACGTCTCAACAGCAGAGTTTTACCTTCTCCATCCTCAGGAAGTCCTCGTCCATCTTGGTTCCCTCAGCTCCCATCAGCTCTCGTTCAGCCAGCTGCCAGGGCGGGAGGAGGAAGGGGACAGGAGGAGGGGTTATTATCAGAGGAAGTAGTTATAAAGTAGTGAAGGAGCAGCTGGAGCAGTCACAGTGGTAGTTTAGTAGAACTGGAAGTGGTGAGTGATAGTAACACAACAAGGCTAATATTAATATTAATATTACAACAATAAATATTAATATTCGGACAAAGATCACGGGTATAATGCCTTACTGTCATTTTTCATTAAAGTCTTTTATGATCTGATGGATCGATATTGA
>NW_019174575.1:44195-51020 GCF_002260705.1 Seriola dumerili | reverse complement strand
ATCACTCGTGCTTTAAAGGACCAGTTGGACATTTGGGAAATTTGTCTTCAAATCTCCTTCCTGCGAGTCAGACATTCACTCTCATGTCTGAGCGCGACACCGTCTCCTAGAAAATCACACGTTTGACAGAGTGAACATTTTCCTGACCTGAGCTCAGAAAGCTTCAGATAAAGGTGCCGACAAGTTACAACAACTCTCGGCCTAAAACTACATGCACAATTGCACACCACCACCACCCAACAACCACTGTTAGAATTAGGCATGTAAATTAAAAACCTATTTAACAGTATTTTTATCTACACGCATCATGAATCTAAACATTACAGTAAACTTTACCCAAGATAGTTTCATTCGTTTTGTCTATACGCTCTAAAAATGCAGATAGCATCAGGCTGATGTGCTTGTTTTCTAGTGTGCGAGAGGCAACAGCTGTTAGCTGTTGTTGCAGGAAAAAAATTTTTTTTTTTTTTTGGTTTTAGCTAAAAGTTCTAAAGGGAAACACGCTTGAGGTGTAGAAATGTGTCTTTACGGACTGAGCCCTCTCTTTTGGTGGCGCTGGTGTGTTCACGCCTCGTGACATGAGATCAGGAGCAGCTGCACAAAACACTTCAGTTAAGATTTTCTTGAAGTCCAAGTGAAGTTTTTCTTAAAATAAACAGTCGCCCCACAAAACACCCTTAAGTTTCGCCTTGAGTATTTAAGGTTTTTCTCCTTATCTTTTATTCTTATACTTAAAGTCACCTGAAACCGTTGCACAAAAGCCCTTAGTGACCAAAAACTAAGGAAAAAGTAAGTTCCTCTGACTTTATTGTCCGACCGTCTAGAGTGGATCCTTCCACTTCCCGTTAGTTTCAATGATTGTTCGAATAGTTTTATGTCACATGACGTTTTCCTGTCAGATGTAGTCGAGGGTTTCATGCCACAGATCAGTGTGTACCGTCTTGCTGAACACCGTGGTGAAGTTTCCCCTCAAACAACAAGTTCTCACAGCAATCAACGGCTCCATTGGAAACAGTAGGAATTTTACTGCTGTATAATTCTCTTTCACTGCTGCAAATGCCTTAACGTTTTATCCATTAACTAAGGAAACCTTTTAAGAGATTCTGTGCAACACCCTTAAGTAATTAACCTAAGTGGAAATCTAAGTGTTTTGTGCAAACCGGCCCTTGGAAACTGTAAAGTGCTCTACAGTAGAAAACTTGGCCGTTCCTTTCCTTCAGAACAAACTGATTCGCTCGTTGAAAAAGTGCCAAATAAAGACTGAGGAGTTGCATATTATCTGTCAGCGTTCTAATAGAGCAGATGGGCGGTTGAAGTGAGTCGTTCACCCGAACGGCAGAGGCACCAGGCACATCCACCGTAGCTGGACAGGGGAAGAGTCCCGACCGGCCGCCCAGCGAGCCCCGTACCAGTTAGCGTCGACCTGACAGTAGAGACGATGAGGTCGCCCTCGCTTGAAGCCCAGCTCCCCTCGTGGTTTCGAGTGGAAGGAGTACATCGCCCGGCAACAGGGCTTGATCCAGACCAGCTTACTGTCGCTGGGCCAGAGAGAAAGAGAGAGAGAGGGAACCATTATGTTTAATGAAGGGAGAGGCTGTTTATCATCATCTGGTTTTACTTGAATAGAAGAGGCAGAGTCATAGAATATGAACCACTGGTGGGAAAGTTTGTCTAATTGCTGTGAAGTTTGAGTTATGGCTAAAAGGTCGTTTTCTGAGGTCACTGTGACCTAAAAAACAACCTTAAAAACAAAATGGCTGCCGCTCTGACTGTCGGCTGCGCAGAGGAATAAAAAAGTTTCAGTTTAAAGCTGCAACAATCAATCGATCAACAGGAAATTCATCAAGTAACTAGTTTGAAAATCACCACAGTAGTTTTTAGTTCATTTTTTTTAAAAGCACAAAAGTCAAAATGTTTTCCTGTTTGCAAGGCTTCTCAGATCAGAAAGATTTGGTGTTTTTCTCGTCACACATGATGATAATCTGTTTGACTGATTCACTGTAAAATGACACGAGGAACATGTTATGTTCTCCACCGTAGCAGGAACGGGCATGCCGGGTCGGGAGGCAACACTGTTTGACCGTGCTCTCTGTCACAAGGTAAAAAAGCCACACAGGTAAACACATCATCCAGACTGAAGTCATGGACAGTGAAATCAATAATCAATAGCGACGACTAAAACAACCTGAAGGCCAGTGCAGATTGTGATATCGACGGCTAGGTGGAAAAAACTCGCATGCTGCCGTTGTTGTTCGCTTCATGGACCCGGATCCTTTTGGGTCTGAACCGTCGCCCCGGCCGGTTGCTAGCAGCGGTCAGCCTGTTGTCGACAGGTACAGTCAGACAGATACAGGTGTACTTCTTCACTTTCACACAGGTGCAACAAACAGGAGCTTGCTTGCACAGAAGACAGACTTTGATTACGGACTGAGATGTAAATTATACAAACAGGTTGGTTCGACCAAAAGGCATCTGACTTAAGTATTCACGTCACGTCCTGTTTTTCCAGAGTCAGAGAAAACATGAACCATGAGAATGTGAAAAATTTTGTCATAATTTTCTGTGCTAAAAAGTGTTTTGTGAGGTCACCACTGACTTGACCCTTTGGGACCTTTGGCACCAATATCTAATTTTTACGACTGAACACCTGCAGGAATTGATGAGTTCGCTGTGTCGCAGAACTCGATACTCTCTAAAAGAGATGTTGAGCGCTGCTGAAACCTGGGCTCACCTACCTAGCCTGCAGGTTCCATGGAGACCCTGCAGGATGCGCGTGGGCGTTGCGGTGGAAGTCTGAGCAGCGCTGCGACCCATAGCTGCCAGACGACATGAGCGGTCCATACTGCAGGAGGACACGTCAGAGAGGGAGACGTAATCATTATTCATTAAATCACTACATGTTAATGACACCATTCATGTCTACTCCTCTGTTAAAAATTTTTTTTTTTTTTTTCTTTTTTTGTTAAAAGCCCAGGTGTGGGCGTCGGCCGTGTAAAAGGTGAGTTGTTCTGCAGACTGAAGTAAGCATCCCAAAAAGTTTCAGGTCTCAGGTTGAAAACAAGCACAAAAATAAAAAAAAAAAAAAAATTGCAAAATTTAGTTTCGCAAAACTCACACTTTCTGGAAAACTTCAAAATTAAAAGTTTAAATTCATCTGAAGGGACGAGTGTCTTTACGCCTTTATCTTTGGTCTGCCTGAGGGGGGCGCCCCCGCACTTCTTTACTCGTCTAATGTTCTTCCAGTCTCCTCACAGCTTCACAGCTTCAGGACTGATCTCTTCTTAAGCTGCTTTTATCAGAAAACTTTTATGAATGTTTTGATGTTTGTTTTCTTTCTGTTCAAGCTCTTTGTAACCTTGTAAAGAAGCTTTGTTACTATATAAATAAAGTTATTTATTACTATAATCAACACCAAATACATTCTGTCGGGTTAAAACTCCACATCGTTCTGCAGCAGGACGAACATGCTCCTCTCCGCCACTCTTTTTGAGACGTCATTGAAACTTGTCCCAGGCCTGTCGCATCTCCTCACCGGACTTCCCTTTTCGTCTCTCTTGTAGTCGAAGTCCAGCCGACGCCCGTTCCAGCTTCTTCAGCTGAAACTGAAAAGAAAAAGAAGCAGAAAAAAACACAAACATGCTGCTGAAGATGTTGGAACAAACATTCTTGGTTCAGACTCTGATCGGAGCAGGTTCTGCTGTCCTGTTTGATGCAGATGATGATTCCCTGTCCGCGCTGTGACCGTCACGTGCTGTGTTCAAGAATTTGGTTTCGTGACAATTTTGTCAAAATACAATTTTCTCTTCAAGATTACCTGTAAATCTCTAGAGTCTCAGGTCCACAGAAGTCATAACATGGCAGTGTTTGTTTACATGAACCAACAGAGGTCAGCGTTCTCTTGTACTGGACCCCGTCACCTGCAGTGATGGCGGTAGGCGGACCTCTCATACCCTGACTCCATCTCCTTCAGCGGTCCGTGGTGTGGAGGTCCTTGCAGGGGGTCGATGAGGTTGCGTTTGACGTTGACGTCCAGAGCGTCCCCCTGGCCCTGGCCGACCTGCAGCTGGCAGAGCGATCCACCTCACAGCCAGGACAAGAGCTCCACGCTGAACAGGAAGAAGAACAGCTTTAACGAAACACGTTAGAACCTGTCTGTGAAATCCATAAGTGCTGTCTCAGTTCTTGAGTCACGTACAACTTGGAAACCTTTAACGCCACAGCAAATAAAATGATTTTAGGTTTAAAAACTGTGCTGCTTTGGCAGATACCCAGAGCAGCATTTGATTGATGCGAGTCATGAGTCAATTTATGATGTTTGACTAGAAAACACCAAGAACTTCAGGTTATTCTTAATGGGATAAAAGCCAGACGGAGAGTCCAGCCCGGACAGGCAAGCTCTGTGAAGCTAAATGAACAGGGTGTTTTTCAAGTCGTCGTTAAATGTTCTTCAAGTCCCCCCTCTCAATTTGGTTGGTAGTTTGTTCCACAGCTCATATGTGGGATATTGAAACTAACCAGGACCGATGTTCTCTAGTCTGTAAAACTTCTCTTATCACAAACGAGGAGTCGGAGTTCCCGTCAGCTGTTCGGCAGGTAACACTCGAGCTGGCAGCTTCTGTAGGGTTCCTCCAGGTTTTAAATGTGTCAGCAGCCGCCCGCTGTTTACGTGCCTCTGTGCTCCCGCTGTGACTGATTCCTGATCAGTTGTGTGTTCCCTACCAAATTTTCAGAAGCGCTCCAAGCTCCTCGCCGATACAGCACATACAATCTCCAGCATGCCCTCTGTCTGCGGAGTTTAACCCGTGCACACTCTCCCTGTCCTCGGATCCTGGACATTGGTTTGAGCATGCTCAGTTTGGTCTCTGTATGCTGTAAACACCAGATATGCCTCCTCAGGCTGAGTGAAGGCCCAGCAGCAGGATCAATACAAAGAACTGATGGTTTTTAGTTTTATACAGTTTCCATAAAAATAAAATTACGATTGTCTGACTTTTAATTGTTCGCAGTCTTTTCTCTGCTGTTTCTGCAATTAATATCATTTCTATATATAACAGTTGAAGAGCACTGAATGATTTGACTGTTACATGTTAAACTGTTAAATAGTCTAGTTAGCCTGTAACTCTTACCTGTTAGCCTGACTCTTGTTAGCCTGTAAGTCTGTTAGCCTGTAAGTCTGTAAATCTGTTAGCCTGTTAGTCTGTTAGCCTGTAAATCTGTTAGCCTGTAAGTCGGTTAGCCTGTTAGCCTGTAAGTCTGTTAGCCTGTAAATCTGTTAGCCTATAAATCTGTTAGCCTGTTAGTCTGTTAGCCTGTAAATCTATTAGCCTGTAAATCTGTTATCAAAAAAGTCTTAATTTACCCAGAATTCATTGTACCACAGCCACTGCTCTGTGCACCAGATGAATTTAGACTCGGTCTGTCTGAAGTCTGACTGTGTGTTACATTAAGCCACAGTCGGAGTCTGTGTGTACAGCAGCTCAGGTGTGTGTGGCTGTACCTGGGTTTGGCTGGAGGAACTCTGTGGTTCTGGACAGAAGCTCCAGCAGCAGAGTGTGGATCACTGCAACACTCTGACACACACACAGAGACCAGACGTCAGTTTATCCCTCAGCTCAGAGCAGATCAGAACCACGTCTCACAGCAGAGTTTTACCTTCTCCATCCTCAGGAAGTCCTCGTCCATCTTGGTTCCCTCAGCTCCCATCAGCCTCTCGTTCAGCAGCTGCAGGGCGGGAGGAGGAGGGGACAGGAGGAGGGGTATTATCAGAGGAAGTAGTTATAGTAGTGAAGGTAGCAGCTGGAGCAGTCACAGTGGTAGTTAGTAGAACTGGAAGTGGTGAGTGATAGTAAACACAACAAGGCTAATATTAAATATTAAATATTACACAATAAATATTAATATTCGGACAAAGATCACGGGTATAAATGCCTTACTGTCATTTTTCATTAAAGTCTTTTATGATCTGATGGATCGATATTGAACTGATGGATCAATAGTGATGTGATGGATCGATACTGATGTGTACCAGCAGGCCCTGTGTCGCAGTAAAACCACGGAGGACACTCCTAACCCTCCGTGGTTTTACTGCGACACAGGAACACAAACCACCCAGATATTAATCCTGCCTCCCCCCGTGGCTTTCATAAAACCTCGGTCAGCTCGGTTCGGCTTGGCTCGGCTCGGTTGGTCCCGGTTACCTGGCTGGCTTTGTGGAGCTGCTTCTTCATCCCGGAGACAGACATCTTCACCGGGGATCAGCAGAGCGGCCGCCGGACACCGACAACCTCCATCCCGTGTGAGACGCCCCGTCCCCCCGCAGAGAGTCACGGCACCGGGCCGCCCCCACCACCGGAAGCTGCTCCGTTTGGTCTAAAAGTTTTCTTATAAATGTTTTATTATGGTCCAGTTTACTACTACTGTAACACTGTTTATTACATTTATTATGATCAGCTTGGTCACAACCCGTCCAGGAGTAATGAACACTGTGCTGCCTTCAGGCGACTGTCGGAAATCTCTGAACTACAACCTGGATATATTTTCTTTTTCTTTTTTTTTAATTTACATTCAGCATCAAACAGACGTTTCCATACAACGTGTCTCAGATTTCAAACTGAATATATGTAATATACTGTTTGTATATCAGATCTCACAAAGTTTCCATATATAGAAAAGAATAAAAGATGATGGAAAAGAATCATGAACAGTTAGGGAGTGATCTTTTCTCTATAACAAAATTATTGAGTTATCCAAAATATATCATCTTAATTTCTAGAAGGATTTCACATTTTAAAATGTTTTGTGTTTCTTTTTCCTGTAGTCTCTGAT